>NC_039367.1:82724562-83078388 GCF_003573695.1 Papaver somniferum | reverse complement strand
AGTAAGTCTTATTCAAAAACCCTTCGTGCAACCAGCTATCCCACGTTATATCAATACCTGGGGACTTGATTCAGCTATTACCCTGTCGTGACTTGGAGGTGTGAGTGATAAGCTGATCTTTCAATATTTCGTCAAGTGTTCGGAAGTTGTATATATGAAAAGTGAGAAGTCCGTAAATCACTTGCGCAGAAACACAACTATTTTCGAGTTATTTATATGGTTTTGAAAGTTGCTGAGAACGCTAGGTTCTCTGCATCTGACTCTTCAAGTGATGAAGATTAATCTTACATAGTCACATAAGTCATGCTGGGAGGATATTACAAACTCATCGCACCGAAAAAACTGTAGGATTAGTCATACACGCTAGGTGGCTCAAGCCTTTCCACGCCTAAAAATCTAATCCCCATTTTTAATATTTCCCTTTTTGTTAAGCAATATTTGTAATTCCTCCAAAATGTTTGCACCAGCTTTCATTCATAATTAGGATTTCAGCTTACCAGTCAAGTAAAGCATTTACTTCCTTTAGATAAAAATTCATCGCAAAACCAAACAGAAATTTCACCTCATCAATGGACATTCAGTGCTCAACCATCTATGAAGTGCAAAGCAAGCATTCACCTCACAATATTTGGCAGTTCAAACTCTCAAAGCCAGCATTGTCTCCAGCATCATTTCGAATTTTTACTCCAGCCCCGGTGCATCAGCAACAACCAACAGATATGATTCCTTCCTTATTTTATATGAGACGGTCGGGTGGATAGAGGCATGGTAACTTCATCAGATTATCTTATGTAATTAAAGTGGCAGATCCCAAGTCAACTATACTTGGGGACTGACTTGTTACGATATTTCGCTTCCCCAACACATTAGAGGATCCACCACATGTGAGAAATCGAAAAGTCGATGAGCCATATCAAAATCTCATTCACCACCTAGAGACCCAATGCAGACATCGATTTCAACCAGGAGGTCCTAGCTACCCACGTCTGTTCAACTTCGTCAGAAGAGAGTGTCACACCTTACGAAATGAGTAAATGATGTATTAGTTTTAATTTTAATTTTAATTTTAATTTGATGAAGTGTTGAATTTGAAATGTTGTTGCATTCTACTTAATTTTAATTTGAAATGAAAAGTTGCTTAATTTGAAATGTTGTTGCATTCCACTTAATAACAAACTACAAATAAATTAACAATTAGATATTTAAACTAATACATGAAATAAAATTTAATAATTACGCCCATCGGTTCATCCATAACCTTCCGAAAGATTCACTCTTAGATCTTCTCTTAAATTGTCATACAGATTCTGGTTATGAATGTAATTAGTCATTTTCCCATAGTTTCTTGCAGGCAAGTCTCTTTCTGGTTGAATCTTAGGCCTCAAATCTTCATTTTCATAGTTAGTCCACTCCTTATCACGACGGGTTTCCTGAATTACCATGTTATGTAGAATTATGCAAAAGTGAGCATAGTCTTGTGCATTTAACGAGGACTAAAATCACGATATGGCCCACATCCTTCCTCAACGACATTTAGCGATCGTTAAAATGTTGGTATAAACGACCAATTTCGCCGGCAGGGGGCTGAAGGTAATAATGGACCAATATTAACCATTTGAGATAGATACCATCCGCAAGATAATACCCATGAGTGTATTGATGACCGTTAATTGTGAAACGGATTTGGGGACAAAATACATACTTTAGATCTTCAAACAGTGGTGACTTGTGCAAAATATTAGTATCGTTCTGTGAATCCGGAAGACAAAAAGAAAATGTCATATCCAAAAATCATAAGAAGCAAAAACTTCAAGGATAATGTTTTTTCGGGTAGTGACCCCATTGTATTGACCGGCCCAATAAGTAAGGCATCCTTTCCATACCCAATGCATACAATCAAGACTACCTAACAATTCTAGGAATCCTCTATCCTCATTCTCCCTTAATATTTGTCTAACATATAAATACGTTGGACCAAAATGATTAATTATTACTTTGCAAAACAATGAAAGATAAGAGAATGAATTGTTTTGTCCATACAAAAGTACTCATCATTCGCATCCACTGGTTATCCTAGAATCCTTAGAGTCGAAGTAACTTTTTTTTCATGACTATGACCTCTAATATTTAGTGCATCAAACTGATAATTAAATTGAGGTTTTACTCGATAAAGCTCATCAATAATCTTTTTCACTAGGTGTCGAGGCGTGCAGAACTGACGTTGGAAATCTTGAACAGAGAACACACAATGGGGAAAAAAATAATCGTGCACCATCTTCTGGTTGTAAAATTCCCTCCTTCGATATGTATATCTTCATGAGAATACTTCCTTTGGCTTTGGAACTCTAGGTATTTGACATGAATGTATGAGCATCAGAATGTTGATTAGTTCTTTATCTTCAACTTCCTCATCATCAATTTGTTGCAACCTCCATTGATGCTTTTCTTATTGTAGTTTAAACCAATTCATAATTATATTCCACTGGTCATTGGATCTCGCCATTGATGATTATGAAATTTAAAATTAAGAATACATGTAAAAATATACGTAAAATATATGTAGAAGTAGGTGTGAGTAATTTGATGAAGTGAAAGGGAGTATATATAGGAATGAAGTAGGGAGAAACTGAGGTTACGAAATAGACGCTGAACGATATAGGTTCCACCAAGCGATGGGGATTACAACGCCAGTAATATTCTTAATATCGCCAACGACATAATGAATATTTTTCGGTAGAAAGACTATTGCCCAGTTGCTTTCTCATAGTGGCGCAACTGATTTGACATGCCACCTGGTATGCCAAATAGAAATTTTTAACATGGTGCATGAATAGACCTTATCAATAACTTTTTTTTGTGGGTCATTTAACTGAACAAAAAAAAATCACCTAAAGTGCATCTTTACTCCCCAAAGTCTTACCTAACAAACTTTAATTAAATATAGAGACAAAATGATGATGTGAACTTAAGATCGTAGGTCAGGGAGAATGTCTAATCTAGATTTTCTCATTTACCCTCACTTGGCCATGTCATCTTTTTTTATGACCTTCGCCCGAAATTTGGTTGAAATGTCTTAGATTCTAGGTGTCATGCTATTTTAAGACCTTTACCCCTTGTACTGGAGATGCTTTGACAAACCGAAAATTTTGATATAATAAAAATTGACTCTCACATGGACCCACTTTCATAGAGATTATGAGTCCCATTATATTATGTTAAGAGAGAGGGAAAAGAAAAATTAATTCCTAACTAGGTTTTAGTTTTTAGAATGGCTTTTTGACTATTGCTCCCTCCGTTCCTAAATAGATGACCTATTTATTTTAAAAATTTTGCCCTGATGACATATATTACTAAACAAGGTGATATCTCAATAAGATGTAACTGTAATAAATACTTAAAAGTACTCCTCCTTTCTCCTTGTCTGAATTGTGCAAAGATGGGTACTTTTTATTATTTTCCTTTTTTAGAGTATATAATTATTATAGACCCGCGAAAAAGTAAGTTTGAATCGTTGGTAAATGTTTACCAAAAACTGATCCAAAAAAAATCTTTATCAAACAAAAATAATAGGAAATACCAATAGGTCCTACAAATAAGATATTAGAAGGAGTCTAGTCCAGTTGACCTAGTCAACTGTCTGTTTGGTCCTTTTTGGAAATATATATTATAGTTTGGTCCTAGAAATAATGATTTGTGCCTAGGGTGACGTCATGGATGATGTAATTGTCATCTTGTAGTGGCAGAAATACCCTTTTGGGTCCATATATACATAAAAAAAGAGAAGAAAATATCTTATTTTCAGATTCACTTTCTCTCTCTTCTATATATTCAGATTTATATTCTCTCTCTTCTTTATTTCCAGATCTAGTTTTTTCTTCTCCCCATTTTTTTTTCTCTGCTCATGATGAAGATGATGATGAACGACGATGTTTTTGGGTTCTTTTTTATCTGCTAATGTTGTTGATGATGATGAAGAAGACGATAAATAAGATGATGATGATGAAGTTTTTGCGTTTCTTTTTTGTTTTTTGTTGATTTTCTGCTGTTGTTGAAGATGAGGAAGATGATGAAGATGATGTTGGTGATGCCAAAGACGATGATGATGATTTAGTTTTTGAAGAAGATGTAGTTTTTGTGTCTTTTTTTTCGTCTCAACTGTTTGATGTTGTTGTTGAAGATGATGAAGATGAACACGATGAATATGATATTGTTGGTGCTGTTTTGAAGACTATGATGTTTGCTGCTGCTGTTGAAGACGACGGAAGAGTTTTTATATATAGTTCATTTCTGGAATGAACTCTGTTTTTTTTTTACCTTTTTATATGGAGTTCATTTCTGGAATGAACTCTGTTTTTTTAGCTTTTTATACGGAGTTCATTTCTGGAATAAACTCTGTTTTTTTTAGCTTTTTGTACGGAGTTCATTTCTGGAATGAACTCTGTTTTTTTTAGCTTTTTATACGGAGTTCATTTCTGGAATGAACTCTGTTTTTTTAGCTTTTAATATGGAGTTCATTTCTAGAATGAACTCTGTTTTTTTAGCTTTTTATACAGAGTTCATTTCTGGCATGAACTCTGTTTTTTTAGCTTTTTATATGGAGTTCATTTCTGGGATGAACTCTGTTTTTTTAGTTTTTTATATGGAGTTCATTTCCGGGATGAACTCTGTTTTTTTAGCTTTTTATATGGAGTTCATTTCTGGAATGAACTCTGGGTTTTTTAGGTGATTTCTGAAAAAATAAGTAGAAATTAACAGGAGTTCATTTTGAAGAATGAACTGCTATAAAAAAAATAAGTAAAAATTAACACGGAAAGATACTTTTGTCCATTTTATATTTTAAATAATTATGAACCAAATAATAAAGACGTTTTCCCAAAAGACTAAACATACGTGTAACTACCTAAAAAAGACCAAACGATATTTTTTCCAGAAAAATATCTTCTGATAAATGCAATTATTATCCAGCTAGCAGACGATTGAAATAAAAACTGTTATATGAAATCAAATTAAAATAAAATAAAAAGCGTATTCTAATGGCTTGATATGCATTTCACTAACATGCACATGTAAGGTGAGTGACAAGCAAGGTGGTCCACTAACACACTGGCAACAAATGTAGGCCCTGCCAATATTATATGTTTTCCGACTAGGAATGAATGAAATAAACAGAAAGAAACCAATGAAGGCTGTCCAATTAAAACCTGCCGACACCTTCCATGTGATGAGAAGCTCGTGATGTCTAATTTGACATGTCCAATTGATTGGTTTAGTAGTTAATCGTCTCATTACGTGTTACAAATCTCATCTGTCTCAAAATTAAATTAAAGTTAAGATTGAAATACCGCATGCACCCTCTCTAAATCGGACTCAAAAAAAAAAATTTGATCGAAAGAAACTAAAAAAAAAAGAAAAGAAAAAGGAAAGTAAAAGAATGAAGAGAAGAGTTGGATAGGTCGGTGTAGTCAATATTTCTCTCCCACACTCATCATCACTCACTGTCTTTCTCTGTATAGAATAAATATAAAACTTAAAATATCAAGAAAAGGAAAAGAAAAGAAAAAAAAGAATGACTGCACTAGACAAATAGAGAACGGCACCTGCATAACTCTTCTCCGCGATTTCTCTCTCTCTATCTCTCTCTGGTCTGTTGAGAATGGTACTAACACTGGGTTCTCGCAGTTGATGATTTTCAGAGATATCTCTTCAGAAATTGTAAGCACAGTACATATTTTAGTTTCTTGTTTTGTTTCTTTCTGACTTTCTAGATATGGGTTTTGTTTTTTCATTTCAATTCTTGGTTGGATTGATTGGCAAGCTCTAATTAGATTCATTTTTGTTATTATTCCGATTCTCAGTTATAGGTTTGGTTTAGAATCTTCAATTTGTTCTTTTATCTCAATTTGCAAATTTTGTTGCTTTATAGTCGACTTTGTGAACGTGGTCTCCTTAGATTTGGTAGAAATATAAGAACCTCAGCTGCAATTGCTGTGTTAGATGTTGAAGGTGTTAGAACAAGGTTTGATAATTGGAGTGAATTCTTTGTATCTTCATTGTGTTGCTTTGTTGATCCAATGAGGAGGGTTCCTTTAATTTTAAGGTCTTCTTCTGTATAATGATGGATTACCAATAGTTGTTGTGTTTTGCCTTTTTGGTAAGATGTAGAAACCTTTTCTGATTTGAGTGTCCTTTACTTCTAATTAGTAATACTAGTTGTTTAGATTTTGGAATCCTTAATCCTAATGCATACATTGTTGTGCGGATTTTGCAGCTTAATTCGGATATGGGATCCTTAGCATTTGAGATACAGCCTTCAGTCACGGAAATTTATTTAGCTTTGGGTCTAAATGAATCAAGAAAACGAGTTATAGTGATCCCCCGAGTGTTGTCACTTCTTTCTTCATTTCTTGAGAGATCTGTTCAAAAGAACGAAAAGTTACTAGAGTCCATGAACCAGAAAGACATGGTTACAGTCTTTCATGGGTTGAGAGCGCCTACTCTGAGCATCAGGCAGTACATCGATCGCATCTTCAAGTACTCAAACTGTAGTCCGTCATGCTTTGTTGTTGCATGCATTTACATGGACAGATTCCTACAAAACGGCGATCTTCTCCTTACGTCACTCAATGTTCACCGTATTCTCATCACCAGCGTCATGGTAGCTGCAAAGTTTATTGATGACGACGCGTAAGTACCTCAGTTTACCAGAGAACCATGATAATCTTCACTTTAAGAAACAAATTCAGTGACTAGTACCCAATGTTTCGCAAGACGATATAGGACGTACTTCTTATGAATTATTTTGTGTGTACTCGTTCAGCATCAAGCTAAGTATATTTTCTTTTTACACCTCAGGTTCTTCAACAACGCATATTATGCTAAAGTGGGAGGAGTCAGCACTGCAGAGATAAACAGATTGGAGATGAAATTCTTGTTTAGTTTGGATTTCAGACTCCAAGTAACTGTAGGGACATTTGAGAGGTATTGCGTTCAGTTGGATAAAGATGCAGCGGGGCGTTGTCACATCGAGCGGCCGATTCAGTTCTGCGGTTTAAAGGAAAACAGGCAAATCATTGAGAAATCAAAAGGTGCTGCAACAGTCTAGATATCAAGTTGTGTACTTATGTCAATGTATACCATCTGCTTATATTGTGTATGTAACAGTTTTTTTTTTCCATGTACAAGAACTAAACTGAAAATTTCCTCTGGTGAATTTACCTAATTCTTTTAGGCTTGTTTGGCCCTGTATGGTTACTAGTTACAACCTAAGAAGAGAGTTTTTTCCATTAAAAAGTGAAGTTGTCATTCCTTAACTCCAATCTACCAAAAGTTGTATCAAATTTTATTTCATAAGAGTAGAGATTTTCAAAACCTTGAAAGTGGAATTTCACCCACCACCATGAGTAATTCCAAGTGAGGAATGCTTTCAGCACCTATGGGCAGGCAGGGATCAATTTGTTGTTTCCACGAGGAGAAATTGCAATTTGGTCAGATAACATCCGAAAGACACAAAATTCAGGACTGCGAAAAAGTGAATATTTGCAAGAGTTTGTATTCAATCAACCAAGCAAGAAGCTTTCAAAGTGTACTTTTCCAGGTGAACGTAAGTACGCAACACATGTAAGTGAGCGGAACATGATTAAGAAGATAAGAAACTTAAAACCTGTAACAACTTCTACCTCCAATTATCTGATAATGAAGGAATTAATGATTTTCTGTCATTTTTAAACCCCTTTTGCTTCAGTGGACTCCAGACTAAATGTCTCTTTTGCAGTGCAACCACCGTCGGATGCTTAGGCTTCCAAGAACCAATTTGCGTTGGTGGGCTCCCCATAAACTTGCTCCTGCTAGATATTGGAGTTGCTTCCACTGTTGAGGGTCCTGATTGCTGCACTGGTGAAAACATTCTTGATACCCTCCTTCTTGGGTCCCTGACAAATGACATTCGGCCTGTAATTCCATGATTTGACTCTGGATGGAGTGTAGCAATAGAAACCCGTCTCCTGGGCATTTGAGGTGTTGAGTGGGCATTAGTGGTGTTAGGAGGCTGTCCAGTGGTGGAGTGCAACTGCGGCTCTGGACGAATCGTAGCAATAGAAACCCGTCTCCTGGGCTGACTAAACTGCACTGTTGCTGATGCTGGCCTGACTGCAATGGACACCCGCCTTGGTCTCATCAAAGTTTTGGTGCTGCATGCTGAAATTGACCTAGAAAAGTTCTCTTTTTCGTCTACTGATGGCAAGGTTGGATGACCAGTAGCAACAACTTTGCAGGGTTGAAGAGGTGATGGAGGGGGAATGAAGTTGGTGATTCCTCTCAATGGTGGTCTCAACTTTGAAGGACCTAGTGGTGGCTTCTTCTCTGCTGGAGCTCTGGGTACTGCTTTTACAGATGGCAATCCCAATGGTTTAGTCGAATATGCAGCAACAGCTCGAGCTTCCTGTTGGAGTCTGATTTTTCTCTCCTCTGCAAGTTGATTCTCGGAGTCTCGTAGCTGTTAAGGATTTCAAAGAATTGTCTACTTGTAAGAATTTTGAGTTATTCAATTAAAAATTTTGGAAGAGAGCAAATGAATAATAAAAATGTCTATTTATCTTTCTTATCATGTTGTTGATACCTTCTCCTGGAGACTTCTACAGAGTTGTTCACGCGCAGCAAACCTTAATTGCAAGGACTGCAAGCTATCCTGCAACTTCTTTGTTTCTTTTTCGTCCTGCTTTAACTTTTCAGCCTGTTATAAGTGGGGAAAGCAAAGTTAATGTTAATATAGTGCATAAAGAGGTGATTCAATTATCGTAAGATAAAGAAGTAGTTCAATGTTGCCATTAATACCATTTGTTTGTACTTGAAAATCTCGGTAGGATCTGATTGTTTACGCGCAGGACCATGCTCAATTCCCCTGACCCGACTTGCGAAGTTCAGAGAGCAAAGGGTCTCCCCTGAATCTGCAGAACTTGGGCTAATCTGGACAAACATCAGGGTCTTGCAGTCTCCTCCTGCATTTTTTTTGTTCCACTCAGTTACGGACTTTAAACGAGAACAGAGAACTGACTCGAGGAATACATAGTTGCACGTTCAATTTGTTCCTAGAGAGAATTAAAAACACCTACCAAGGGAGCTCTGCAGCAAATGGGTGAGTTTAGAATTCCTGTAAGGAATGTGAGATGTCTTTGATGCTAGAGCAGATATGACATCACCAAGGGCAGAGAGGGACTTATTAATGAACTGTGACTCCTTCAGCCTTTCACCCTCAACTTCAGTTCTTCCGACACGCTCACTACCTGCCAAATCTACGAGCCAGAGGTGACTCCTAGTCCTCTGCCCATTCACCAAATTCTCACCCTTCACAGTTACACGGAACAAGCTGCATATATAATATGATATATTTGGATTATCAGAAGATAGTAATTTTTATTTCATCTCCATACAACATAACTCAAAACATCAATTTTAAAACATTAATAAATTCTTGATTCACTGACCTAACTAGCTTACACGTACTATTATGGACACCCACAATTATCTTCGGATAGACTAAAAGGCGATAGAATCACCAATTTCTACTAGAATATAAGATGAATTATTGCTTACCAATGAGAACGGCTACTAAGTTCATTACAATTTGTCGATCCAACAGCTCTGTTTCGGCTTCCAGTCTGTAGCTGCTCCCACACCTCAACTGTATTCTGAACACTAGCTTCAACTAGCCCTGGCACTTCTTGTGTTCCCTCCGCTGATTGCTTTATCTCCAACCTTGAATACATTAACCAACATAAATACTTTGCTATTCTTTTTTAAAATCAGATTTCACAAATTAATAAAATTGAAAAGGTTGAAGAGAACGCCTTACTTTCTGGCATGTTGGTTGGACTCGTCCACAAGAAGATCACGGATTCTTTCATTATAGACTTCCAACATGCTAACAAATAGCTCATACCGCATGGTATCACTTCGCTCCTCTGAGATCCGAAAGAGCTCTTCCAAGGTCCTATAATTGACTCCTCTATCATCTAGAGTCCCTTCCATTGTATATGTCTTGCCAGTACCTGTCTGCCCATAGGCAAATATGCATACGTTGAACCCATCCAACACGGAAGTCACCACCGGTGACGTTTGAGCAATAACAGCCTCTGCAAATTAAATTTAAATGCATAGATATCATTCAAACAGAAGCACAGATATATAAAATCAACAAAACTAAGGGCTGTACAACTAATCTTCCTAGTTAGACTCAATTCAATTACCTTGATTTCCGTTGGGACCAAAGACATGATCAAACTTGAATTGTTTTTTAGAAGAGTCAGAGCTTGTAACCTGCAACTCAGTATCTATAGATGGGTCGAATTCAACTACAGAATAAAACCCATTTGCAATTTCATCCTGATTCAAAGGCCTGCATCTACAGAATACCCTTATATTGCCTTTGAGCTCAATCACTTCATTATAAAGCCGCTTCCTTTCAGAACTCTCTTTAAGGTACTTCTTCTTTAAAGCTTCATGTTCACTACCTATTTACTCAAAAAATTTGAAAACAACAAAATCAATACCAAAAGGAAAAAAACTGGCGAAAAGTAAAAAAATAAAAACACTCTTCGGTGCTGAAAACATACTGAGATGCAGAAGCGCAGCAGAAACATCAGAACCAGGAAAAGATCCATCAGCGATACCCTTTACTTCATCTGATAGAACAGATTGTTCTGTCTTTAAAATCTGAAACAGAAACAATCGAATATTATGTGTGAACGAAAACTAGAAAAAAGAAATTAATTAAAATCTAGCTTTTAGCAAAATTTACCTTAATTTGAGTACTTAAATCATCAAGTTGCTTCGGAATAGGGTTAATATTCTGCTCCTCGCCAAATGATGGTTCTGTTTCTTTAATTTGATCTCTAACACAATTTTCCTCCATCGTTATGGAATTTTCTTGTTTTCGACCTAAGAAATCCCCAAATCCATCAATTTCACCAACCCATAACGAATCGAAGGAACTTAAAAAAAAAAAAAAAAAAAAAAAAGGAACGATTCAAAGAATTTGATTTCTAATCAAACGAAACCTAGATCTAAGTATACAACAACAAGAAAAGCACTAACTAGGGAATATGGTGATGTACCTTGATCTGGAAGAATTTCCCCTTCGTCTAGGTCTTGTATTTGAATTTCTAGGGCTTTTTCTGAGAAAACAACATTTGACATTACGAATCAATTAATTTTAAAAAACAAGAACAATATAGTAGAAGAACAAGTAAGAAAGAGATTTCCTACCTTCCATTATTAGGGTTTACTGACGAAGTTGCTTTTGATTAACAAACTATTAGGGTTTCTTCTTCGAGTGGTGAACGCACAGAGACGGGAAACAATGAGATGAGAGTTATTCTTCTTCGAGTGGTGAACGCGCAGAGACGGGAAACAATGAGATGAGAGAAGAAAAGTTGGGAGGAGAAAGAGAATGACAAAAAAATGAGATTAAGGTTTCTTTCAAACGGTCATATAGAATGAATGTTCTCTATTTCGATTTGAATTTTGAATTACAATCAATAAGAACCGTTAGATTTTTTTAATCCTCAGAGTTGAAATCAATTCGAACCGTTAAATTAATTTCATACCCACAACGGCTGTTCTTGTCAATGAGATATTTATTATGATGCTCTGGAATGCATGATTTATAAAGGGGATAGCAGTTCTACTAAGTGTTGATACCGTTTCATATAGGACAAAAAGATCCACCGATCCTGACCGTTGGAACGATGAAATGGTATCAGCATTTATTAGGACCGGTATCCCCTTTGTAAATCGTGCTCAAATGGAGCATTTCTGATTTACTTTTCATTTACTTATTTAAAGGAAAAATGGGCTTTGAAAAGCCCTCAAATTAGTATCCATTCAAATTGACGTCTGAAGAGATATAACTTGGGCTGAAATTAGTAGCCTTGAATGTTGTCATGTATTGCAAATTGATAGAGAGGAGTCCAAATTTGTGCACCCCTCTAAAATTAGGGTGCACATTCTGGCTTTTCTCATTGGCTCAAATTTGGTCGAGTGGTTTTAGTTTTTCTAACTTTTTCTTTCTTTTTTCCTTACACAATTTACTAAGTATGTATTGATATCTCTTCTTTCTTGGTCTCTCCTCCACTCATCTTTCTCTCCATTCTCCCTGCAAGTTCTTTATGCCAAACAATTACATCATCAGCATCTGTTTATTTCTCTTTTAAACAAGGGATCATGATTCATGGGTTTGCTTTCGTTTGCATTTCTTTCTTCTTCTTTTTTTGAGGTAAAAAAATTAAGGTTTTACATGTATAAATAAACAAGATCAATCAAAAGGCAATTTAAATGAGTAGTGTTCGTAGCAAAGGTAATGTTCGCAAAACCTAGAATGATAAGGAAGTTACCTAAGTCCGGTTGTGATTTTAAGCCATTGACGGTAATGGAGATGTTTTACGGTACCATATGTCGCCATTGAAAAACCTTATTCATGCCTTTAAAATTAAATCATTACCTTCTTACACTAGATTCCATATTTTATTCCAAAATCAGAATTTTAATAGTTACTAGTTTTGAAAATTGAGGAAATATTTTAGTAATTAACTAGTGTTGGAATTAATGAATCTGCTATTGAGTTTTTGCAATCGACGATTTCTTTGATTATTCTTGTCAAAATGGTCATTTTGGTGTAGTGAAACTACTAATGAATGTAAAGATGGATTATATTAAGATGATGAACAAACAATTTGATCTGAAATTGCGAAGGTTTTAGTTGTATAAGATCTCAATTTCTCTTTTGAGTCTTGACATTCAATTACCCGGATTAGCGAAAGAAAATCAGTTCTGATAATCACTTAAAGGAGTAAATGTATTTATTTGATGATTTTTCTAATAAATTTTGGTTCCAACTCTTGATTGAAGACACGAAGGAAAGAGATGTTAGGTGTTATCAATGGAGTTTATTATTTTATTTTTTCAACGAAATTTAGGGGAAAGATGAAATAAGAAAGAGAAACAAAAGCCGCTTGTGGGAATTTCGGCCAATTACGAGGGTCGGAACGTGCACAAATTTGGACTCGATAGAGAGAGTGAGCTAAATTGTTCACATTCTTAGAGCAAGTCTCATTGTGGAATCCAACTTATTCCAAGCTTGGAAAAAGTGTGGCATGTCAAGTCTAATGGATTCTAAGTTGGTGTCATCCACACTTTTTCCAAGCCATGTTCCATGGTTTTGTGGAATAGTGCGTGGAATCCAAAGAAATGGTAATCTAACTAACGTTAAACGCTATGCGTTACGCTAAAAGATGAAATACACTAGATATTCAGAATATCGTATTTCTTCTTTTAGCTTTAATCAAACGTAGAAAAGCCACTTTTAATTTCAACCATGCAAATATTTCAGTCAAATACCATTAACCAAGTCAAATGATATTCTTTTTAGCGTTAAATGCTTAGCGTTTCTATAATTCCATCATAAGACTTGAGCTTCCTTGGACAATTCCAACTGCTGAGGTGGCATGGAAGATGGAAGATGGGATTCTTCCACCTTGCTCTTAGGAACATAAACAAATACAATGTCAACAAAATTAAGTTCAGCTTCCTTGATTCTCAAGACCAAATATCTTATGTTCCATGGAATATCACTGGTGCTCCATAGAATAGCTTTGGTCAAGTTTGTTGCATCTCCTTCAATTATAGCTCTCGAGAAACTATTCATTTTGGCCAATTATAAACCTAATAAAACAGCTTTAATTTCAGTCGCTAATTGAGAAGTTGCGGTAAATGTTGAAGTCCCACAACCCATGTAATTTCCTGATGGTCATGCGCAATATCACCCGCGGTTCCACTATTTGGAAAGAATGCAGCATCGACATTTACTTTGATATAGTGAATATCTGAAGGAGTCCATTGGAGAACACCATGATTTAAAGCTTGAGTATTACATAAAATTGATACTTCAGGCAGACAAATGTTGAAATCCTTTTCAACCAATTTTAAGATTTGACCAACTGAGAAAGAAGCACCAAAACAGATGATGTTGTTCCTCATCTTCCAATTATTCCATAGAATACAAAACATTGTAAAATTATTTCCTTGTACATGGGTTAGTCACGATTGAATCCGTTGAGAAGATAAAGATGCATTACCAAAAACAGTCTTAGCCCAAGGACAATTAAAAAAATACACAATAGATTCATCCTCATGATTGCATAGACAACAGAGATAATCAATGTTGTTAAATCTTCTAATATTTTCCTTCATAGTTAAACCATTCTTCAAAAGTTTCCAGGCAAAAACCATAATCTTAAGAAGAACATGAGAGTACGACCAAAATCTTTTCCATAGAATTCATTAGATGCTGAAGTTTAAGCATCGAATTTGCGAAAGAAAAAAAAAATTGCTTGATAGAAAATTTACCAGAAATCAAAGGAGTCTACACCAAAAGGTCTTTGTCTTCCATATTGTTGATGTATATATTCTTAATAACCGTACCCACATACTGAGATTATAATTCTTCAACGAGGTTATTATTCCAAATGTTAGAATCTTAGATAAGAAGATCTGTTACCATCTGAATATTAGCCGGACTATTGTCCGAAACAAGCAGGATATGCATTAATTGATTAGGAACTCATGGTTCCTCCCAAATTTTGACACTAGAATTTGTAGAAACTTTCCAAAATAACTTTTTTTTCCAATGTCGGTCTAATTTCCATCAAACTATCCTGTAGAGATGAGCCTTTTACATTAACATTAATTGTCCGGAAAGTTTTATCTTTGGGATATTTTGCTGAAAGTATTTTAGTCATCATTGCTTCCCGATTTTCTAAAAACCTCCAAGTTAATTTACAAATCAGCTATTTATTAACCCATTCAATATTCCTTATTCCTAAGCCTCCATTTTATTTGCTCATTCTGACCTTATTCCGGTTTATAAAATGGATTTTCTAGAACCCACCGGATGTCCCCACAAGAAACTCCTAATAATCCTTTTTATCCAATTAGTCACACCTTTAGGAAGAATACAGTAGAAACTCTATAAATTAATGTTGTTGGGACCATCAAAACTTATTAATTAAACGAGATATTAATTAATCGATAAATTAATAATTATTAATTTATATACTACCTCTGTCCCACTATTAGATGACCTAGTTCAAGTTTGCACAATTCTAAAGGCAGGGAATGAAAGGGAGTATTTGTTAAGTATTTTTTACAATTATATCCTTATGAATAATAATTTGTCAAATTTAGAATTGATTTATCTCTCAAACTATATACCATGGATTTTCGTAAACTTTGTATCGTTGAAAAGCATTTTAAAACACCTACATAACGAATATAAACATGGATATCAAATTATACATATTTCTTATACTATCGATAATCAATCAAAAGGATAATCTTAGAAATATCCCTTGTTTTTTGAGATAGGTCAAATAATAGTGGGACAAAGTTTTAATCTAAGTAGGTCATCTAATAGTAGGACGGAGGGAGTATTAATTGATATTTTATTAACTTATAGATAAATTTCATATCACAAGTTTAGACAAAATTGATGCTTTCGTCATTGTAAACTTCGATCAACAGATAACACAAGTTTAGGCAATTTGGATGAACATACAGACAGTGAAATCACTCAAGACTTGCAAAATTTGATCGAGAAGTTGGGCTATCACAATTTAATGAATGTTGAAGATGTCTAAATTATCCGAAAGAAAATAAAGTTACACAGTTGTTAACTGATGAATAAATAATCGAGAGCGTTATGGGAACTGATAAAGATGTGGAAGAATATGATGGAAGTTCTACAATAGAGCCACCTTCACGAAACAAGGCTATTAAAGCAGCAATCACATTTAATAATTTCTTGTTGAGCTATGAGAAAAACACCAAAATTTCTTACAATGATAAGAAAAATTAGAGATGAAATTCAATGCGATATTGATTTTAGAAAAAAACATAAGACAACTAAATCATTTTTCAAAAAGTCTTCGTAAATCATTAATGTATTGAATATATATATGCATTATTAATTTATATTTCACATGGGATCTACATAGGTAATCAAAAATGTACTCCCTCCGTTTCTAAAAAATAGGCAAGTTTGGTTTTCACAAAAATTAAGAAAATCAATCATTGTAGCCACTTTTCATGTTTTTTCCTAAACTATCCTTTGGTCCCCACTCATTTCTTATCAGAGAAAGAGGAGAGAGAAGTGGTCCGCTTTTTGTATAGGAGAGAAAAAAGGAGAGAGAGAAGTGGTCCCTTTATGGGTATAGTAGTAAAATCATAATATTTGACTTTCCACATATGGAAACAAGCTTATTTTTTTGACATACCCAAATAAGGAAACCCGCCTATATTTTAGAAACGGAGGGAGTATTATCTTATAATTTTAGCGAATTATTAATTTGGCACGTTGTTCCCGACTCGGGACCGGCCAAAAATATTATTTAAGAGAGTTTATTAAATAATCGAGTATTAATTAAAAGAGATTCTACTCATATAACCATATAAAATGTCGGAATTGCGATGTCCAATGAGAAATCACTTGTTTCCTTCTCTTCTCTAGGACGATTTTTCTCTCTCTCATCTTTTTAGGATGATTATCCCTCGTCTCCAGAAAAATCCTGATCCTCTTCTAATATGGTTTTGAATTTTATTTGTGTTTTGCAAGCTAACAAGTTCTCTCACGGTTCACTTTTTCTCTCTTTGTGTGATAAGTTCTTCTGATTTGCATTTAGTCAGAGTGTTGTTCTAGATCCATATGAATGGCATCGTCCTTATTACACCAAAACAATCTAGAATGTGATGAACTTACAACAAAAATGGCGTCCATGTTCAAAGAAGACGATAAATCCTATGAATCCCCTGAAGATCTGGTTGAAACATCTTTGGAACACAAGTATTCGTTGGTCATCACCACCATCAAAAGAAGATAATACGGTTTAAACATTCTCTACAACATGTTATAAAGAACCTGGATACCCTTAGGAACCATTGAGATATCCAGTTTTGGGAATGCAATATATCTAGTTCACTTTGATTTAGGTTGCAATTACAATACAGTATAAACGATATCTCCATGGGCTCTCAATGAATATCTAATGTTGATAGAAGTTTGTGACCCAGATAAACTCCTACACGAGTATGATCTCAGTTTTGTAGACTTTACAGTATAAGTTCATGGCCTTTCTCTCAACAATCAGGTGATTAAAATGGTGGAGTTTATTGTGTCAAAGATTGGAACCCGATATCCTATTCAAACAGCAGAACAAGCAAAATGGGGAAGCTATGGAAAAGTTAGAGTGAAGATAAACGTAACAAAACCACTAAGACATGAATTGAACTTCATGTTTCCATCAAAGAGAAAATGCAAAGTCTCTTTCAGATATGAAAGATTTCCCAAAGGGTGTTTATTTTGTGAGAGGTTTGGACATATTATGAAACAATGCCCAGTATTATCCAAGGAATGTGAGAAGATAGGCTTTTTTTCTCTGCGGAAGCTTTCATGGATAAAATGCAAGACTCGGAGATTGCAAGATTCATTAGAGAGATAAATGCCAGCGTTAGACCCAAACCAAACGAAGCAAACTCCATCACCAGATCAAACCAGGAAAACTCTGAAACCAACCATGCAGGCAACTCTAATTTCCAGTCAATCTTGGCCTAATTTCATTCACTATAATCTATCGGTTAGAGCGTTGCTCGGTCAAACTCGCATGCGTTGCTATCTCAAGCATGTTTGTCAATGTTAGTGATCAAAACTATAAGTCTTGATTTCTAGTCTCTTATAGCTAAGTCTCGGACTAGGATAGTAAGTGTACTTGAGATCAAGGACTTCATGGCGATTCATCATACAAGAAAAAGATTCACTCAAGGAACCGGTGGAACTTCTCGACAAAAAGGTATGTGGAGACTTGAACTTATCTATCACTCAAAAGTCTATCTATTCTATCTCCTACTCTTTGAGACAAAAGTCGTATGCTATATATATAGACTAGATCATACACATTTGGTATTTCGAGCCGAGTATACCTCGCCTATTTATATCTCGAAATATGTGTTGGTAAGCTTTTCGCTTCGACCAAGTTTATCTTTACCTAGTGACGAATGTCATGAATGTTTCAATCACTTTGAAAATTGCTTTGACGAGAAATAGTGTAACAATTATATAACGTCCTCTAAGAATGTTTCAATGATTGGAATGAGAGTTTATATTACATAACCAATGGATTCCTTGAACCGAAGTTTTCGAACATGGTTGATCAAGAGAACCGGAAGTATGGAAAGTGCCAAGTCCGCGAACTCAGTCCGCGAACTGCCGAAATTCTCAAACCCGAGAATTTCTGCTGGAGTTGACAAACTACTTGCGTGAGCCAAGTCCGCGAACCCAGTCCGCGACCCGGCGTAATTCTCGAACCCGAGAATTTTTGCTAGAGTTTGTAGACTTTATCTGGTGTCTTAAGTCCGCGAACCTAGTCTGCGAACTTGATAAGGTTATATATCTAAAGATGATTTCTGAACTTAATCTTAAAAGACTAAGGAATGCATTTGCAAACCGTGGCTATTAAAGTTCATGAACCGATTCGAGTAAATCAAATCATCTTTGCTTCAATTGTGTCTTTTGTAGTTACATAAGATTTCCTTGCAATTGAACAACTCTCTTAACTAGTTCATTTGATTCAATTGAACTAGTTATGGTGAAGAAGAACATGGTTGGTATGAAACGCTCATATGGTTAACCTCTTTGGGTAGACTATTTTTGAACCAACAATGTACACGTTTGGGTGCGGTTAACAAACCTAGAAGCGTACAGTCATTTGTGTATGACAAGCTAAGTTTTCGATCTAACGGTTGAGAAATATTAGCTTGAATCTAAATCAGGTTTCCATCTAACGGTGGATATTGATTTCTTTGTAACTAAGGGAAAACCCTGATTTGAAGACTATATAAAGGAGACATTTAGCATTAAGAAAATTAATCCCCACACGTCTGTGTGATACTAGTTTCTCTGCTAGAGTCGATTCTCCTTTAACCTTTGGTTTTCTTCTTCTGAAACCAGGTTAACGACTTAAAGACTTCATTGGGATTGTGAAGCCAGGCCGATACTACTTTTATTTTAGTTGTGTGATCTAATCTTGCATATTCTATCGTCACAGTACAATCATATTGATTGGCTTGAGATCGTGAGAGTTCTCCGATAGATAAGATATAAAAACTAATCACAAACACCTTCGTCTCATTGTTTGTGATTCCACGACATCTTGTTTCGCTACCATACAATTAAGATTGTTGTGAGGTGATTGATTAATGTAGGCTGTTCTTCGGGAATATAAGACCGGATTATCAATTGGTTCCTGTTCACCTTGATTATTATCAAAAGTCGGAACAAAAACTTTTAGGGTTTTCTGTGGGAGACAGATTGATCCTTTGATAGACTTGTCTGTGTGAGACAGATTTATTTATTGTGAAAGACTGTGATTTTGGGTCGTAGCAACTCTTAGTTGTGGGTGAGATCAACTAAGGGAATCAAGTGTGCAGTATCCTGCTGGGATCAGAGGCGTAGGGAGTACTATTGTACCTTGGATCAGTGGGATACTGATTGGGGTTCAACTATAGTCCAGTACGAAGTTAGCTTGGAGTAGGCTAGTGTCTGTAGCGCCTTAATACAGTGTGTATTCAATCTGGACTAGGTCCCGGGGTTTTTCTGCATTTGCGGTTTCCTCGTTAACAAAATTTTGGTGTCTGTGTTATTTGTATTTCCATATTTTATTTGTTTATATAATTTAAATAATACAGGTTGTGCGTTTGAATCAATCAATTGGAAATCTGACCTTTGGTTGTTGATTGATATTGATTGATCCTTGGATATTGGTCTTTGGTACCGTCCAAGTTATTCCTTGTATTTGATTATAGACTCGCTGATTTCTATTAGCTTGAGTGAATCAAAACAAGGGAGAGATATTAATTCCTTGAGATACTTTTGTCTAGATTGAGTCTGAATGTCTAGTTGATTATCAAGTAAGTGTTTCGGAGTTAGTCCATACAGATTGTTAATCGAAATATTGGGTGGTGTTGTTAGACCCCCGCTTTTTCAATTGGTATCAGAGCCGGAAACACGTTTCAGACCTCAAAAGTCTGTGTTTGTAGCGATCTGACTCTATGGATAAGAGTATTATCTCTGATAAGCGTAATACCAGAAATAAGATTTTTATCTCGTCTAATTCTAAAAAGAAGGGTTCTACTATCTTGTGTTTAGATAAACCTTCCACACTGACGAGACAGACTAACACCGACATGTGTTCTTCAGATAACCCTTCAATTGAACGGGAAACAACTGAAAAGAGTCAATTGATTCTAAACCTTGCTAGAATCCAAGCTGATAGATTTAATCGGTTAAAACATCATGTCGATGTTTTACTTGGTGTAATAAGATATTTCAAATCCAAAGGAAACTCTGATGTTCAGTCATCGTGTACATCTCTTGAAGCTAGTCTCATAAAAGATTCCTTGGAAATTGAATATCGCTTGAGTAAACTCTCTATTCAAGGATGCTCAAAGCAATCTAATATACCAAGTACTTTGACACAAAAGATGGTTCATGTTCAGAAACAAAAACAGAAACCCCTTCTTGTAAAACGAATGTGCCTGGAGTCACCATCAATCAAAAAGGCTGCACATCAAATGAAGGGAGGAAATCTTCTAACGTTGGTTTTAAGGTTGTACTATCTAATCATTCTGATGATCAGAAAGTATGTCTTGTCTGTGAAACAAAGAGTTCGGTGAAACAAAAGGGAACCTCTAAGTTTAAGAAAAACTCCTTGGTTCAACGTCAACACACCTTAGATTTGATTCTTAAAGGTGTAACTGACATTCGTATGTCTAAACCAATTGGTTTTCGTACCTACCCTGTGTATGTTACCAGGAAAGTCAGTTCAATGAGTTCCTCAAACACTCGAGAACAAAACAGACATCTGAATAAAAATCGTCTAAAATAATATCATGTGATGATCTTTGAAAATAACATTGCCCCTGTTGAGAAAGAGAGTTCAGATAAAAGAAGAAATATTAATGAATTGAGAGATAATATGAAGAAGATAATTGAAGGGAATAAAGAATTCGTCAACATGTTGTCTTCCTCATCAAACCAAAATTCTTCTGGTAAGAACTTAAACTATGTCTCGTATTTTGATGACAGTAAGTTTTATGATAATTTCTCACATAACAAGGGATCATTTCCTCGTCTTGGAAGGAAAAAGAAACTTGGCCACAAACACAAACCTCTTGATGAGCATATTGCGCATACCTGTGCTAATTAATCACAAGGTTTAAAGAGATTACTCATAAAAACCATGTTGAGTAAGATGTGTTGATATTCAGGTATACTTTTGGCATGCGCATCTGTTAAGTTGAGCTATATTCTTATCGTCCATAGCGAAATGATTGCAGACTTGCTGTTCTTAGAGTATTGTTTTGGTCTAAAGTTACTTCTCATTTTCTTTAGGAATTCCTCCGTTGAATCTTGGTTCTTGCTACATCCAGGTTCAAATTTTTTTTTAAAAAGCCATGTTTTTTATTTTTGCTGGACTTCTTTTTCTGGGTCATGTTGTACTCTAACGGATACCCGTGTTCTGGCACGAGTCAACTGTTAAGAAATCCCTAGAATCTCTTCTCCAAGAGACCCTTATATACCAACTTGTGAGTTTCAAAAGTCACGTACGCATACTCTAGGTTGGTTTCTGGGTTATCAAGTATGTCTTCTTCTTCTTCTTGCTATGGTAGTTTCGCAAGAGGATTCCTTGACAAAGAAGTTGTTGTCGAGTCTAAGAAGAAAAGAACTCTTGTAGACGAAGATCATCCCAATGCTTCATGTTACTTTGACTATGTCCATGAGGATGCTGAAAAGGATGATATGATTTCTGCTGAAGTTGTTCACGACTTTCTTAAGTACTTTGGAGAAGCAAAATAGGAACTCATTGCTACTCTGAAAAATCTTGATGCTTTGAAAACTGAGTTGAAAAAGGTTACTACTGACCTTTGTCTCATAAAGTCATGCATCAATGATCTTCGTAAAGAGAATCACCACTCCGTTGTTGCAATGAATGTTATCTTTCACAAGCTCAAAGAACCCATGACTCATGTAGTTCCTGAACCGTCCATATGATCTTAGTTCGTGTTCGGAAAGTGTACTGGAGTATGTTTTCCTTTAGCTTGTTGATTTACTTTTGTTGCCTAGTATGTCTTATTTTTGGATTAGTTGGAAGAATAACTAGTGCTTTGAATAGCGATGATTGTGACTACACATAGTTATTATTTTCATCTTCTTGTTTTTAGGTTTTTTGGTTTAAAATTCTAAAACTATTTGGAGGATGATTGTTTGCAATATTTTTGATTTTTTTATATTGCAACTTGTTATGGTATATTTTTGTTTACTTCCGCGAACTCTGTTGTCCCATATTTTTGTCAAAAGTAAAGTCGTTCACCATAGGTATTCGTTTATTGGTTTAAGAATGAATAGACTTTTGACATATACAAAAGTTAAGCCTATATTATCAACCCTTGACGGAAGATAGGTTAAAATCTTTTGTATCCAAGGATTATTGCTATTGTATATGATTGTGCAAAAGAATGAATCCTTGTGTATTCCACGGTATAGATCTTCATTGATCAATCTTTATGTAATATTGTGAGGCTCCCTAATGTGTCTTATGTTGAGCACGATATGACTAAGTTGATTAATTTTTGATTAGCTTGGTTGGTTGTTCCGTAAGATACTTTATGTTGAGCATTTGTGAACTAAATTAATCATCTTGTTTGGTTATTTAGTTATTGCTCCGTAAGTTCTCTTATGTCGAGCAAAACAAATTACAATTAAATTGATTACATTTGTGATTAGTTTGATTGTGTATTCCAATTAGATTAATTATGGGATCTCTTGTAATTAGTCTAGTTGAATTTTCATATATTCCATGAGTTTTTCTTGTGTTGAGTATATGAACGTCTATCTTAATCATTTTCTAATGGTTATGTTAGTCATATGTTCCGTAAATTTTCTTATGTTGAGCATAAAACAATTAAGTTGATCACCTTGTGTGTTTAATTTGATTGTATATTCCGATTAAATTAATCATGGGTTTACTTGTGATTAATTTGATTGAGTTTTGGATATAAAAATCATTCTTATGGTTTTGGTGTCCAATAAAAATCCTTCTTTTCTTCAGAATTTAAGGTCGCTCTTGTTGTTCCCTTGGGAATGACATCAAATGGGGGAGAGTTGTTTTGAACTTGTGCTTAATGGTCATATCTTGAGGGGTGTGCGGCTGTGGAATTTTAGAGGGGTTATCTTGTATCTTTAAACTCCTTGATGAATGCTATTAGCTTCGTCTATATGATTGCATCTAAATTAGATGGTATGTATTTTTTTCTTTTAGTCTATGAAACGTCTCTTTCGGAAATTTCATTATGATCCCGTTCTTGTACCTTTGCCAATTTTATTGACAAAAAAGGGGGAGAATTAATATGTAGTTCATACTACAAATACATATGGTTTTCGGATCATTGTGTAAGGGGGGGTGGTTTTCGTGTGAGATGGAGTATTGACTAAGGGGGAGTGATACATATCACCATAGTATTATTGTTGAAGTTGTGATACAATTGGACTTTGACACTATATAATAATACTATGACATTGTATAACAATGATCGAGACCGATGCTTTCTCATTGTTATAGCTACGGATCTTCAACGACGGTGATGCTAAACTTACAACCTTTGGGATCATTTGAGAACTTGGAAGTGACGAAGATTTCAAGGAATGTTGAAGATTAGACATGTGGAATAGGAGCTACTAAAGTTTCATTATCCTTTTTGTATTCCATATGTATTGATAATTTTATCACTAAAATTGACAAAGGGGGAGATTGTTAGAGCACTGCTCGGTCAAACTCGCATGTGTTGCTATCTCAAGCATGTTTGTCAATGTTAGTGATCAAAACTATAAGTCTTGATTTCTAGTCTCTTATAGCTAAGTCTCGGACTAGGATAGTAAGTGTAGTTGAGCTCAAGGACTTCATGGCAATTCATCATACAAAAAGAAGATTTACTCGAGGAACCGGTGGAATTTCTCGACAAAAAGGTATGTGGAGACTTGAACTTATCTATCACTCAGAAGTCTATCTATTCTATCTCATACTCTTTGAGACAAAAGTCGTATGCTATATATATAGACTAGATCATACACATTTGATATTTCGAGCCGAGTATACCTCGCCGATCTATATCTCGAAATATGTATTGGTAAACTTTTCGCTTAGACCAAGTTTATCTTTACCTAGTGACGAATGTCATGAATGTTTCAATCACTTTGAAAATTGCTTTGACGAGAAATAGTGTAACAACTATATAACGTCCTCTAAGAATGTTTCAATGATTAGAATGAGAGTTTAGATTACATAACCAATGGATTCCTTGAACCGAAGTTTTCGAACTTTGTTGACCAAGAGAATCGGAAGTATGGCAAGTGCCAAGTCCGCGAACTCAGTCCGCGAACTGCCGAAGTTCTCAAACCCGAGAATTTCTGCTGGAGTTGACAAACTACTTGCGTGAGCCAAGACCGCGAACCCAGTCCGCGACCCAGAGTAATTCTCGAACTCGAGAATTTCTGCTGGACTTTGTAAACTCTATCTGGTGTCTTAAGTCCGCGAACCTAGTCTGCGAACTTGAGAAGGTTATATATCTAAAGATGATTTCTGAACTTAATCTTAAAAGACTAAGGAATGCATTTGCAAACCGTGGCTATTAAAGTTCATGAACCGATTCGAGTGAATCAAATCATCTTTGCTTAAATTGTGTCTTTTTTAGTTACATAAGATTTCCTTGCAATTGAACAACTCTCTTAACTAGTTCATTTGAGTCAATTGAACTAGTTATGGTGAAGAAGAACATGGTTGGTATGAAACGCTCATATGGTTAACCTCTTTGGGTAGACTATTTTTGAACCAACAATATACACGTTTGGGTGCGGTTAACAAACCTAGAAGCGTACAGTCATTTGTGTATGACAAGCTAAGTTTTCGATCTAACGGTTGAGAAATATTAGCTTGAATCTAAATCAGGTTTCCATCTAACGGTGGATATTGGTTGCTTTGTAACTAAGGCAAAACTCTGATTTGAAGACTATATAAAGGAGACATTTAGCATTAAGAAAACTAATCCCCACACGTCTGTGTGATACTAGTTTCTCTGCTAGAGTCGATTCTCCTTTAACCTTTGGTTTTCTTCTTCTGAAACCAGGTTAACGACTTAAAGACTTCATTGGGATTGTGAAGCCAGACCGATACTACTTTTATTGAAGTTGTGTGATCCGATCTTGCATCTTCTATCGTCACAGTACAATCATATTGATTGGCTTGAGATCGTGAGAGTTCTACGATAGGCAAGATATAAAAAGTAATCACAAACACATTCGTCTCATTGTTTGTGATTCCACGACATCTTGTTTCGCTACCATACGATTAAGATTGCTGTGAGGTGATTGATTAATCTAGGTTGTTTTTCGGGAATATAAGACCGGATTATCAATTGGTTCTTGTTCACCTTGATTATTATCAAAAGACAGAACAAAAACTTTTAGGGTTTTTCTGTGGGAGACAGATTGATCCTTTGATAGACTTGTCTGTGTGAGACAGATTTGTTTATTTTTAAAGCCTGCGATTTTGGATCGTAGCAACTCTTAGTTGTGGGTGAGATCATCTAAGGGAATCAAGTGCGCAGTATCTTGCTGGGATCAGAGGCGTAGGGAATACAACTGTACCTTGGATCAGTAGGAGACTGATTGGGGTTCAATTATAGTCCAGTCCGAAGTTAGCTTGGAGTAGGCTAGTGTCTGTAGCGGCTTAATACAGTGTGTATTCAATCTGGACTAGGTCCCGGGGTTTTTCTGCATTTGCGGTTTCCTCGTTAACAAAATTTTGGTGTCTGTGTTATTTCTATTTCCGCACTATATTTGTTTATATAATTGAAATAAAACATGTTGTGCGTTTGAATCAATCAATTGGAAATCCGACCTTTGGTTGTTGATTGATATTGATTGATCCTTGGACATTGGTCTTTGGTACCGTCTAAGTTATTCCTTGTGTTTGATTATAGACTCGTTGATTTCTATTATCTTGAGTGAATCAAAACAAGAGAGAGATATTAACTCCTTGAGATACTTTTGTCTAGATTGAGTCTGACTGTCTAGTTGATTCTCTAGTAAGTGTTTTGGAGTTATTCCATACAGATTGCTAATCGAAATATTGGGTGTTGTTGTTAGACCCCCGTTTTTTCACTATCAACTACAATATCCTCACAACTGGAAAAACCATCTCCCAATCTTGTGACAGTATAATAATCCGTTATTATTTAGGAAACTTTCCCAAAACATAACAATAAACTTTCAAATAAGAAATCTCCAAAAATCAGTCTTTACCCATTACAAGCTCTATTTCAGGAAATCAATCTTTACATGTTGATGGTGGTTTTTAACCTAGGGCATAAAATTGTAAAGGCTCGTATCTCTGACCTGACATCAGAATTATTGAGATTTGACATGTTATTCTGCAAGGAATTTAATTAATACATTAAAACCCGATGAGTGTCTATGTCTCTCTTCATGTATGTAGATGGTTATGGTTATGAGGTTCACCCGGCTGAATTCAGAAAATATACGTATATATATAATTATTAGAACAGTGTTGGTGCATGCTGCAATACTCCCATATATTCTATAATGAAATCTCAAGCTCCTAGATGAATTGTTCAATAGTATAGAGCCGAAAGAGTATTTGTTTAATGTTATGTTCCTCAGTTGAACTCCTAATACTGACCTGACATGCATGTTCATTCTCAGCTGAATAACATGGATTCACTGAAGTGCCTAATTAAGCTATGCATGCGAGTACCTGATCAAGAGCATCACAGCTATGCCGGAAAGACCAAGTAATTGTTATGCTAGACACGTGAAAAACAAAATTAACGATTTTGTGTCAATATACAAAATTTAGATATTTTTCCCAAATTGGTGCAAGCGCACAAACTCGTGTATTTTTTATCAATTTTGTGTCAACACAAAAAACTTGATTATTTCATTCAACTTCTTGAGAAGATTCAAATTCATGTGAAGACGTCAATGCATGTGAAGACATGAAGTTCTCTATTTTTGCTCAATTTGGCGTGAAGCATAGCATCTTGACTCTTATTGGTCGATGATTATATATTTTTCATGTGGTTGTAGTAATAGTGGTAAGGGGTATCGTTCAAACTCGAACTTGTGAAGGTAACTTTTTTTTTAGATTTAAATAAATAAGATTATATGCACAATATTAACAAAATATGGGAGAGAATTTTTACTGGAGATCAGGATTCCACCATCCACCAAAATTTATGTGATTCAATAACAATTCTTTTCATGCAATTCTAGACAATATAACTCCAATCAAAGGAAATTGTGATTCTAATCATTGCCTAAATTAGATTTTGAAAACATCCATTGTTAATCGCGAGCATGAAGTATCAAAAGCAATTTACTAAGCATACTCCATCAAGAGAAAACACAATTGATTAATAAAAATCATTTACTCTATATTTATTCGGTGCAATTAATCATAAAAGAGTTGCATAAATAAATTTAAATAAATTTTACCACATAACTTTTGAAAGAACGGCTTCCTCCGTCACCCCTGGGATTGGATTTAGCTACTCATGATGAAAAACCTCTCAAAATGATTCATTGATGCTCAAAAGTTGTTTACAATCAAGAGAAAATGTAAATATAATCGGGTTTGCAACGCATATAAACGTTACACACTGCTGTTACAAGAGCGACAGAAATGAAAAGATGTTCCCTGGTTGAATCGACCCACAGCTGAGTGTCGCAGACGCTTGCAAAGAACGACTGCTGATGCAAGTCTGTTCTTCCCGTTCTTCCTCTCTCGCACCAGCAGAAACTTTCTCTCTGTATGTTTTTGTTCTTTGATTCTCTCGACTCCAAACTCTCCCCCAAAACTCTCCAACCCTTCTATGAGTCTCGTAACCTTTTTATATAGCCAACAAGGGATGAAAATATCCCGTCATAACTCTGAATCCTCTCGGTTGAATGCAAGAATATTTTCTCTTTACTCTCACAGGAATCACCGAGATTTCCTTGTATATATTCTAAACATAGAATCCAACGTCGCAGTGAATATATTCTCAAATAACTTCCATATATCCGAACCAATCACCAGAGATATTCCCGGTCCCTGTTGTGAACAAATTCTCGAGAATATCTCCCAGAATATTCACGTATACCCTGTTTAGCTCTCCCGGATTTTCCAGCCACTTCTGGCCCTTCAAATCACCCCTGTTAGCTTCCTATAAGTCCATAGAATAATCCCAAACATTTCCAGCCCTTCAATCTCCTTAAAACTACCCAAACAATTATATCGAAAATCTTCCAGGCGTGAGAACTAGTTTCCCGCCAAATTTTACGTTTCAAATGTTGAAGATGGGTTACCCCCTAACCAGTCCTGGTGTCCCTTTAGCAGCTGCCTGGAAATGGGTCACCCCTTAGTAATTAGGTTACCCCTTATCCAAAATCAAGGGTCCGTATAGCAAGTGTCCTCTGGGGCATTTTCCGCACTTTTTTCGGGGTTCCTCCGGGGTATTTCTGGGGTACTTCCGGTACACTTCTGGGGCGCTTCCGGCACTCTATCAACGGAGGTCCAAACGCCGCATTTTCAGCCAATTTCGCTGCAAATCCTTATTCTTCTAAAAACACCTACAGGGACATAAAAAGTCATAATAAATATAAATTCGAGCACTAATAATATATACAATTGAGATTATATAAGACACATAAATGTGCCTATCAGTCGAAGGCTAGCTTGCCCAAGCTTGGAGTGAATACCTCCCATGATTGGTTCCATTAAAACCCTAATTATGGTCGAGAAATAATTAAAATAAAATTAGGTTTAGATCGTGACCGCCCACGTCAGTCGCGGAGTAATCCGATCACCCAACTTGGCCGGCCAATCTAACCAGCCTAGCGCCTCCCATGATCGACCAATCGGGTCTCACGGTGATGCCACCCGTCTTCTATTCTAGCCAATCAGAATGCTCGGAGCTGACCTGACAATCGCCCAATGGCCGGCCAAAGTAGACCGGCCGGGCTTCCCAAACTCATGTGAATCTCACATGTGAATGTCCATGTGAGTTGCATGTGCCAAACTAAGAAAGCCCTAAAATTCAAATTTATAACGTTTATAAATGTTGCAAATAATATTGCGATGCTCAAGGCTTCATCAACGCAACACTTATACGTTGCAGTTAGCTTATAGCCACGGTCACACTTATAAGCGTTGCAAAATCGTTGTGAAATTTAAACTTTGAAACCAAACAACGCATTTCATGCGTCGCGATCACTATAAAAGGATTCACGACCCATCTCAGTCGTCCATTATGCATATTAACGTTTGTGACTTCTTGTAAGCATCGTATTCATAATGTGACTGACTTCAACGATTCATTTCACATGACTTGTTTAAGTTTACTTATTTAATAGCACCATGCATCGGTTCGGAGTCTTTAGACCACTTCACACAGTAAGTCATATTTTCATGAGACTTGACTTTCCACTCATGACTCACCTGTAGCATATCTCGCACGTGATTGGTTGATATATATATTTTTATGTAGGCCTCACATGCACGTCCTACTACACATACTTAGTTGCTTGGATGACCACACATACTCTTCTTTACTCCTCACGACCACTCTTCATATGTCATGGTATCAAGAACATGTGTTGGACACACTCAACTACCATGTTCCATATTACTGGTCCGTTAAAACTATGACATGATATACTCTCACAACTTGTCGGCCTCATAAGTTAGGTGTGAAGAGTCATGCAGGTCAACTTAGTCATGCAGGTCACCTCCGACTTCACATCAAATTAGTATTTTCTACCAAAATCACTCGAGAGATCAATCATGTCACAAATGGTGGATGTTTATTAGGGTATTGGGATGGCGGTCTACGGCATGCGGTGTAGCAATATACCCATTATGAGAAAGTGTCAAAAAGAGTGGACAGTTGATGAGTAGAGGAGTACTAGGTGCAAAACCGTTCAATCCTCCCTCAACAATAGGGACACGGTTTTCAACACTTTCACACGATTTCCACCTCTTACTACTTCACAACCTCCACTTCCTATGAGATCAGGGTGTTCAATTATGACTAGATATAAATAGATTCTAAATATATTTCAATCAACATAACACAAGTATCCAGAAAACAGAGAGAACATACGCCTTACCATTTACAAGCAAATTCTATATTCTGATACAGTCATACACAACCACATATCACAGAGTCAATCATTCTGATTTCAACACTTCATTTGCTTCTCTCCCTAAGACCGACCCTTCTTCTTCCTTTGTGACCGAAGCAAGACAAAAACGACAATTTCTTTGTTTAGGCCAGAATTTTACAGATTGATCTCTCAAATCTAAAGTACTCCCGTGCAGTATATTTTTTTAGGGTTTAGACTTGTTTTCCATCAACCTACCCCCTTTTACCATGTTCACCAGAATCAGTTTTTACCCTCAAACATTAACCATTTCAAATTCTTATGGGAATATATGAGGGAAAAATTCAAACTTTGTAACCAATTCATCAACAAACACTACCATAAAACCTCCCGAAACAACAACACATATTCACTTATTGATGGTGGTTTTTAACTTAGGGCGAAAACTGTAAAAATCAGTCTACCTGACCCGGCATCAGGAATACTGGACCTTGACATGTATACATTCCGTAAGGAATTTAAATAAAATATAAAAATTTGTGCAGCGCTTGTGCCTCTATTCTTGTATGTATGTGGCTATATTTGTGAGCTTCTCCCGGATGAATTCAGAAAATACAAACACATACACACACACACATATACACACACACACACACATATATATATATATATGTAATTGTATTCACTGAGTAATTCAGAATCACACACACACACATATATATGTGTATATATACAACTGTATTCATTGAGTAATTCAGTATCACACGCGCGCAGACACACACACACACACATATATATATATATATATAAGAATAATATTGGTGCATGTTGCAATAATCACATGTGTTCTATAGTTTTATTGTGAAAACTCAAGCTCATAGATTAATTTCTCACTAGTGTAGATCCTAATGAGTTTTTATTTAATGTTGTGTTCCTCAGCTGAACTCTTAATACTGACCTAACATACATGTTCATTCTCAGTTGAGTAATATAGATTCACTGAAGTGTCTGATTAAGTTATGCATAAGGATACCTGATCAAGAGCATCAAAGTTGTGCCAGCAGGACCAGGTAGTCACCATGCTGCTTGCAAGAATATCAAATTTAACGATTTTGTGTTAACAAACAAAATTTGCTCAATTTATTCAATTTTGTGTCAATACACAAATTTTGCTTATTTGACCTAGTTTTTTGAGCGTCATGTGTTTAAAGGGTTATTGTCTAAAAAAAAAAAAATTTATCATTATAATTCTTAATTATTAAAATACAAAATCAAAAGGTAATCTTCGAGGCCAGAGAAATGGTTGGAAGTCGAGCAACAAGCTGAGCTCCAACCCCCTTATGAATAGCAACTCATACTCTATGAAACAAAAAATTGACTACTTTAGAAGATGTATCATTCCTAGTAAGAAAGTTCTCCAATCTCTTAAGAAAAATCATAAACTCCTCTCCGAGCTCTCCCGAAGTCGTGAAAGCCAAGGTACCAAAACAATAACCATGTCTAGAACATATATCAAGATATTTGTTGCGCTTGCAGTACGAGAAATAGACACACCAGACTAAAACTTATGCACTCCATTACCAGTAAAGAGCGAAACACCAGTGACATCAAAACAAGTATCCCTTCCATTATCCCAGTTAAGCACCAGGATATCTGCAGGTTTAGCTTCACCTCCATTATTAGCAAGGAAACCAAGAGAAACCTCTGTCTTAGCTTGCACCCCAACATGATAGCATATATCCGACAAGGTGTCACGCACAAAATCGTGGCGAAATTTCAAGCCAACTTCATGTTAGCGTGATCACCAAAAGTATCCATGTCATTCCCACAACAAGAACAAAGGTTATCCTTGGAAAATAAGGGAACGCCCAATCTATAACCAAGAATTGCGCTAAATTGTCAAGGTCCAATTTTTTGACCCAAACCCTCTATAGGAATAGACATTAGGTAGTCTTGAGTATGCTTTGTTTTGTTATTTTGCCATAAGGCCAAATCCCGTCGTGTCATACCAAATTTAGTGGGCATATCTTTTGTCACTTGGTGAAATACATAACTGCCAATTTACTCATGGGATGGGGGCAACAGTTTCGAAACAAAGAGAAGAAGAATCTAAACCACAAAAACGGGCAAACACATCCAAAGAAAGTGTGCATGAGGGACTCATACATGTAACCTCAGAGTTGCGCAAAATATCACCTTGTATCTGCTGAGTTTGAAAACAAGAAGCAAGGTAACAATATTGCATCGTGTATAAACCCAGTCCACCATACTTAAAGTGGTAATGAAGCCACATGCATCTGTAAATCCCCAAAACCAGGACCATCACATGTAACAATTTGCCGGACAAAATTAAACAGGCAAAATTCAAAGGTGGTTTGAGCCTCCTCAACAAAAACTGGAGCAGTCGTTCTTAAAGTAAAATAAAGCTTGGAGACACCGGAGCAACTACGAAGTAGCTTCATCTCAATTTGGGGGACCTTCAAGCTTTGAATAGCATCCATCAGCTGCAAAGTTTTGTCGACACGAGCCTTCACCAACTGGTTACAGAAAAGGGGATCAAGACTTACCGGACCGCCTAAAAGCTCAACCCCCAAAGCAGGTCTATCAATGTATGGTGGAAAAACCGACACAACGTGCTCCTTACATCAACGGAAGGCCAGAATAATTCAGTTTTATGAATATTAAGGTCCAGACCAACTAGGTTGCCCTCCTATCTAATAATATGTAAATCCTTGGAAACCATGAGAGTGTCTCCAACCAAAGTACCATCATCCAAATACCAAGCTTGCAAATCCAATTCGCAGGCTTGAGAGATCTTTAGCACTATTGGGTGTAAAGTCAGGGCAAAAAGTAGGGGCCCCAAAGGGTCTCCTTGCGATGAAGAGAGGATGTGAGAGCCGTAATAAAGTCTTGTCGGCTAGAATAACAGAATTCCACCCATCTCGATATATAAGGGCACTTGCGTTTTCACGCCACTTGGACAATGCTTGAGTAATAGCACATGCTTGCAAACTTTTTCGCACTCCAGACTTACCTTTGCTTTTCTTAATAAAACAACTGGTTTTTCTGTCCCTCCGCTTTTTTCGCTTCTTCCTCGCCGAGGCGATTTTCATGGCGATTTGGGGGGGGGGGGGGGGGGGGGTCTGATTTCCCCCTTTTTTCTTCCATGAATCTCTTCACAACCAATTTGTTTTCGTTTTTCTCTTCTACACTACCACGGTATTTCTTAGTCTGTCTTTGTTGTTTTTAATTTTCGCTTCTTTGTTTCCCCTTTTTTTTTCCTCTTACCACCATGACTGGATCGCAAGCATGCCCTAGCCGATGCCCTGACATAAGTACCAACCCTGAGTTTGTTCAATGCCCATATAAGGGTTTTGATGGTTGCAGGAATGGAGTTAGAGGGAGAGGATTGTCGTGGAAGTCTATCTCTCAACATCTTAATGGCTTGCATCGCTTGTCTGGTGTTGGTTTTGATAGATGCATGGATCGAATTAGGGAAGTTAACGCTGTTTTTTCTGCCTGAGAAGATCTTCTTCGACAACTCAGGTTATGGTTTTGTACTACCTGTATGCATTTCTAGGCTTGGAGAAAGGATTGCAAAAACCAGTGTGTTGATGCACCCTTCAATGGGAGAGATGCCAACTTCCTTATTCACAGGATTCTGAAGCCTGCTGCTGAAGAGGGTAACGCTGGTAGTATTGATAGTGGAGAAGAGCTTGTTCCAGTGCCGTGTCTCGACATTGGACTCCTTGACAGTGTACTCAGGTCCCAAACTCGTACCATCATACATGTACCTGCTAAATGCAGACTGGACTTTTCCAGGGTTCCCAAGCTTGCATTAGACGAAGTTATTCTTCCCCCTATGGATTCCGTAGCTTGGATTAAGTTGCTTCTTCTCCCATCATGCATACTCCGGAATTATGTTCCCAAGGACAAGGCTGAAGGTAAGTCTGGAGTGAGAAAATGTTTGCAAGCCTGTGTTATTACTCAAGCATTGTCCAAGTGGCGTGAAGTTGATGGTTGTTTTCAGTTGGCGCAAGAACTTTTGTTAGATATCCCTCTTCCCAAAAAACCACAGCCGAAGAAGGTTCATTTACTAAAGTTAGAGATCAACTAAAGTTTTTGCAAAAGGAATGCAAGTCAAGGTTCATTTACTGATGCCATTTGTATTCTAACATTTAATGGTATTGCACCCAAGATGACAGAAAGTACAAAGCTTATTTTGAAACCTATTATAAGGGCTCCAAACTTTTGGTCTTTAGGCTCAGAAGATGACAAAATAAAGAGTCATGAAATAGTAATTAACAAAACCCCTTAACCTATTAATTTTGTTAATGGTAATATCCTCCATTAGTTAGTGTTAATAGTTAGATTAACTAAGTTAAGTATGATTAGTGATTAAATTAAACTAATTTATTAATATATAGTGAGGGTTTGAAAATCAAAACCATTTTTTTTAATAACATACGGTTGGGAGTCTCCAATTTTCCCAACCGTAACTACCATATACGGTGGGGACTCCCAACCGTTAAAAAACAGGTTAAAATATATATTTTCCCAACCGTAACTGCCATATACGGTTGCAACTCCCAACCGTAGAAAAACTCAGGTTAAAATACGGTTGGGAGTTCATATCTTCTCAATCGTATAATTGATTTACGGTTGCGAAAATCAATATTTCTCAACCGTATGTAATTCTGAAACTATTTCAAAATCCCTAATTTGATCAAATCCAGCCCACTTATGTAATCAAAAGCAACAAAAAAGGGTGAGTTTTTGATTCTTACATAATTGAAGTAATTACTTGCGGAGAATCGGTTAATTATCGTTGAAGAACAAAAAAAAAAAAGGAAGAAGAAGAAGAAGAGACGATGGAGAAAAAGAAGATTAGGTTTAGGTTTAGTTTTTGGCTTTATGTTAATTATTTAAGATAATTAAAAAATATTTTTGTATTTTTATTATGGGTGAAATATCCCTTTATCCACATTTGGGGCACTTGAATCTATAGGAGCTCTCAAAACCAAAAGCTTGAAGCCCCTATAATAGGCTTCCTTATTTTTCCTTTAATATAAACATCTTTTTTCAAAATAAGAGAAGAAAAAAAAACTTCATACCATTAGAGATGGTTTATTAAGTTGAGGAGGGGTTCCACTCTCCGTAATGGTCATCAGTCATTCTTAATGGTCTACACAATAAATTTAAGTTGAGGAGGGGTTTCACTTTGTGTAAAACAAAAACTAAACGGTCAGAGAAACTTTCTTCAACTAAATCTTCCCCTGCTCAGATCTGCTCCTTAGGAGCAGATCTGAACATGTCATATCTCTTAAATCTTTATACTACTTTCCTAATTTCTTCTCATCTTTTAATCGGCACTAAGTTTTCTGTTAGCGTTTGATTTGATTTTCTTTTAAATCAAATCTTACACTATTATTTTGCCCTTTCTTTCTTCGATCTAAGGTTAGTTTGGTTCAAATCTTTGTTTCGATTTGGATTTTTTTAGGAAATTTTGTGACTTTTTTAACCTGATTTATTGAAAATGAACAAGAACAATAGCAATAACATTAAAAGACCTCCAACACCAGCAACATGAGCACCTACTAAGACACCAGAAGCAACAAGAAGACCAAAGACACCAATCATATTCAGAAGACCTATTTCGAAAACATTTCAGACTGATCAATGGCGACTCAGCCCTAGGAAAACCAATTTTGGTTATTTAAGTTACTTACATTACTTTATGTTTGGAAAAATAGTTGATTGGTTATTTAAGTTACTTGTATTACTTTATGTTTGGAAAAATAGTTGATTGTGGGTGGGATCTATGGATCCTGCTAGGCCACTGTCAACTGAGTTATTATCATCTTGTAGAAAATTTTGAGAAATGGTTGGATTTTTGGATCCTGACATCTCTACTTTATGTGGATTTGTTACGTAGTTTGGATCAATTAGTTTCAATCCGAACAAGGTCATCTAAACGTGTTCTCCTACTTATAAATTGGCATGGGATGTTTAGATTTTTTTAGAGAATCTTCTGTATTAATGTTGTAAAATGGTTTGTATGGTTATGTTGTCTGTCAGAAAATTCTAGGTTTACTAAAAACTCCCTAAACAATCTTGTAAATGATCCGATTTTGAATCGGCCTATCAATATCATCAATATATGAGGCCACGCCTCTTTTTTGAAAGAAAAAATAGCTAAAATGTATTATTTTTGCCACATGTAAACCTTCATAAATTAAATTCAAATAAATACATTAAGTTGAAATAAGATTTCATGTGAAATTTTCAAAATCCACTATTAGAGAATGTGTAACTACTACCTAGAATAGGAAAACATCTCTTAATAAACCGTCACTAAATCACATGATTACTAAAGGGGATACCAGGATTAAAAAGGGATACCGTTTGAATGATTCATCAGTCAAGATCGTTTTTTATCTTTTTGTCTTATACAAAATGGTATCCCCTGAAAAATCTGGCATCAGCCTTTAACAATCATACTAAAACATCCTCTTTGTAAATCTCAAAGTAATTGCCAAATACTGTATTCCAAAATAAATAGTTGTGCATCTATCGGCGATTGTAACATAATGTCACCTCTTTTCACTATGTTGTTAGAATCTGATCGAGAGTTTGTCATGTAAAGAGATTTTACCTCTTTTTAGGGAAAATTGGGAATATGTCCCGTTTTCACTAATGCGTTTGGGGATCTATCCCATAACGAAAAAAAATTAAGATATCTATCCCAGCTATCTGAAAAAATTGTTAGGTTTGACTGGTCAAATTTCCAAACAAAATCACATATACACCCTTCGGTTCATGTTCATCCTTCTGTTCTTCATTTTATCGAACACATTAGCCATGGGAGAAGAAACTTAGATTTTTGTGTGTATCTCCAACTGAAAATTCCGACATGATTGTTGCATCTTCATAACCCCTAATTGACGGTAGCACCCTAATTTCATCTAAAACCCATTCATCGATGAAATGAAAATCACAAAGCTAACATTCTACAAGATTAATGATAACTCATTCATCAATTTGACAACTAATCATCATCAATTGCAAGTTTCTACGCGATGAATGAATACTCATAATGCTAACTATCTCATAACAACACATAAAATATTCACCATAAGACACTAATTTCAAATTTGCAATCTGCCGGAATCAGCAAAGAATAAGAATCATACATATCAAACAACTTAATTTTAGTTTCTTTTACAATAATAACAGCAAAATCCCGAAAATCCTAACCCCTAATTATATAAAACAGTTATAAATCTTTCCAAAGCATAAAAAACTTCATAGCAGTAAAGATCTTAAGAACAAATTGTTTCTTCTCATTAATCTGCCAGCACCATATCTTGTGTAATCGCAAACTAGAACAAGGTTTTGATCGAAAAAAGTTTGTGGTTAACGTTATAACTTGGTGGTAACCTTCAAAGACATGTTTTCCTTTTTTCTTAGAGTGGGAAATCGAGCGAGAAGAAGACGAGTGGATGCACAAACTAGGTTAGGAATTTCTAGCTTAAGGGGAAGGGCATGAGAGTCTTCAAATCTCACGTGTGAACCCACATGTGCGGGATATTGACTACTTAACCACAAAATTGGACGGATGGGATAGATATCTTAATTTTTTTCCGATATGGGATAGATTTCCAAACACATTAGTGAAAACGGGACATATTCCAGATTTTCCCTTCTTTTTATTTGGTTAATTTGAATAATACAAAATCTACAAATTCTTTTACACACGTCGAGATTTACATAAATACGACTCAAAAGTGATCTAATCTCACGACTCAAAAGTGATCTAATTTCGGCCTTTTATCATTTCAGCACTTCGTTAAGATACCACCAATTTACTCTGCGAGGGTTGATGGAGTCAAAAATACATATGCCCTACTGTACAAAAGTTTTGCCGCCCACTTTAGAGAGCTTCAACAGGTCAGACTACTAGTCACACTTACTCTTGAGGAAAGTGATTCCTCTTTGGAAGTGATCTCGAGAAAAAGCCACAGATCTCAGGTACTGCTCGTTTGATCAGATGAAAAGAACTGCAAATCAAACACGGAAATAAATAACATGTCAGAAGGTAGGAACATCTCCAGGATTGTAAGTCACACAATACATTTTAGAGAGAGACAGCGACAGAGAGCATACCCTGGCCTTCTAATCCATTTCTCGAAATTCTGCAAAATGAATAGGATGCACAAATGTCTCAAGGACAAAGCATTGAAGGCCTCTGAAAGTTCATACATGCTTGAAACATTGTCCAGAGATATATGCTGCAAAGGAGTAGAATTAAAGAATAGTTCATGGAGATTTAGGTTTGATGTTATTGAATCAAAAAGAGCCAACTAACAGTATACTTCTTTTAAAGCTGAATATATTTACTCACCTGAGCAATCGTATTCTCACATAAACGCTTAAGGCCCTCCAGGAGATATTGGTCTGCAGCTCTTAGGAGATCTTCTGCAATATCTATCGGAACATCAACTGAGCCTGTATAAATGTACCTGAATGTACAAGAACAAAAAATCAATAAACATCACTAACTCCTTATCGGGCAAAGGAATGTCTAATCTTAATACACGAGAAAGAAAATTCACATACCTCATCATCAGCTCAAATATCTCCAATCTTATATTAGGAATCTCTACAGCCCTCGCATCTTTTTCCTGAAAACCATTTCCAGAAAGAAGGAAAAACACAATGGTTCAGCATGAAAGTAAGACTTGATAGTTTTGACTAGAGAAGGATCAATGTTATTTTAAGTAATTTACCCTGTAACCACCATCAAACATTGCACGGAATATGTCTGAAGATGCAAGCAAAGTGCTCCTATGTGCATAGAATCGTGTGCCTGAACATAACAAGTGAAGAATGATAATAAACATTAGTACCAGCCGTGAACAAACATTTATATTCAAGTGCATATGTAGTAACGAAGTACTGAATATGCACAAAGCTGTGGGCAGATTTACAACCTTCGACTAAGAAGGTAACATCGGAGTCTGTAGCATTATTGACGAATGGTATTCCCAGATAAACCTGCAGCAACAACTGTTTGCTGTCAGATAGGCAATAGAGCGAAAAGCAAGAAAAACAGAAAAAATTTGTACTACATTTTGATTCCATGACTGAAAAAATTGAATTTGAAACAAAACCTGTGTTGTCGGAGATGTAGGTGCAGCATCGATGGGTGAGAGCAATGTGGCTTTGTTAGCTAAGCTGTACAAGGCCAGAGAGCCATCTCTCTGATGCTTCACGGATGTAGTACCAAGAAGCCCCAAAAGCAACTCCAATCCTGCATGGAAATAACGGGATGAAAACAATAGCAAACTCTAATTTCTCAAGATTAAGAATACACAGTGGAAAAAGGGAAGGAAGAACATAGTTATCAAGAAACAAATGCCTGATTGAACAAGAAGGTTACAGTTAAATGTTATACCATTGTTATCAATGAATATTTCCCTCAGGTAATTAGGGGAACAAAGATGAGCAAGAGCCAAAGCAACTCTTCTTTGAACAACCTTATCTTCTACACGCATCAGATATATCAAATGACTCAATACCTATCAATTGAAAATGTAGCAAGACTGTAAGTATGAAGACTCGAACGAGAGATCTGCAAAGTAGATGCAAAATTTGTATACACGGGAAAGTTGTATTAACAGATATGAGAAACTCACTTGTCCATGGATCTTCTCCTCTAATCTTTTCAGAGTTTTGGCTATGCAATCTTTTGTTGCCTGCAAATGCATTTGGAACATTCATCATAAAAAAGAAAAATTGTAGAAATGGAATACCCAATGTAGGAGTAACAACTAGAAATAATAGTAAAACATCAAATTAAAAATGAAACATGAGCACACCTGGAAAATGAACTCTCCATCTTGCAGCTTTTGGACAGCTCCAAGCTTGACGAAGTCTGAAACATTATCCTATGGGGAAAAAAGAAACATTCTAATATCTAGATTTGTGTTCCGGGTAGAAAAACTATAAACGTAATAAATTGTAGTGATTTTTTCGGAGCTCCATGAGTGTTGGCTATACCTCATTATCAGCTAAACCATAAAGAGCAAATGCAGCATTGTGTTGCAAAGGACCATTTTTCGAATCAAGAAGTTTAAGCAAGGGAAAAAAGCCACCATTATAAACAATGCCAGCTTGGTTATGGGTGTCCTGAAATAGAAGATTTCTAGTCAACCACATAAACACTATTATACAGATACAATATACTTTGTGACTACCAAATTGGACATTAATTTTACTTGTATGATGGTACATGACAAAAGAAAAGAGGTTGCCATAGAAGTAATTACCTGAGCCAATCTTCCCAGAGCAAAAGCTGACATTTCCTTAAGTTGAAGATCCGTAGATTGAAGCGTGGCTATTAGAGGTTGCAAAGCACCTCTCTGAACAATGTGAACCTGCAAAAAGACATCATTTAGGCAGGAAAGTTGGAATTTGGGTATTGCATACTAATCCTGGAGTTTTTTGACAATGGTAACAATGATAACAGTTGTAACTATAGGACCACAATTATAACGAGTTATCCACAATGAAAAAAGTAAGAAGAAATGGAAAAGTACTAGGTTGAAGACCTTGCAATCTGAATCTGTAGTGGCAAACTGGCCAATCAACAGAGCTGCCTCTCTCTGGCTCTCTGAACAGCAAGAACTGTCGTCAAGATAAGAAACTCCAATTATGCTTTTGATACTCGACAACAAAGACGAAAACTCACTGCTTTTTGCAACCAGGGTGAGAAGAACGATCATGGTTGAAACGTAGACAGAATCCAACATTACCTGAGTAAGCCAATAACAGGCTGTAAAGCTCCAGCAAGAAGCACTTGTTTCTTTATATCTGGGGATGAATGGACCAAATTCCCAATCACTCCAACCTGAAATAGACATGAATTTAACAAAAGGATGTAAGGTTATTTCATAAATTTCACTATAATCTGAGTTGTGTTACTAAATGGTCTTGTTGAGAGGAGAAACAGCTTACCGCCTCAGAATGTATAGCAGCATCAGCTGAACGAAGCATTAAAACGAGAATAGGTAGAGCATTACATTCAACAATCTGTTATGATATGAACAAATGGCATTAAGACTTAAGTTTATAGAGCTTCCAAGCGAATGTATCATAAAATGGAGAATCCATTTACCTGTTTCTTGTTTTCGTCATTTTTAAATGCAAGAGTTCGCAATGCCCCTGCAGCTGCTCTCTGTACTTTTGTGTCGGGATACTGAAGCAGCTCAACAAGAGGAGGGAGTCCACCTTCAATCCTGAAATTCATCCACAACATAAAAATTGCATTAAGTTGGTTGAATCTTGGAAGTGAAAACTAAGAAATAAAAGCATTTACAGAAACAGACCTGACTGAAGTTTTTATTCCACCATTCTCGTGAGCAAGGTTGGTGATTGTATCAGCTGCTCTTCGAATAATGCTATTAACTGCCCGAGAGTTACAACCACATTCGCGCCTTTTTAATAGATCCACAAGATGTGGTAAAGCCCCAGAATCAACTATGAGTTGTTGATGCTCAGGCTGGTAAGCAAAAGAAGTACAAACATCAGGATAAACAAGTCAGAACAAGAGTACATCACAGACATAAAAACACCTCCAAGCAACATGGTGTAAACCCGCAGGCTGAAAGCTAGGGTTGCGTTTTTTACCCAAATTGAATGCTTCTAATCAAGAAAAAAATCATAAACAAAATCATACAATTCCTAAATGAAAAAAAGAAAAATCTAGGATTTTATTTTATTTTATTTCACCCAAATTGAATGATTTTTATGAAGCACTAAATCGTGAAATACCTAAAATGGAAATGAAGAACAGGAATGTCTAGGGTTTCATTTAATTTATTGTTACCTTGCTAGTAAGCAATCCAAGGGCAAAAGCACACCCTTTCTCAACTTCATGCTCGAAAGGCTTCTCATAATTTCCATCGCCACCTGAAGGAAATGGAGATGGAGGAGCTTGAAGATGCTTCACAAGAGCTGGAATCGCATTGCAATTTATAATCACATTCACAGTTTCTTCTGCAAAATGCATCAATAAATCAAAATGAAATTATCAAACTCAAGCTAAAAAAACAGATCTAGAACTAAAATTACCAGATTTAGCGAGATCTGCGATAATACTGGTCGCTCGTTTGGCCGCGGCTCGATCGAATACACCCCAAGAAAAAGTTGAGTTCAAGACTGAAACTTGCTCGGTAACCTCATATTCAATTACTTGAATACGCTCCCATGTAAGAGATGCGGTTCCTTGTTCTTCTTCAATTTCAAGTTCGTCCTCTTCTTCTTCAATTGCTTCTTCAAGTTTTCGCTTTTGCCCTTTCTTCTCAATCTCAGGGTGTTGATAGCTTTGCTTTTCTTCATCCATGGAGACGAAACAAAAATTGTAAATCTGAAATGAAATAGGTTTTAGTTTCTCGCAGATGTAAGAGAGAGTGATTAGGAATGAAAAAATTATGTGGGGAGAGGTTTTTTATATAGGCGGGGAAATGTTAATTGAAAGTTCAAAACCTAAATTTTTCCCGCCTTCTTGATAAATTTCAGTTTTGAGATTTTCCCTCCGAACGAAGATTATTCCAAGTTTGACGGACCGTGAGTTTTGAATAGACCGGCCCATCCCTCTCTCTCCTCCTCTCTCTCCAGAAAATAACTTATTTTTCGCTCAAACTAAATTCTTGTAAATCTTTTAGATTATAATCCAAATCTGTCAGATTTGGTTTGAATTCTTCGGATTTATTGACAGATTTGGTTATAAATATTATTAACATTTTCTAGTTTTAAATAAAACTATCGCTTTTAAGCGATTTTAGGGTTTGTAAATAATGTTTTTAGTTTATCTTCAATTGATTTCATCGTTAATGGCTTCTGCAAGCCAATTAGATATTTCCAATAGCCGTTATGGCGTTTCTATTGAATGGATCATTCATATCAACAACATCAACGATGACGATTTACCAGAAATAGTCGAAATTCTACAATTATGGAAAGATCAATGGTTAATAGAGGTGATCGTGATAACGATGGGTTGCGAAAATTACTCCCCTCTGAGAAATGTTACTCTTAATGAAGAAGAAGAATTCAAATGGCAGAATATTATTTCAAATGTCATGTTTCAAATATCTGTTTCATCTGTAAAACAAGATATATGTATTTTATCATTGTTTTCATCTTTGATGTACTTGAACAGGATGTATTCATTCTTCTTATATTAATGAAATCAAGATGTTTCCTTCAAAAAAATAAAATAAATAGATCGGCCCATTATACATCGTGTATGAGTCGGTATGACAGCCGGCTTGGTATTTCTACGTCTTATACTCGAGAAATGCTTTTTTTTCCGGCCTCTCCACCGGCCCTGAGATATGTGTGCCCTAAGGCAGACCACGAAAACATGCCCTTACCCAAACATTTGACTGAGTCAATATACTTTGACCATCGGTGGATATTTTCCATTTGATTTATATAGAAAATAAAAAGGACAACTATACTAATCAATTTGGATGGGTGAAAAAACGGGCTAAGGGATACTCTCTCGCAACCAACATTGCACTGCTTCGTAAGCATGACGTAAGCTTTTTCCTCACTGTAATTGGTTTGAGAAATTTCTAATACAACTACCAGATTCCTTAAGCAATTCTTGCTCTGCTCAATTTAAGTTTCTATTATTTTCCATCATTGGTTATCTAAGTTACTTCATCAAGATTGTAATCAAAATTTGCAACCACGAGATTACCTACAACACCACTAAAATCAACAGCAAAAAGTTCATTACTCCTGACCCTCAAAATCTACTGACTGGTATAACCCAAAGTTCTAACATTACTCAACCACAACTGAAGAAATTCAAAATAACATAAGCATACACCAACAATTCTTACAAAACACTGAAATTCTTGAGGTTCTCATCCCTCAATCTACACAAAATACTCCCACTACTATCACTCGTAACCACTCTACCATCACTACAGTTAACATTGTTGCTTACCAACAACAAAATACTAATAAAACCAAGAACAAAGTCGACCGCCAGGAGAAGAATAAGTAAAAGAAGTCCACCATTGTCATCATCTGCATCAGAAAAAAAAAAAGAAGGAGAAGAGCAAGTACCGAGAAAGCCAATTCATCAAAAACTTGTTAATCATCTTCAAACTTTCTCCAAAATCTGAAGACTTGGCTACTTTCAGTACTTCAGAAGGGACTTCTAAAAGTCCTCTTCATCGTAGCTCCAATTCTCCTCTTTTGCATATTGTTCACTATAATCGCTGCCTGATGATGCAGGAGATACCTGATTGTCGTCTGATGACGAACTCCCCTCACTATCACTTTCTTCACTCTCGTCAATTTCATCCTCTAAAATTTCTTCATCATCATCACTTGGTTCTCCTTCACGCATGGTTCTGGAAAAAGATCTTCGGATTGGCTCGTTCATCTTCAAATCTTCTGCGAAGTTTCCTATCATGATAAGCCTCCATCCTCTTCATTTCATCTGCAACATCGAAATCCTCATCACTGGTATTCATCTCTTCAACTGGGTACTCAAACCCATTCTCATACTCCTCTGAATCACTCTCAGTGGCACTTCCATAGCCCTTCTGCTTCCCTGCCTTTGTTGATATCTCTTTCTCTTTCATGTTAACCCTATCAAAGTGTTTTACTTTCCAGACCACAAACAAATCATCAATTTCTTCATGTTCACGTCTCTGACGAACCAATTCTTGTGCAACAATTTCTTCCCTTTCATTCCTCTGACTAATCCTTTCTAGTGCATGCCTGTTTATCTCTATAGCAAATCATTCTTTAACATTTTGTGCTCCTGATCTTGCAATGAGAAGGAAAGAGCTTTGGCCTGCTCATATTCTACTGATGATGGTGGAACGACGGGAAGAGGATTTTGTGAATTCTCAAGCAGGTTTTGGTTACCGATATCGACAATTCTCTAAAAAAAATTGCTTCCTCTTAATTGTTTCCTTTTTTGGGTATAAACTTTACGATCCTCTGATAACCTCATTTTATAGACCTTTAATTAATACCAGTCATAGCCATTTATGGCGTTTGGTTAAGAGTCATGTCTCTAGACCATGCACGCCAGTTCAATACCCCATACACGGTACTCAGAACTATCATAACGCTTTGAAAATTATCTTCTACAATCAATTTTATCTAAACTTTCAGTCCTGGCTTAATTACACCTCTTCGACCTTACCGCCCCAACACACCAAACCTAATCCACTCCTCGCCTATAGCCTCTCTGGTTCCACCATTATGAGTGAAATTGGTAACACCAAACCTAGCATTTTTTTCTTGGGTATTAATCTTGGATTTTGATTTTATGCAAGATCATATATTGCAGCACCTATTAGGAGGCAACATTGGCTCTTGGGGCACGTCGAATAATTGCATGAATTACAATCTCATCAACTATTTCCTAATCAATGCTCAAAATCCTATACCCCAAAATAACCCATACTCTATAAAACCAAAACCCGAGTTTACCAACATCTCTTTATTTCGCCCCTTGTTATTTCATACCACCCCTCATTGCACCCCATCTACCATTATTACGTTTCGAAGCATTCAAATTCTGTTGCATAACCTGAAAGTAAACAATAATTTAAGAGTGTATCTTAATTACCATGAAGCTAAATCTCCTCCACATGTGTTAAATAAATTTTGTACCTTTGGGGTCTCTACCATTATTGCAAATTTCTTATTATCCTACCAGTTGGGATTGATTACGTCAACAAAATAACAGCGTTGCACAACTATCACGAATCCTGCAGATACCACTGATACATTTCCCAACACCACTTCTATTGAACCTTACCAACACATTCACAACCCGAATCTTTCACAATTTCATTCTCACTGTACCAACATAAACTATAATCACCCTCCCAGACTTTTTATTTTTAAGGTTCACTCTTCTATACAGACTTATATTACTTTATCTCTAGATATCTCCATGACCTGTCTTTATTCTCCTCTGATCCCCATTATATCTTGGCATATCATCTCCAGATACAAATATATATTATCCTAACATCCAACCCTAAATTTACAGATATTCGCTTGTCCCTTAAGATCAACATCTGGGTTGTTGTTTATATGGAGGATTCAAACTCTTCAAGTGATACTCATTCTGCTACCTCTATTCAAAACCTCTCTTCTCAAATGGCTGAGAAGCTTACTCTACTCAAAAATCTTCTTGCTTCCCTCTCTGAACCAGTGTTTATCGATAAAACAGTTGTTCTAACTGAGAAAGATACTAATTGGAAATGGTGTATGGTGTGTTATGTATGCAGTGAGACTTTAGTGCGCACCTCTTTTATCAGATATTACATCTGCTCTCAATGGACTCTAGCCCAAACTCCTACTGTCACCAACTTCAGTGGATTGAGAAACAAATTTCTTATCAGATTCTTAGCCGAAAGTGATTTCAACAGGGTTAATGAACAACTCCCTTGGTTTGCTTGTGGCTTTCTTATAGTGTTACGAGTTGTTCCACCTACTGGCTGGCCTGTAAACTTTCGAGTTTCTTTTGAGGACGAACTAATGTGGCTCATATTATACAATGTTCCTAAAGAATGTGTTGAATTTGAAGATCTGAGGAAGCTTACAATTAATCTTGGAGAACTGCTTGATGCCAAAAATCCATATGGTAATCATCCTCTCAAGAAGAATGTTAAATCTATGTGAGAATCCCTATTAATCGATGGTATTCCCCTCCTTACTAGAAGTAGAGAAGAAATTGTTCTTATCGAATGCAGGTACTTCAAAGTCCCAAGGAATTTTTGTCATTCTTGTCGTATTATTGATCATAGATATGCTATTTGTCCCAATTAATTAGCTAGCAAAACAAAAGCTTATCATGGAAGCTAGCTCTTCTGCTTCAAAATATGTTTACCCACCAGTATCTAGACTCATGATGCCAAATACTCAAGCACAGGAACTTCCTATACCTGCTCCAAACAACTCAACTGTTGATTCCTTAATGACTCAAGCTGAGGCAGCTCCAGATACACAAAGTCAAATGTTGGAACATAATGTTTATGTGGATAAAGGAAAAGTTGTTGTTATTGCCCATAGTTCAAACACTACCAACCAGGAACCTCTCAAAAACATGATCAACATGGTCCCATTTGGTAGTAGATCCACTACTCTCAAGATTAATGAAGGATATATGAATCAAATCAAACAGCTCATTCCATTGGTCAATGGTTTACCAATTATTTTAAAGAAAGTTACCAGTCAAGCTGAAGGTTCTTCTGCTCTAAGTATTATTCATGAGCCCATCAACTCAGGATCGATCCACACTAATAACTCGGATAAGAGATTCAAGACGGCTGCAACTCCTACTCAGAAAGTTGTTATATCAAAAAAACAAGCTCTGTCTTTGGCAGCTGAACATGATGCTCTTTCTACTCAGAAAAGAAATATCAATCCTCATGCTGACCTTCGGAAGAGGACTAGATCAACCTCTTCTCTTCTGGTTGATTCAATTACCAATTCTATCAAAGTTGATAACTCGGAACCAGATTATTCTACTCTTTGTCATCCTATCACCAAATTGGGTGACATCTCTACCTTCAACTTGGCTCAATGTACCTTCAATACCCATCCTTCTCCTGATGATTTTGGAAATTTCACTGCACCTACTGATGATGCTTCAACTGATAATGGTGTTCGCAACAATTTCTCTCATGAGGTTGCTGATATGAACCTGGATGCTATCTGAGGAACTAACTCTGCTGGTAGAAATATCAATTCTCAATCTAATGAAAACCAGGACTCTGCTAATCAGGTTTCCTCTTCTCCCACCCCAATTGTCTCTTCTTCCTCTCATGTTGCTCCTTATTCTTTTCCTGTTAATAATGTGAACATAACATGCTGGAATGTTCGTGGTCTTGGAAAAAAATCAGCCAATAAGGAACTTAGCATCCTTCTTAGGAATGTCAACCCTGACATCATTTTCTTGTTTGAAACCAAAATGCAAAACGATTTTGCTGCTAGAAAATTGAAGAATATGGGCTTCCCTTGTACTGCTAATGTGCCTTCTGTTGGAAGAAGTGGTGGTCTTGTGCTGCTTGGAAGAAGGAAATTGACCTTATTATTGTTTCCACTAGTAATAGGGGAATCTATGTTACTACTAAGGATATCATACACTCCAAAACTTGTCACATTTTTTTTTTCATATATGGTGAACCTAATAGTTCCTTAAGACAAGCATTCTGGGAAAATCAATGCCTCTGCCACCTATATCATTAGATGAACCAGCTTTCCTTGTAGGTGATTTTAATGCTCTCGTAGGCCCTGAGGATAAAAATGGTGGTTTTGAGATTGATGACACTGATTTCTTTAATCTTAGGAATTTCTGTAATGTTTTTGACTTGGATGATCCTGGTTTGAATGGTCTTAGATTTACTTGGTCTAATATGTGACAAGGTCCTGATCTCATTCTTGAAAGACTGGATAGGTGTCTCATTAATCAATATGCTGAGTTGTTATGTCCTAAATTCTGTGTTAATAATCTTCCTATGAACTCCTCTGACCATTGCCCTATGCATATTGGCTTTGATTTTGAAGTTAGTTTTATGCCTAAACCTTTTAATTTCATGGCCATGTGGATGGAAGACCCTGCTTGTAGAGATATCATAGCTAATGTTTGGTCTGTTAATGTGGTTGGTTCCCTGCTTATAAACTTAAAGCTAAGATTCTTAATACAAAAAAAAGGCCTTAGGGACTGGAATAAGATTTCTTATGGTAACATCCAAACCAATATCAAAACTAGTAGAGAAGAACTGGTACCAAAGACCAATGTTCAAGTATCAATCAATTTAAATCAACAACCAAAGGTAGGATTTCCAATTGATTGATTCTAACGCACAACCTGTAATATTTCAAGTACATAACAAAATATAATACGGAATAGAAATAACATAGACACCAGAATTTTGTTAACGAGGAAACCGTAAATTGAACACTCTGTAATAAGCCGCTACAGACACTAGCCTACTACAAACTAACTTCGGTCTGGACTGTAGTTGAACCTCAATCAATCTCACACTGATCCAAGGTACAGTTATGCTCCTACGTCTCTGATCCCAGCTGGATACTACGCACTTGATTCCCTTAGCTGATCTCACCCACAACTAAGAGCTGCTACGACCCAAAGTCGAACACTTTAATAAACAAATTTGTATCACACGCAAAAGTCTACATGAATAGATAGATCTGTCTCCCACATAAATACCTACAAGTTTTTGTTCCGTCTTTTGATAAATCAAGGTGAACATGAACCAATTGATAAACCAGACTTATATTCCCGAAGAACAACCTAGTATTATCAATCACCTCACAATAATATTAATCGACACGGTGAAAGAAGATATTGTGGAATCACAAAAGATGAGACGAAGATGTTTGTGATTACTTTTATATCTTTCCTATCGGAGATATAAATATCAAGCCAATCGTTACGATTGTACTCAAAATGATAGAAGATGCAAGATCAGATCACACAACTACGAGAAAGTAATATCGGTCTGACTTCACAATCCCAATGAAGTCTTTAAGTCGTTAACCTGGTTTACAAGAAGAAACCTAAGGTTAAAGGATAATCGACTCTAGCTAATACAACTAGTATCACATAAGAGGTGCGGGGATTAGGTTTCCCAGTTGCTAGAGTTCTCCCTTATATAGTCTTTCAAATCAGGGTTTGCAATCAATTTTAGCTTGGTAACAAAGCATTCAATATTCACCGTTAGATGAAAACCTGATTTCGATTCAAGCTAATATCTTTCAACCGTTGGATCGAAAACTTAGCTTGTTACACACAAATGAAATGCACGATTTTAGGTTTGTGCAACCATACCCAAACATCTACATTTGTTGGTTCAACAATAGTTAACCAAATGGTTAGCCATATGAGCACTTTCATATCAACCATATTCTTCTTCACCATAACTAGTTCAAATAACTCAAATGAACTTGTTAGAGAGTTGTTCAATTGCAAGGAAATCTTATGTAACATACAAGACACAGTGGAAGCAAAAACGATTTGACTCACTCGAATCGGTTCATGAACTTTATAGCCACGGTTTGCATTTAGCATTCCTTAGTTAATATAAATAAGTTCACAAACAATCATCTTTAGATATAACCAGCTTAAGTTCGCAGACTTAGTTCGCGGACTTAAGTTCCCGTAAGGGGTTCTCAAACTCCAGCAGATATTCTCGGGTCGATAACTTCCGCCAGTTCGCGGACTGGGTTCGCAGACTGAGTTCGCGGAATGAGTTCACGGCTCTTGTTCCGGTTCTCTTGATCAACAAAGTTTGCAAACTTCGGTTCAAGGAAAAAAGGACTTATACATATATGTGTTGCCACACAATGCTTATATCCAACATTGGTTATATAATCTAAACTCTCATTTCAATAATTGAAACATTCTTAGAGGACGTTATATAGTTGTTATTCACAAACCATTTTTCGTCAAAGAAATTTTCAAAGTGATTGAAACATATCATGAATTTCGTCACTAGGTAAATATGAACTTGGCCAAAGCGAAAGCTTACCAACACATATTTAGAGAAATAGATAGGCGAGATAAACTCGGCTCGAAATAACAAATGTGTGTAATCAAAGTCTATATAGCAAAACGACTTTTGTCTCAAGATATGAGATAGAGTAGATAGACTTTTGAGTGATAGATAAGTTCAAGTCTCCACATACAATTTAGTCGATGAAGTTCCACCAGTTCCTTGAGTAGTCCTTCATCTTGTATGATGATTTCCATGGAGTTCTTGAGCTCAACTACACTTTATATCCTAGTCCGAGACTTAGCTATAGTATACTAGAAATCAAGACTTATAGTTTTGATCACTAACATTGAAAAACATGCTTGAGATAGCAACGCATACGAGTTCGACCGAGCAGTGCTCTAACAATCTTCCCCTTTGTCAATTTTAGTGACAAAACTATCAATACATATGAAATACAAAAAATAAATGAATTGACTTTTGTAGCTCCTATTGCACATGCCTAATATTCAACATTACTCGAAATCTTTGTCACTTCCAAGTACTCCAATGATCCCAAAGGTTGTAAGCTCAGCATCATCGTTGTTGAAAATCCGTAGATATAACAACGAGAAAACAAGAGTTCTCAATCATTGTTATACAGTGTCATAGTATCATTATATTGCATCAAAGTTCAATTTTGTATCACAACTTCGACAACAATACTATGGTGATATGTTCACTCCCCCTTAGTCAATACTCCATCTCACATGGAAATCACTCCCCCTTACATAATGATCCGAAAACCATATGTATTTGTAGTGTGAACTAGATATTAATTCTCCCCCTTTTTGTCAATAAAATTGGCAAAGGTACGAAAACGGGATCCTAATGAAATTTCCAAAAGAGACATTTCATGACCAAAAGAAAGCATATATCAACTTGTTTAGATGCAATCATAAAGCCGAAGCTAAATGCATCCATCAAGGAGTTTATAAAGATACAAGATAACCCCTATAATATTCCACAGCCGCACTCCCCACAAAGATTTGGTAATTAAGCACAAGTTCAATTAAGAACTCTCCCCCAGAATATGTCATTCCCGAAAGAACAACAAGAGCGACCTTAATTTCAAAAGAAAAGAAGGATTTCTTTGGACATAACAAATTACATACAAGTATGAATTTGAATCCAAAATACTCAATTAAATTAACCACAAGAGAACCCGTGATTAATTTAATCGGAAATTCTCAACATAAGTGAACTTATGGAGACTCAAAAATACTCAATTAGATTAATCACAAGAGAACCCATAATTAATCTAATCGGAATAGACATCTAAATTAACCACAAAAAGTAATCAATTTAATTGGTCATGCTCGACATAAGAAAACCTACGGAGCAACAACTAAATAACCAAACGAGGATGATTAATTTAGTTGAACATGTTCGACATAAAATACCTCACGGAGTAACAACTAAGAATAACTCAGTCGATTGTGCTCAACATAAGACACTTTATGGAATAACACAGTATATGCACAAAAATTGTAGACCGGAGGTCGACCAAATTCTGTGGAATAATCAAGGATTCATTATATTTTCCATCACCATTTGCACAATGACATACAATAGACATATAATCCTTGTAAACAAAAGATTTTAACTTATCTTCCATCAATAATTGACATAATAGGCTTAACTTTTGTATTTGTCAAAAGTTCATTCCTTCTTTTATCAACACATGCATATCGACATATAAAGGACTTAACTTTTGACAAGGTATTGGACAATCACAGCTCGCGGACGCAAACACACATATCCTTTAACAAATTGCAATATATAAAACCTTAAAGATTAATACTGCAAAAATCATCTTCCAGACAATTTTAGAATTTAAACCAATAAATCTAAAACACATGAAGATGAAAACGTTAGACATAGCTATGTGTAATCACAATAATGGCTATTCCAAACTCTAGTTATTCTTCTAAACAAAAAAAGAAAAAATAGAAGATTTACTAGGCATTAATATCTCTTAGAGAATATGATTTGAAAAACACTAAATCCGGTCAGCAACCAGAGATTGAATATAGACAAGCTCATTTGTTGCTTTCTTCAGTTTGTTTTTCATAAAATCAAGATTCCTTGTTGCAATTCCGAATTGTTCATGTACGACCTCAAAATCTCGAAGAAGATTTCCTACCAGTTGTGATGACATCTGAACTGGTAGTTTGTTTTCATGATCAACAACATGAAAGCAAGTTATGAAAACATGATTCTTGTGAAACTCGATCGTGTTCCCTTTCTTGACTTCATCAACTTTGTTACCTCCATTCATTGTGCTCACCATAAACTGGTAAGACTTTTTGACCTCACGGAACTATGTATCAAGAGATGATACATACGTGTATATAAATAGGTTCCATGGAAAACCCTAGGAAGGCTTGTATACGTTCGTGGGGGTCAGGTGTTCGTGCACATATGGTCACGGCTCTAAAGTGTGACCAAGAGGAAGGAGCATGAAATTCGTGTGTCAAGACTTAATAGTTGAGAACCAACTATTTGAAGGAAGTACACATTAACAGGGAATTATTCTCAAAGAAGGATAATCATAATTATCTTCAAGAGAAGAACTGGAGCGAAGCTCAACAGATTTAAGATCATCAACTATAATTTACATCAACAAGAGAAGAAGGAAAGGAAAACATACAACCTTGACAGCACTCTCAAGACACACTTCTTGAGACTATGAGCATCCTTCTTAAACTACAAGAAGAATGCTATATTGTGTAGTCATGTTGTATTTAGATGAGCATTTTGCTCATCAATATCGACTTCTTCTTTTTCTCCTTCAAGAATATTTAGAGAAAAATCACTTGACTTACTTGAGGAAGTTTTATCAAGGGAGGATTAAGAAGTACCTGAGCCAGCCGTTTTCCTTGTCTTTTTGATGCTCCGTTTGAGTCTGTTTATGCTGATTTTAAGCACCGAGACTCGATTATTGATATGAATGAAATCTGGAGCAGAGGACTTGGATCCACAATCTTCTTTAGACAGAGAAAAAGAACTCAACTTTTCTTTCTTTCTCCTATGCCTTTTTCTCTTTTCAGAGTTATTTAAGAAGTCAGTTGCCCTTCTGCCATTGTCGGTATTTTTTGTTTCAAATACACAATTAAGAAAAGTCTTATCACAGAATTTTTCTTGATTGTCGACAATTCCTTTTACTCCAACAATATGAGAGACCGGTTTAATAACTTCTTTTGACATCCATGCAAGAATGTTGTGAAGTTTTTCATTCCTTAAACGAAAACGACATCTTCGCTCAGAATGTCCTTTATTTCCGCAATAATAGCAGTTAAAAGAATTGTTCTTTACCGTTCTCGCGTGTTAGAAGGATCAAAATCCTTGTTTCCAGAATCATCACAAGATGCAAAAGGCTTCTCGCATGAAGAATTATCATTAACTCTAACAAAATTGATCTTACTAGTTTTTGGAGCGTCTATTCCTTTATAGCCCAGACCACGTGGGTCACGATGTTCTGTACATGCTCCAATCATAGAAGATAATTTTGTAGAGCTGGAATTGAATCTACTCAGACTCTCTTCCAGTGACTTCACTTTATCAAGAGCAGCATCTAAATCATCCTCAAGGCGTTTTTCTCGAGTGAGATAAGTGCTATCTCTGTCATCAAAAATTGCTTGCTGAGAGTTAATCCTTGCTTCAGTTTCTGCAAGTTTTTCTTCCAAAAAGAAGTACTTTTGATAAAGATTATCACATTCAAGTGACTTCATACGTAGGTTTTCCTCAGAATCCTTGAGGATCGATTCGTAAGAATGATTAGAGACATAAACACCTGCGTAACATATTCTCAATTTCTTATTTGTACGACAAATATTAGTCAGAAAAGGTGTGACATGAGAAGTTGTCATCTTTTTCTTTTCCAACGAATTCAAAAGCTTAACATACTCTGAGACTTCCTCATCAACATCTCTATCCATATCCGAATCACCGTCATCAGAAAGTTCATCTAACTGTTCTTCTAGGCATGTTTCCTAGACTTCAACAAGTTTTACACTAAGAGAATGTTTAGATACTGATCTAGATGAGACAGTTTTCTCAGGTGAATCCAAGCTTTGAAAAACATCTGGTAATTTATGAACTGGTACGTTATTAGAGATAGACTCGTCCATAATAAGATCACTACAAACACAGACTTATGAGGTCTTTAACGTGATTGCCTGCTCTGATACCAATAGAAAAAGTGGGGGTACAACAACCACACCGAATATTTCGCTTAGCAATCTGTATGGACAAACTCGAATATACTTTAAGAGAATCAACTAGACTCAATCTTTCTCAAGCAAATAGAAATCTGCGAGTCTAATTGAATACAAGAGAAATCACTTGAACGGTACCAAAGACCAATGTTCAAGTATCAATCAACATCCAAAGGTCGGATTTCCAATTGATTGAATCTAACGCACAACCTGTGATATTTCAATTATATAACAAAATATAAGGCGGAATAAAAATAACACAGACACCAGAATTTTGTTAACGAGGAAATCGCAAATGCAAAAAAACCTCGGGACCTAGTCCAGATTGAACACACACTGTATTAAGCCGCTACAGACACTATCCTACTACAAACTAACTTCGGTCTGGACTGTAGTTGAACCTCAATCAATCTCACACTGATCCAAGGTAAAATTATGCTTATACGTCTCTGATCCCAGCAGGATACTACGCACTTGATTCCCTTAGCTGATCTCACCCACAACTAAGAGTTGCTACGACCCAAAGTCGAAGACTTTAATAAACAAATCTGTATCACATAGAAAAGTCTACAGGAATAGATAGATCTGTCTCCCACAGAAATACCTACAAGTTTTTGTTATGTCTTTTGATAAATCAAGGTGAACATGAACCATTTGATAAACCGGACTTATATTCCCGAAGAACAACCTAGTATTATCAATCACATCACAATAATCTTAATCGACACGGTGAAAGAAGATATTGTGGAATCAAAAACGATGAGATGAAGATGTTTGTGATTACTTTTATATCTTGCCTATCGGAGATATAAATCTCAAGCCAATCGTTACGATTGTACTCAAAACGATAGAAGATGCAAGATCAGATCACACAACTACGAGAAAGTAGTATCGGTCTGGCTTCACAATCCCAATAAAATCTTTAAGTCGTTAACCTGGTTTACAAGAAGAAACCTAAGGTTAAAGGAGAATCGACTCTATCTAATACAACTAGTATCACACAAGAGGTGCGGGGATTAGGTTTCCCAGTTGCTAGAGTTCTCCCTTATATAGTCTTTCGAATCAGGATTTGCAATCAATGTTAGCTTGGTAACAAAGCATTCAATATTCGCCGTTAGATGAAAACCTGATTTAGATTCAAGCTAATATTTTTCAACCGTTGGATCGAAAACTTAGCTTTTTACACACAAATGAAATGCACAATTTTAGGTTTGTGTAACCGCACCTAAACATGTACATTTGTTGGTTCAACAATAGCTAACCAAATGGTTAGCCATATGAGCACTTTCATATCAACCATATTCTTCTTCACCATAACTAGTTCAAATAACTCAAATGAACTTGTTAGAGAGTTGTTCAATTGCAAGGAAATCTTATGTAACTACACAAGACACAATCGAAGCAAAAACGATTTGATTCACTCGAATCGGTTCATGAACTTTATAGCCACGATTTGTATTTTGCATTCCTTAGTTAATATAAATAAGTCCACAAACAATGGTCTTTAGATATAACCAACTTAAGTTCGCAGACTTAGTTCGCGGACTTAAGTTCCCGGAAGGAGTTCTCAAACTCCAGCAGATATTATCGGGTCGAGAACTTCCGCCAGTTTGCGGACTGGGTTTGTGGACTGAGTTCACGGCTCTTGTTCCGGTTCTCTTGGTCAACAAAGTTCGCAAACTTCAGTTCAAGGAAAAAATGACTTATATATATGTGTGTTGCCACACAATGCTTATATCCAACATTGGTTATATAATCTAAACTCTCATTTCAATCATTGAAACATTCTTAGAGGACGTTATATAGTTGTTATTCACAAACCATTTTTCGTCAAAGCAATTTTCAAAGTGATTGAAACATATCATGACTTTCGTCACTAGGTAAATATAAACTTGGCCAAAGCGAAAGCTTACCAGTACATATTTCGAGAAATAGATAGGCGAGATAAACTCGGCTCGAAATAGTAAAAGTGTATAATCAAAGTCTATATAGAAAAACGACTTTTGTCTCAAGATTGGAGATAGAGTAGATAGACTTTTGAGTGATAGATAAGTTCAAGTCTCCACATAACTTTTAGTCGATGAAGTTCCACTAGTTCCTTGAGTAGTCCTTCGTCTTGTATGATGATTGCCATGGAGTTCTTGAGCTCAACTACACTTTTTATCCTAGTCAGAGACTTAGCTATAGTAGACTAGAAATCAAGACTTATAGTTTTGATCACTAACATTGACAAACATGCTTGAGATAGCAACGCATGCGAGTTCGACCAAGCAATGCTCTAACAATCTCCTCCTTTGTCAATTTTAGTGACGAAACTATCAATATATATGGAATACAAAAAATAAATGAATTAACTTTTGTAGCTCCTATTCCACATGCCTAATCTTCAACATTACTCGAAATCTTCGTCACTTCCAAGTACTCCAATGATCCCAAAGGTTGTAAGTTCAGCATCATCATTGTAGAAAATCCATAGCTATAACTGAAAAAGCGGGGGTCTAACAACACCACCCAATATTTCGCTTAGCAATCTGTATGGACTAACTCCGAAATACTTTGCTAGAGAATCAAATAGACAGTTAGACTCAATCTAGATAAAACTATCTCAAGGAGTTAATCTCTCTCTCTTGATTTGATTTTTACTCAAGCTAAAAACAATAGCGAGTCTTTATCAAATACAAGGAATAACTTGGACGGTACCAAAGACCAATGTCCAAGTGTTAATCAATGAAATCGACAACCACAAGGTCGGATCTCCAATCGATTAACCTTTAACGCACAACCTTTATTATTTCAATTATAAAGATAAACAATATAATGTGGAAAATGAAATAACACAAACACCAGAAATTTTGTTAACGAGGAAACCGCAAATGCATAAAAACCCCGGGACCTAGTCCAGATTGAATACACACTGTATTAAGCCGCTACAGACACTAGCCTACTCCAAGCTAACTTCAGACTGGACTGTAGTTGAACCTCAATCAGTCTCCCACTAATTCAAGGTACAGTTGTACTCCTACGCCTCTGATCTCAGCAGGATACTGCGCACTTGATTCCCTTAGCTGATCTCACCCACAACCAAGAGTTGCTGCAACCCAAAATCGCAGACTTGATAATAAATAAATTTGTCTCACACAGAAAAGTCTATCAAAGGATAAATCTGTCTCCCACAGAAAAACCCTAGGTTTTTGTTCCGTCTTAAGATATGAAATCAAGGTGAACAGGAACCAATTGATAATCCGGTCTTATATTCCCGAAGAACAACCTAGATTAATCAATCACCTCTCAACATTCTTACTTGAATATACAAGAGGACGTTGAGGAATCACAAATAGTGAGACGAAGATGTTTGTGACTTCTTTATCTTGCCTATCGGAGAACTCTCACGATCTCAAGCCAATCAAAGATTGTACTCGTACGATAGAAGATGCAAGATCAGATCACACAACTACGATAAAAGTAGTATCGGTCTGGCTTCACAATCCCAATGAAGTCTGTAAGTCGTTAACCTGGTTTTAGAGAATAAAACCAAAGGTTAGAGGAGAATCGACTCTAGCGAGCGCACTAGTTTCACATAGACGTGTGGGGATTAGTTTTGCCCAATGCTAGATGTCTCCTATATATAGTCTTCAAATCAGGGTTTTTCCTTAGTTACAAAGCAATCAATATTCACTGTTAGATGAAAACCTGATTTAGATTCAAGCTAATATTTCTCAACCGTTAGATCGAAAACTTAGCTTGTCTCACACATTTGAGATATACGTTTGAAAACCTTGCCCAAACGTGTACGTGTATGTTGGTTCAACATAGTAACCCAAAAGGTCAACCATATGAGCATTTCATATTAACCTTGTTCTTCTTCACCATAACTAGTTCAATTGACTCAAATGAACTAGTTAGATAGTTGCTCAATTGCTATGAGATCTTATGTAACTACACAAGACACAATTGAAACAAAGATGATTCGATTCGATTGAATCGGCTCATGAACTTTATAGCCACGGTTTGCATACTGCATTCCTTAGTAACTTAAGTTTCATGTTGAGAGCACATCTTTATATCATAACCCACTCAAGTACGCAAACAAGTTCGCGGACTTAAGACAACTGGCAGAGTTTTCCAAACTCAGCAGAAAATCTCGGCAAGGAAACTTCCGCCAGTTCGCGGACTATGTTCGCGGACTGAGTTCACGGACTAAACACGCAAACGAGTTTTTGGAAAATCCCAGTAGAAATTCTCGGAAAGAGAACTTCCGTCAGTTCGCGGACTGAGTTTGCATACTGAGTTTGCGGACTTGGCAAAGCCAATTCCTCCGGTTTCTCTCAATCAACAAAGTTCGCAAACTTCGGATTAAGGAATAGGACTTATGCACATATGTGTTTCCACACAATGCTTATATCCATCATTGGTTATATAGACCTAAACTCTCATTCCAACCGTTGAAACATTCTTAGAGGACGTTATATAGTTGTTGCACTATTTCTCGTCAAAGCGATTTTCAAAGTGATTGAAACAATATGACTTTCGTCATTAGGTGAAGATAAACCCGATCAAAGCGAAACGCTTTACCAACACATGATTTCGAGATATAGATAGGCGAGATATACTCGGCTCGAAATATCAAATGTGTATGATCCAGTCTATATAGCATACAAATTTTGTCTCATAAGAAGTAGGAGATAGAAGAGATAGACTTTTGAATTATAGATAAGTTCAAGTCTCCACATACCTTTTTGTTGATGAAGTTCCACGGTTTCTTGAGTAGATCTTCGTCGTTGTATAATGAATCGCCATGAAGTCCTTGAGCTCAACTACACTTTTCTGTCCTAGTCCGAGACTTAGCTATGTAGACTAGAAACCAAGACTCACAGTTTTGATCACTCATTGACAAACATGCTTGAGATAGCAATGCATGCGAGGTCGACCGAGCTATGCTCTAACAATAACAACGAGAAAACAAGAGTTCTCAATCATTGTTATACAGTGTCATAGTATCATTATATAACATCAAAGTTCAATTTTGTATCACAACTTCGACAACAATACTATGGTGATATGTATCACTCCCCCTTAGTCAATACTCCATCTCACATGGAAACCACTCCCCCTTACATAATAATCCGAAAACCATATGTATTTGTAGTGTGAACTACATATTAATTCTCCCCCTTTTTGTCAATAAAATTGGCAAAGGTACGAAAACGGGATCCTAATGAAATTTCCAAAAGAGACATTTCATGACCAAAAGAAACCATATATCAACTTGTTTAGATGCAATCATAAAAGCCGAAGCTAAATGCATCCATCAAGGAGTTTATAAAGATACAAGATAACCCCTATAACATTCCACAACCGCACTCCCCATAAAGATTTGGTAATTAAGCACAAGTCCAATTAAGAACTCTCCCCCATAATATGTCATTCCCGAAAGAACAACAAGAGCGACCTTAATTTCAAAAGAAAAGAAGGATTTCTTTGGACATAACAAATTACATACAAGTATGAATTTGAATCCAAAATACTCAATTAAATTAACCACAAGAGAACCCATGATTATTTTAATCGGAAATGGTCAACATAAGTGAACTTATGGAGACTCAAAAATACTCAATTAGATTAATCACAAGAGAACCCATAATTAATCTAATCGGAATACACAACCAAATTAACCACAAATAGTAATCAATTTAATTGGTCATTGACGAGGTGTCGAACTCGCAAAAATAAATTCCTTACTTTTCTTACACTAACTAGTAGTACAATGACAAGCAGGTTCGTTCCTAAGGGAGAGTTGAGTCTAAAGTTGTCAATTCAATTTCTGAATATTAATGCAAACAATGAGGATGAGAATGATCAAGGACTCTTTCTCAGCCACGGAACGTGAATCTAATCAATATAGTTATGTTTCTGCAAAGTACCCATTACTAATAACCCTAGAATAATTAGTACGCTCAACTATTCTGCTATATCTCCTAAGTTCACCGGACACGGAAGCGCTCGACTACCGGATTCTACTTACCAAGTTTCCTAGAAGTACGCTCTCTAGGTGTGACTTAAACAAGTGCATTAGGTTCTGTGAGATAGGCTATTCCTAGTGACAAATACATAGGCTCGACTCATCTACTAGTGTCAATATCTACACATGGATATTTAATAAAATCCCATCATCAATACCCACATATTACTACTTGTATTCGGAACATCTAGACAATTACGTGTCGAAGAGTTCTCGAATTAGCATGAGAATTATGAATTAACCATCCAATTCGCGACTTAAACAATTCATAGATAATTCACATAAACAATATTATCACAGCAAAGAATGAGCAGTAACAAGATAAATTGCAGGAAACAAAGCAGTTTAAATATCAATTGGAGTTCATATTTCGGACATCAAAATCGTCCCTAATCAAGATGCAATTAGCTACTGGAGTTCATGGTAAACAAAGCAGCAAATAAAACAGGAATACAAAACCAAACAACTGCGATGGAGTGGTGGACTGCAGTCGATGGAACAACAGCTTTCATGTAAACTGCGGCCTGGTGGTAGTTGGTGATCAGAAGTTGGTGGTGTAGATATAACAGTTGTTGATATAGTTGCCTGCAGGTCTGCTACCTTGATGCTGTGGAGATGGGTGTGCAAGATGGACTGGTGCTGATGTACACAGGTGCTGGTGATGGAGGATGGAACTGAACCGAACTCCAGCTGCTACTGTTGGTGGTGGTATGAATGGATGATGGTTGTGGTGGAGATGCAGGTGGTTTATGATATGCAGATGGAGATGCAGGTGGTAATGGATTGGAGAGGAGCAGAGAGCTCCTCTCTGTTGAGATGAAAACAGTCGCCTGATGTATGGGGTATGAGATGATCCCGCTTTAGCTTTCTAGGTCTTCTTTTATAGCTTCAGCCATCCAAATCTGTATGACAACCAACCTCCCCTGCCCTGACTTATCGGCCAAACTCCCTTATACAGATTTGTATTAATCGTATCTCAACTTCTTATCAAGTCTTGGCCACTGCAAATGACCCTTGTAAAGTCATTGAACCCTGGTCAGCCATGATGATTCACTGGCAGCTGCGACTGGCCATGTTTTCACTGGAATCAAACACAATCCATGAACCCTTGTATACTCTAAACTGGCCATGGCTACCGGCAGCAAACAGTTGTTACAGGGTCAAGAAAATATGGCAGACTACCCACCTTTCTTCCGTGACTACTTGATTCAAACACAAAGCCAAGACTCGCCTCCCTGCAAACCCAACCTTCTAAGCCTTCTCAAACACTCACCAGAACCATATTCTATCCGATTGCAAGGCTGCTTCACTCAACTGGTTGCACTGAACTTGAATCTGAACCTGAATTGTGCGAAACTGGTGGCTTAGGATTTTTGTCAAACAGCCTGTATGCTTCCGGCAATGTGGAAATGGATTGAACTCTGGTGAATATGTAACCTTTCACAGCTCCTTCCCTGCAGAAAATTCACATTCAATCACAAACCCAATCATCCAATCGTTCAAACACACTTCAATTCAGTCCCCTGCTTCATTCAAATCCAACTCGGTCACAGCAAACACCATTATCATCTGCCCTGACTCGATTAGTGTTGTACTCCATCAATAGCTCAGTATTTTGAATCCAATCCTGCCTGCAGTCTTCAGATACAATCTCCACAATCTCCTCATGATATCGAACCATGTTGTTGTTGTACAAATCCAGTTCAAGAGCTTCTCTCGACTGGGAACTCATGACCAATACGTACACAAAAACACCAGGAATTCAACCCATTTCCGCTTCTCTTTGCTGGTCTCAGATGGGATCCTTGATATATGGCCATCGAACCCATGGCTGGCAGTGATCATAGGCTTGGTTGATGGGAAGAAATCTGAACTTTCCAGCGTGGGGACTCGCAGCAACAAACTGGTCTTGAACTGTGAATGACTGGTGAAGCAGTCGACGTAGCTGCTAGGTTAAATAAGAAGGGAGGCGGCCCTGAGTATTTAGTGATGGTGCTCGAGTAATTGGCTTTAATCAGAAATGATTCCTCTTTGGTGCTCTTTGTGACTGTCTCCGGTAAAAAACCAGTTTTGATGCATCGGAGACTCGCGCCCTTGCTAATGCTTCAAGTCCATCGACACCTATAGTCGCCAAACCACGAAATAGGCTCCAATTTCCTTGTTGACTCAAAATACCTATAAAAGCAAAACAAAGCGTAATATACAAAAAATACAAGGGAAACAATTAAGAAAAGCGTACGAAATTGATATTTAAAAGATGTAATTTAGGCTCCTATCAAATTCCCCCACACTTCATCTTTGCTAGTCCTGGAGCAAACAAAACAAAACTAAAATACAACAACTCCGTGTCGTCGAGGCTACGGTTACTTTTAGCATAAATAACAAGCTTTTAAACCCCTAGGTGTCCCTAGTGGACGAGGTATAGTCTCGTGAAGGTTTACAAGAGGTGTACCTACAAAACCTTTTACTCCAAATTCCAGGTACCTGTGAAGAATCTATGAACGAATCCAAAGTGATTACAGGAGGAAGTACCCAGATGCGAATCAAATTCATATATAAGTAAACAAAGCTCCACTCAGAAAGTTGAACAAACCACAATACTCGGAATCTAACTAACTACAATCACATATGAATAAATTAAGATGATGGATATAGAGATAGATGGTTGCGATGTTGACTAAAGTGAACGGTGTTTTCCATATTTGTGTGAAGATCACTGCCAAAATGAACCTATGAATCCTAATGGATTGAGATACTGGTCTGAATACTAATATCAACTCAACTGGCATATACACGGGAACCGGTGATCGATAATCCTAATTCTAGATCAACTCGACTGGCAAATACAAGGGAACCGGCGGTCGATTTATTAGTTGAACAATAATAATAATAACTTTTTTTTTCTTCTTTTTTTCTTTTTGAATCGACAACATGATTAGATATTTTCGATCCAAGCACATGCTTCTTTTCAGCAGATTACGTGGTAATTCCCGTGGATCCTGCATTTCACGCTTGTCTAGGCGACGGAGACAGGGAGAACATACACATATTGTTATCCAAGTGTCAAATTTTTTTTAGTAACTCAGTCACTCTATTTCATCCTAGCGGTAATAACAATTCGATGTCAGTGACCCACCAAATCACTTAGAGAAACAAAAAGTTTGCAAAAATAAAAACAACAGGTGATATGGTGATATTCCAAGATATGGTAACAACTATCATATAATTTATAACACCTGAGTTCTGTTTTTTTTTTAGTTAATGGGTTCCTCAACTCCTGCAACCAAGATGGCTCCATCCACTTGTATAGTTTAGTGTCATCCTGAAGGCACAAGTTTCTAGATTTTGAAGTTTATCATGCAAAAAAAAATTTTATCTTTTTTTTTTTTATAACTAAGGGCATCAAAACTCTACAAATTATATACAAATTACATAAATTGATACCCCAACTCATAGCTATTTCTGAACAATAGAGGATAAACACTAAACTAGCTATTTAGTTGGCATTTAATCCTGACTCAGCTAATATATACCTCATCGTCAAGAAAAAATTCCATCTACTTAGAAAGGCTAGTGTTTATTCTAAATTGTTCAAAAATTTCTAAAAGTTAGAGTTTTATGTATACATCAATTTTTTTCTTATTATACCCTACCCCCACACTTAAATCAAACATTGTCCTCAATGTTTCAAACCATTGCAAAAAGAATAAGAGGAATACTTGTAAAAGACAAGGAAGTAAGAATTGGAATTATTCACCTGATTGACGCATACGATAAACATTCAAAATAGACTCCCCATATATCAACAATCTGAAAATTTGAGGATCCACCCACAAAACAATCTGCATATATAGCAAAAGTTTCACACGAATATTAGCAAATAGTGGGAAAATTGAAACTATCATCCCACGAGAGTCACCCCCACACTTAGTCTGTTCCACACTCGGAAGTGTATACAAAACATAAGTGAAAGGCATTTCTATTCGTTCCTCTCGGCAAAACTGCATGGTATTAGACTCAAACACATATGGTGGATACTTAGATGCAAGAAATTCGGATAAAACTTTAGAAGCACATAATTCCAGCCCCAAATGAGGTATTTTCCTAAAAGATGGATTAACAACTCTACGAGAAACTATTTCAAGTTTGGGAGGATCATCATTAGATAGAGATTCACATAAAGGGTTAGACAAACCTTGCAAAACATCTTGTATTACGGGATCCTCGGTACTGCTGGACACTTCCATTCCCACATCACAAGTATCATCATTCTCACTCAAACTCTTGTTAAGACATGCATTGGTTTCTTCTATAACCAAGTCCTCCTCATCGAAAAAGAAATCAGGATCTTCCATAAGAAAATTATCGTAATCCTTATGTTCTTCATCACAAGTTGACTTCTCATTCAAAGTATCGACTATCTCTGGATTCGGGTTACGGTTCTGTAGATGGTGGATTTTCGACAAGGGATAAAATCGTAAACTCATGACTATACGAAGCTCTGACAACTTGCTCTGCTAGTATAGAGCGATAACGTCTTCAGGAACAAACAACGAGTTTAACCTGACTATATAAAGGATATGACTTACCGACAAGCTCATATCGGGATAATTAATGCTCCTAGACAGCTTGCTCTGCTAGTATAGAGCCACAAAGTTAATTATTCCTAATTAAGATTAATTTTGCCGTGACATTCACTACTGAATTCCCAAAATAATCTATTATTGCTCCTATTCCATGGTCGAATCCACGACTGGTCCCATGGAATGGCAATAAACAATTGTTCTGATTTTATGATCAAATCCACGGCTTGATCTCATAGAATAGCAATAACTATATTATCTCATTACTCCGATTTCATTATCGAATCCACAACTGGTCTCATAAATGGTAATAGATAAATCTTAATTACTCTGATTCTATGGTCGAATCTACGATCCCATGGAATGGTAATGCTCACTTTATTATTCTGAATTCGTAGTCGAATCCTCAGCTGATCTTATTAATTAATAATAAACATCTTATTACTCAGTTTTGTGAACTACTCTCCACCGAATTCCACAATTAGTAATAAATAATCACCAACCGCGAGTCTGAGCTACCTCTAAGTAAGCCCCGATTCAAATGGTGAAGGTGTATTCAACGACGATACACTAACAGTCACCGCACGAACGAGTATTTCAAAATACAACGAAACGATGAATCTATGCAAAATAGGGAAGAAAATAATAAATAATTAAAAATATTGACCAGGGTGCTGGGAGCACGGACACACGACCGACCGACCGTGTCGTGATCAATCCCACGCCAGTTTTATATTTTTAATGCATTTTTATTATTTTCCATGATTTGATGAAAATTCTCTCATTTTATCAAATCTCCTTCGTCTCGAGGAAACTCCTCGGTTTCATGGTATTTTCATAAATTCGTAAAAAATAATATAAAATTAAGGAAAGAAGTGTGGGGCGTGACCGTTAGCCAACCGACCATGCCTTGGTCCCAGCCGGCCCCACACCTCACGGTTCCTCATTATTTTATTATTATTATTATTATTATTTCTCTAATTTCATGAAAAAAACTCCTTGATTTCATGGTATTTTGCACAAATCATCAAATAATAAATAAAATTATGAAAACTTGTGGGACCGGGCCACTAGCCGGCCGGCCATTCCCTAGCCGGTCCTACACGCCCCTTGTTTTATTATTTTATTTTATTTTTCCTTGAATTCATCAAATTCCTTGATTTCATGGTATTTCTCTCAAATTAGGAAAAATTCCCTCAAATCATGAAAAATACTTAAAAAATATAAAAAATTATGAAAACTCGTGGGACCGGGCCCCTAGTCGGCCGGCCACGCCCCCACGGTCCCGCACGCCTGTTTTTTATTATTTTAATATTTTTTGCTTCCTTGAACTTATGAAAACTCCTTCAATTCATGGAAACTCCCTAAATTTATCAAATTTCTTAAAATTCATGAATTCTTCATAAAATCATCAAAAATATTATAAAATTAAGGAAAATGGCACCACGGGACCGTGATCACGAACGGACGACCATGCCTTGGCCTCGGCGGTCCCACGCCTCCTTATTTCTTATTTTATAACTATTTTCCATCATCTCATGGTGTTTTCCTCAGTTTCAGCGAAACCCTAATTTTGGCATATTTTCTCGAATGGACGCTCAACTGCACGTCAGAAAATATCAAAATTCTCAGAACTGAGACACGGACGTCTTTGGGACACGAGCATGTTATCTTTATTGACCAAGATTGTCTCTTTGGCTTACAGAAGCCGGTCCCATCGATTTTCACAGTTTTGACCTGATTTGCATAATTGCACGTATTAGGTCCAAAACTCTTCCAAACACTTTGGATTTTCATGAAGTGATAGGCATTCGATCCCGTGACCACCCAGGGCCGGATTTATGACCCCTTGGTCGGTCCCTCACCTCTTCATAATTAATTAGGTTTTTTCACCTAAGGCTCATACGAGTATTTTTGAATAAATGATTAAACCAGCATTTGATCATCACCAACTCTTCAGGAGTTCTATGTATCTGCTCACGTGAGCATATGAAAACTACATGGTTGATCCACGGTCCCATGTAGTCGCTCCCTCCTGCGTCCCATGGTTAAACTTCCGACGAACCATGAATTGATCATCAATTGATCAAATTAGGGTTTCTGAATCCAAGGATCATCATTCCAGATTCCAACCTTAATAATTTTACGACGACCTCATGGTCATTAATTTTATTAATTATGCTCGGTTCAACGACCAGTATTCTAATTAATATTTTTGGTACGCTGCCAATAATCCATCAGATGAGCAACACATGCTCAGACGATCAAATATTCAACAATTCATCACATGAGCAACACTTGCTCAGATGATAAATATTTGCTCAAACCAAGGGATATTGGTTCAACAATCAATATTCAACGATCAATCGAATGATAAATACTTGCTCACTTCATCGTAAGAACTATACCTCTGTCTCATGACATGTTCAACTCATGAGTTTTAGAACATCATGTTCAACTCAGCAACTACATGGACTCATCGTCCCATCAAACCACGAAGTCATCAATTGACTAACATACCACGAGACGTCAATCGTGTCACTTTGGGGGGGGGGGGTATCACTTAGGGTTTTGGTCTGGCGGTCTACGGCACGTGTGTTCAAACACACGATGGAATGTGAGCAAGTCGTGCAATCAGTTGAAAGAATTCCCGAGGTAATGGGTGGAAAATCGACCAAGTCTCCACACATTGAGCAACTGGTTTCAAACACGATCTCCACTTCCCCACTCCTTGATTCCATCAACTGTCAAACTTCATGGGGTCATGGTGTCTAAAATTCCAGCAATATAAATAAATCTCTGAATCATGATTGAATCATCAGCATCAACAATATCATCAATCTCACGTCTCATCGACAACACGAGATCATCAACTCATCAATTGAGCAAATACTCTCAATTGAGCAATTTCAATCATTCAGAGCTTATCATATTCAGAATTCACACACCCACAATCTTTGATTACCATTGATTCCACACATTTTCCATCTTACCTCCTACAGATCAACCCATCCTCTCTTGTGACCGAATTAACTCTGGAACGGTCATTATCTTGATTTAGGCCGGAGTACTACAGATTGATCTCTCGAATCTAAAGCACCCCCTTTGCGGCGGTGCATCTGTGTGAGGCTTAACATTCCGCTCGGTTCGAGGAGTCTCCTCCGTACGGTCGTCTCCTTAATTCCTCAAAAACCAGCAAATCATTTTTCCCCATCTACAGATTAGTGACCACAGTGGGAGATCATTCTCTCGGTTGCAATCTCACAATTTCACAAGATGGTTGATCTCAGGTCAGGTTCAGTTACGAATCCTAACACAAACCGTGCTAGCACTAGCAACAACAACAATCAGAATATCCCGGAGACAATTCCGACCTCCAACACTGATGGTGGTGATATTACTCCTCCTTACGTCGAAGGTCATCCACTGTCCGGAAGACACCCTGAAGAAGTCAGAGGAGATCCACCACTGATCTTGTCAAAGCGCAGAAGACCCTTGCAAAGAATCAGACTGACATGGCTGCTGCACAGAAGGAGCTGTGTAATTATCTTAAAACTCTTACTGACAAGATGTCAGAAAAAACTCAAGAGAAGGGAAAGGAGAAGGAGAAATCCTCAGACGACGATCCTGAAGTAATTCCAATCCATACAGTATAAGACGACGAAGTCCGTAAAATTGCTGCAGACAACTCATCAGCGAAGGGATCATCGAACTTCATTACTCGCGAGGATCTGGAGAACCTCTTAGAGAACCTTGGAAAAGACAAGACATTGCATGACCATCGTCATCAACCTCCTTATCCTGCCGCTACGCAGAGGATTCCACTCCCCAAAGGTTACGTTTCTCCAACTTTCACCTTGTATGATGGAACTGGAAATGCCCGGGAAAATGTCTCTCGTTTTCTCGAAGCCTTGGTAGAACATGAACATAATAATGTCGTTCGTCTCAAGGAATTCTCAAAATCTCTGAAAGGCAGGGCATACACCTGGTATAACAATATCACACCAGTGACCATCAACAATTGGGGAGAAATGGTTAACGCATTCTATAGAAAATACTTCTTCGTATCAGAACAAGTCACCCTCTCCGACCTTAGAAGAATGTTTCAGAGGGTCAGTGAAAATCCCAATGATTATGTGAAAAGGTTCAGAGTCCAAGCCCTGGATTGTCACGACCCAAACGTCACGGAGCAATGATAAACACATTTATGTGTCTAATTTGTCCCAATTGTATATATTGTTAGTGCTCGATTTTGTACTTATTTGGTTATTTTATGTCTTTGTAGGTGTTTTTGGAGAAATAAGCTTTTGCGGCGAAATTGGCTAAAATATGGCGTTTGGAGCTCCGTTGACAGTATACCGGAAGTACCCCAGAAATACCCCGGAGGAAGTTCGAAAAAGTCCGGAAAACATCCCAGAAAAATTACTAAAGGCACCCAAGATTTGGTTATTTCCACCCCAGGAATTATATTTCAGCCCAACTTACTATTCGTACACCTGAACTGGATAGGGGGAGGTCTTCTTCAAATTTCAAATAATGGTTTTTGGCGGGAAAAATGCATGCAGACACTGTTGATTTTGGATTGAAGATTTGAACGAGTTTCATGGAGATTCAATAGCTAAATTTGGTTGGGTTTGTCTTCTTAGAGCTTAACAGGGTCTATGGGATTGTTTAGATCCAACCAATTGGGCTGGACAATTCGGAGGAAGCAATCAAAGTCCAAACAGAGGAAGTTACGTAACTTGGCAGCAAGGAAAAAAAGAGAAGATTTTGCGGGATTTCTTGGGGTTGTGAAGTATATAAGAGGTGTTGAGAATTGAGATAAGGTTTATCAAGTGTTTGGGGTCGAGCAGGGACCAGAGAGAGACCGGAGGAGCGAAGAACATGAGTTGCAGGAAAATTTTCCTGTTGTTGCTGATGCTGCTCGAGGAGGAAGAATAAGACGAAGAACGGACCCTTCAGGGCCGTCGTTCTTCAACAGTGCTAGCAGCAGCAGACTTGCGTCGTTATTCAACAGCAGCGCTAAAGTATCGTTCTTCTCTGGACGCTTAAAGAGGGTCGTAGTTTCACTGTATTATATTTTTCACTATTTTAATCATATTTTGAGCATCAAGTATGTATTTTGAGAACATGATTATTATGAGTAGCTAAACCCCAATACTGGGATGATGGAGGAAACCATTCTTTATGCATGAGTAATTCTATTTAATTCTTTTATGACTATTTGCACTATTATAAGTTGATTTATGATTTTTCTTGATAATTTGTGATTTTATCTGATGATGTATGCTTAGTCTAGGAACTCTTGATGCATCATGCTTATGATTTACATCTAATACTTTATAAAATCTATTTTTCGCAAAGAAAAGAGTTGATATTTGTTATCATTATAAGCTATAATTGTCTAGAATTAATAGTTGTTTCGCATGAGTATAAGAATTGGTGGAATCTTGAGTCCTAGTATCTTTTGATCCTGTGAAAAATTTTGTATATATTTTTGTTCTAAAAATCTTTTCAAGTCCGAGCAACGAATCCTTATTTACCGCAATCGAAATACTACAACAAAATGGCGCCGCCGACGCAGACTTGTATATAGATTTGTTTTTGGGTTTAATTTTTTATTTATTTATTAGTATTTGTTCCTTTTTACGTTTCTTTTTGTGTCTTTGATTTACAGGTTCGAAGTGGAATAGTAAGGACTTGGGAACAAAAAGCTTAAAGCTAAAAGTTAAAAGCTAAAAGAGAAGAAAAAAAAAGACATAATTTTTTTTAGGATTTAATTTTTATTATTATTATTTTTTTTTGTATATAGCTTTTATTTATTTATTTTTTAGAATTTGTAAATAGGCTTTATTTGTCATAATTTTTGTAATTTTTGGACTTTTTATTTGGACTTTATTCTGGACTTTGGACAATTTATTTTAATTTTAAACCCTACGGAAGGGTTATATAAAAAAAAAAGTAAATATAAACTGTTTGCAAGGAAGGACGACGATTACAATATCGTCTCGGCCCCTCGGGTTCGTACATGACATAGGAGTCGTGGCCCGAGTCGACTTCAACGGTTCATCCCCCGTCTGGTACGGGAGGTAAGTCCATCGAAACACTCGCGAATCCCCTGTCAGCGGGTTTACTGTATTCCTTAAGGTGATTCATTGATTGAGGACGAATTTGGACTGTTTTTAAATTCCTAGTAAAGGGCAAGGCCTGGCCAATACAGGATAAGGGTTCGGATTTCATCACCGTTCCCTTCTTGCCCGCCTTAGGTAAACGAAACCAAACGCGAACCCAAGCTTAAAATTTGATTAGAACGAGACCGATAGGGTAACGAGCTTGGTAGGAAAATCTTTCGAAAAATATTGGTTACTCTTTTAGCATACTTCGAAGTTCATGATGGTTTCTGTGAGGTAAATGCGTGACTGCGCCGCCTTGTGATAGCGGTGAGGCCTTGGGTATCAAAGCTCCATTGAGCTTCCCTCGCCTCGATTCAACTTACATTAGCTCGGATTGATTCCAGAGGGGTGTGCTCAAATTGTAACGAATTCCTTTTCGAAGGAATAGAAGCTGGTCTAGAAAACAATCTAAGTGGAGCCATCATGCTTTTTGTTTGCTAGATTCTGTAGGTTTGATTTGGTCGAGTCATCCTTGTTTGTGATTGTGTAGAATTCCCTTGCAATTAAGAATGTCGAACTGGTATGACAGAAGCCAATACAATGAGTATCGATCTGAATTTGAATATGTACATCATCATTTTTATGACCATGTTGGGAATAGTGGTTGGGAACGCCATCCTTTGGAAGGATATGGGTCATACCCTGGTGAGCCCAATTACTATCCACACATGCATCAGTCTTACGAGCAAGAAGATTATAGTACTAGTTCTTCGTCTCTAGAGGATACAATCAAACTATTGAAAAGTAGTCATTTTTATGATCCTTCTGATAATTCCTCTTTACTAGAGTCAACACGTAAGTTAGATGAGTCGACGCGTAAGTTAGCTGAGATGAATAATATAATTATAGACGAAAGAACTACAATAATGAGTGAACCTTCTTTAGAAGACCACCTCAAGCGGATAGCTGAGACGAACGAAAGAATTGCTCGAAATTACTTGAATTGCCAATATAGTGTATCCAATAATACCCTTGAGAATGAAGATAGTTATTTACATAATCAAGATAACAAGGTTAGAATTGGTAGCACTACTTGTTTTGATGAGGTTCGATCTTTTTCATGTTATTATGATGAGGATAGTGTTGATGGAGATTCATACTTATGTAGGAATAGTGATCAGGAAATAAATACTCCAATTGAGCTTTACAATGATAATATTATTTCTATTTCAAATCCAAATAATTTTAATAATTATTCACATATTCAAAAGGACGAGGATTTGACTAGAGATACCCTCGTTTTAGACGATGTAGTATTTCCTGTCTACGAAGCCGATGATAGTTTTGAGGAACGAGTTTATTCGGAGAATATTGTTTTAGAGTCTAGAAATTTAGAAACATTATACTTAGAAAAAGAAAATGAACTCGTAGAAATGAGTGAGGATGAACCCGACTTAGAAGAATCAATTGACCATTTTCAGGAATCCGATGACCTGGAAATTAGGGAAGTTGTGACTAGTCTTTCTAGAGACACAGAAAACTCTAAGTTTGGGGGTGATTACCAGTATCCGGGTTCTTTAACTCTTAGAAAGTTCCCCCGTGTAGGACTTGACATTTGTGCCTCAACCATCTTACAAGATTATCTTCGTACACTTTTACCTGAACCTAATGATGTCCAGAGAGAAGCTCAGTTGTTAGAAACCCATCCTCTGGTTGATGTGGTTAACCCAGGCTATGATACCCAGATTGACTTTGTTTTCCCACCAAATAGTTTTCTTCCAACTGTGGGAACGTTTCAAATGAGTCGAATATTAAGTTCTGATACTAAACCTAAATGCTTTAGGAAGTTAGAATCGACACATTTGCTTAAGAATGACCACTACTCTCATTTTGGTCAATTATGTAAGTAAAATCTTATTGACTTATAGGATCCTCAGTTATTTAGGTTATTATTGTGCGCTTCTAAGATCATATTTGAGTTTTTCCAGACTTTAGGACCTAATGATTCGGATCCCACCTATGAAGAAACGCAGCCAATGAAAATTTTCTATTTAGACCCTTTCATAGAACCTGAACCTGAACCACAATTAGATATAAATTTCTTAATCAGGAAACTAAGTAAGGGCATGCTAGTCTTGTTCACTTTCTTGGTTCATTGCAGTTTCCTTTGGTCAGCTCTATTTAGTTTTGAAGATCCACAGTTATTTCGACTGTTATTTTATGGTCTGAGTTGACTAATCCTTTCCTAAGTCTGGCTGAAGACTTTAAACTTAGCACTTCTTGGGAGGTATCCCATGCTCATGCAACACGGTAATATCTTTCCTTATCTCTTTTGCTTCATTGGTAACAGTTTCTCCTTGTTCATGCCTTTAATTTCATCTTTAGAACATTGAGGACAATGTTAGATTTAAGTTTGGGGGGTATGGGAGAAACTTTTTAGTTGCAGTATGAATAAATAAACTCCAGAGCCTAGAAATTTATGCGTATTTAGGATGGCACTAACCAATCTAAGTGGATGGAAGCATTTTGGTTGTAGGAGTTGAGGGACCGATCTGAATAGATTGAAACATCTAAAGAGTCTATTCATAAAAGCACAGAGCTCAGGTGTTAGAAATAACATGATAGTTTCACCATATCTCGTTGAGTCCTTTTCACTTCTATTTTTATTTTATTTTATTTTGTTTTTAAACCATGTTTCTCTAAGTGATAGGTGGGGCCCACGATTCAAGTTGTTACCAATGCTAGGATGAATTAGAGTGATTGAGTTACCAAAAAAAAAAAAACTGAGACCAGACCATTCGACCAAAAGGAATAAATTCAATAAAGTCGACCACTGGTACCTTTGTATATGCCAGTTGTGTTGACCTAGAGTTAGGTTATCGACCACTGGTACCCTTGTATATGCCAGTGTGTTGATATTAGTCAGACAAGTATCTCAATCCATTAGGATAGGTTCATTTTGGCGGAGGCCTTCAGACAGATATGGGAAACGCCGTTCACTTAGTAAACATCAAAACCATCTATGTTTTTTTATATCCATCTCTTAATCTATCCATGTGATTAGTTTTGACTCCGGATATTGATGTCCATAGAGCTCTGTCACCTTATATGAATTTTAGTATGCTTGAGTGCAAACTCGTGTACATAAATTGGAATTTCGCATCAGGGTACTTCCTCTTGTAGTCAATAAGTATGCCAACCAAGGAGATTCTTTAGTGCCTTCCAAGGTTCGTTGTAGATAGCTAGGGTTTGGAGTATTAAGGTTTTGTGGGTATATCTCTAGTAAGCCCTCCCGAGACTATAACTCGGCCACTAGGGACACCTAGGGGTTTAAAGGCTTATTGCATACGCTAAATGCAATCGACGATGCCTGCGACAGTGAGTTAGGATTTTATTTTGTAGTTTTGATTTGCTCGAGACTAGCAAATAATAAGTTTGGGGGTATTTGATAGACGCATTTATGTGTCTAATTTGTCCAATTGTATATATTGTTAGTGCTCGATTTTGTACTTATTTGGTTATTTTATGTCTTTGTAGGTGTTTTTGGAGAAATAAGCTTTTGCGGCGAAATTGGCTAAAATATGGCGTTTGGAGCTCCGTTGACAGTATACCGGAAGTACCCCAGAAATACCCCGGAGGAAGCCCGAAAAAGTCCGGAAAACATCCCAGAAAAATTACTAAAGGAACCCAAGATTTGGTTATTTCCACCCCAAGAATTATATTTCAGCCCAACTTACTATTCGTACCCCTGAACTGGATAGGGGGAGGTCTTCTTCAAATTTCAAATAATGGTTTTTGGCGGGAAAAATGCATGCAGACACTGTTGATTTTGGATTGAAGATTTGAACGAGTTTCATGGAGATTCAATAGCTAAATTTGGTTGGGCTTGTCTTCTTAGAGCTTAACAGGGTCTATGGGATTGTTTAGATCCAACCAATTGGGCTGGACAAGTCGGAGGAAGCAATCAAAGTCCAAACAGAGGAAGTTACGTAACTTGGCAGTAAGGAAAAAAAGAGAAGATTTTGCGGGATTTCTTGGGGTTGTGAAGTATATAAGAGGTGTTGAGAATTGAGATAAGGTTTATCAAGTGTTTGGGGTCGAGCAGGGACCAGAGAGAGACCGGAGGAGCGAAGAACATGAGTTGCAGGAAAAGTTTCCTGCTGTTGCTGCTGCTGCTCGAGGAGGAAGAAGAAGACGAAGAACGGACCCTTCAGGGCCGTCGTTCTTCAACAGTGCTAGCAGCAGCAGACTTGCGTCGTTATTCAACAGCAGCGCTAAAGTATCGTTCTTCTCTGGACGCTTAAAGAGGGTCGTAGTTTCACTGTTTTATATTTTTCACTCTTTTAATCATATTTTGAGCATCAAGTATGTATTTTGAGAACATGATTATTATGAGTAGCTAAACCCCAATACTGGGATGATGGAGGAAACCATTCTTTATGCATGAGTAATTCTATTTAATTCTTTTATGACTATTTGCACTATTATAAGTTGATTTATGATTTTTCTTGATAATTTGTGATTTTATCTGATGATGTATGCTTAGTCTAGGAACTTTTGATGCATCATGCTTATGATTTACATCTAATACTTTATAAAATCTATTTTTCGCAAAGAAAATAGTCGATATTTGTTATCATTATAAGCTATAATTGTCTAGAATTAATAGTTGTTTCGCATGAGTATAAGAATTGGTGGAATCCTGAGTCCTAGTATCTCTTGATCATGTGACAAGTTTTGTATATATTTTTGTTTTAAAAATCTTTTCAAGTCCGAGCAACGAATCCTTATTTACCGCAATCGAAATACTACAACAAGCAACAATTGGTGGACTTGTGCATCAATGACATGTTCCCGGTCTATAGGGCCTTGCTAGAGAATCTTCGCTTCCAGACTTTCTGAAACGAAGCTGCGAAGAGGTCGGAAACCACTGCACCCGCTCTTTTGTAAAGAACAAAGTCTACAAAGACTGAGGATTCAAAAGACACTCGAGGAAGCGGGCGTTTAATAAACAAGCAGTACAACCTGCAACCTTCAAAAAATGCTGTCACAGAAGGGAGTAAGCGAAAAGCAGAACCACAGCACAAGCAGACTTCCTCCACCCCTTCAAAGGCACGCAAGAAGGATAATTCGAAAGTCCCTCCTCAGTATATGGAAGATCCAGAAGCACCCGATTTTCCATGTTCAATGGAAGAAGTTAATGAACTACTCGATGCCTGGATCTAAGATGGTGCAATCAAATTGCATTATGTCAAGAAAGAACCAACTGAAGAAGCCATGGAAAATCCTCGGTATTGCCGCTTCCATAGATACGTCAGCCATCCCACAAGTGATTGCAAAATTTTGAAGCGGATATTCGAAGAAAATATCGAATCAGGAAAGCTCAACCTGGGGACTGAGGGAGTACACAAAAAACCCCTCCCATTCCGAACTTTTACCATCTCTGAACCTCCTGTCAGGGAAGCGGTTCAATCTCTGATCGAACATGTCTGCGAGTTGTTGTATCTTTCAAAAGCTCAAAGGAAAGACATGTTTGCTGCAATGAACCACATCGTGTCCGGAAAACGCCTGTTGATCCAAGAGACCACCACCGAACCTTCAGCCACCGACAAAGAAATATATGACTGGGGACTGCTCACCACAGTGCACATCAAAGGAAATGAGTTCAAGAGGGAGTTCGTCGATGTCGGTACCGCCTTCAACATCATCCCTTTGAAAAATCTCAGAGATGCTGGTATTACTCGACAAGAAGCCACCCACGCTCCCATAGCAATCAGGGACCACGAAGGAATCTCCAGAGACGCATACGGCTTCATCACTCTCAAAGTTACGGAAAGATTGATCTGCATTGAGGCCAAGTTTTTCAAAATCCAGGAAGACCCTGGATACGACATGGTCCTTGGAAGAATTTGGATTCATGCTGGAAGGATAACGATGCCTTCAACACATCCTGTCATCTAAAAGGATTCCGAGTCAGAAGACGAAGCAGAGGACGCACCACCGTTTGAGCATCTGGAAGAAGTAAAAACTCTGATGGGACTTACGCAGGAACTTGGAGATAATCCGCACACCTTTGTCAGAAGGTTTCGAGCTCAGGCAAGTCTTATTCCTCATCATGCTCCAATATTACCAATATTCAGATATGCTACTATGGTCCAGAGACTTCTCCCCATGAATAATTTAGCAGTCATCAAAAGCTACGAGTGGGTGACTTCACCGCAGCAATATTACACCCAATGGTTGGTTTCATAACTTCTTCAAAACGGTCACTCTATAGAGAGGTTTATTGTTGAAGACCTGGCTAAGCATGATCAACACTATGCTGGATACTCTCTTCCGCGCGAGTGTCCATATGTGCCACAATCGTGGAATTCCATCAAACAGGGAATTCTGAATCAGCGGAAGATATTCAAGGCACGATTGACCAATCCTAACAAGTTTCATGAAGGAGACCTGGTTCTCAAAGCAGTTCAGCGCGGTCTTCATTCTACAAGGAACTCCAATTGGGAAGGACCATTCATGGTCTCTAAGTCCGTGTCCGGAGGATACTACAAATTGATCAACACACATGACAGAACCCTGCCGGTAATTCACGAAAATTGGCTCAAGGCGTTTATCTGAAATTATTGGACATTTGAGGTATTGGTTGTTCGAAGCATTCATAGCGTTTGGATTTAACATTTAGGATTTTCTTTCATTTGTATTTCAATTCCTCCAAAACGTTTGCAATACTTGCAATTAGTATTTGAATTCATCAATTTATCAAAATTCAGTTCATATTTCATAAAAGAAAATCTCTATCAAATCTACAAGAAAATCCTTAACCATCAGTCAATCCAAAACCATCTAAATATCAAAACCCAAGTATAAACCTCACATCTCTCAGAAGTTCAGAAGTTCAAGAGATAACCAAAGGAAATCAGTAAGAAAAGGCTTTCGCTCATCATCATCCTTCAAGATTTGCAAAGACGCCCTCTCCTTGTTCAACTCCTCGGTCAGCTTGGAAATCTTGTCCTCCTTCTCCTTCACAGCATCATTGGGAAAGGGTATGTTCTTCTCACATGAATCCTTGATAACGTTTATTTGCTTGTGAAGCCATTTCACGTTGAGGCCAAGTCTCTCTGAATTCTCCAAGTTAAACTCCCAATCAAATAGTATATCTGGAGTCACAGTATTCCTAGGTCTGGCACGCATATCACTCACGACACGCAAGATAACGCCTACTTGTATGGTTAAAGCATAAGCACGCCCAGGATTCCTATCAACGATCATGTGGCCAAACTTCTTCCATATTGTCTCGTACAAGCGTGCATATCCAATGGGAACGTTGAATACACCGATCAGTTCATGATATGGGAGTGAAATGTCAAATGGAGGATCGAAAGCAACTCCTGCAGTTGGATATTCATACACTATTATACGGTTCTCAGTCACTGGAGCGGCTTCCACAACCAAAGCAATAATTCCTTCGGTATTCTCCGCTGCTGTCTCGGTTTCTTCTATCACTGAGGAAACAACCATCTGGGTTTCCATAACATCAGTAGCGACCTTCTCATGGACTTGAAGTGCAGGGATGGTTGTCTCTTCATCAATAACTCCAGAATGGTTACAGTTATCATCGTTGGCTCCAGTATCCTCAACTTCGGTATTTAGCACCTAATACGAAGATTACATGAGGTCAGAGTCACGAATCCAAAGGATATTATGAAACACAGTATACCTGCAATGCAACATCATCAAGGTTCATCATAATACATTCAAGTCACGAGAAAATAACATAAAAGTCATGAAAACACGTTTTACGATGAGTCCGTCTGAAGAAACTGAACTCTGCTCTGTACTAAGAGACCAACTGGGAGAAATCTACAAGGAATTTGAGAATGGGACATATACAATTCTCTTTGTATGGATGTCCTCTACGACATGTCAAAATTTCATGATAATCCGATGAACGAGCAAGTAGATGTGGTCAAAATATCAAGTGATGCGCAATCTGAAAAAGTCCTGGAAGTCTCCTAGAAGTTTACTATTTCGCCTTTTTCAGGCTCTGAACGTGCTCAAAACTTAAAAATCTCCTTTTGATAAAGCTTGGAAATTTTCCGGGCTTGAATTTGCACATGCATATCATCAAAATCCGATTCCGGACGAAGATTCTACGACATTTTTACTAAAACGTTGGGTTCCGAATTTTCTGACGACGAAATTTGACTAAGTTTTCATATACGCACATGGATTCACATTCATTCATTCAAAAATCAGCACTTTTATGCTTCCATGAAGAAGGTACAGAGTATATGCTTACTTGAGGGGTATCCAAAGCATTCAAGGAGTTGGGATTGTCCGTGTCAACGATGGGAGGATCATTACTTCCATTCAGCTCCAAATCCTTAGCACTGCTTGTGTCTCTATTCTTAAAAGATGGTCTAGTGACAGCACTTTCCATCTCCATAACGACATCCTCCTGGACATATTCTCAAACAATTAACATTTTATCAATAAAGTATCATAATCGAACATGTGAAGAGATACTTACAGCTTCTCCTTCATCGCTCAAGTCAGGAATTGCTTGCTCAAAGGCGGAGAACCGAAGACCATCAATACTTGATGGAGAAAAATCCTGCAACGAAATAACAATATCGGTTTCAAGATCCTAATAATATGGGCGAGAAAGAGGAGGAAAATATTGGAAACTTACCAAAGCACCAACTGAGGACTTTACGGTATTAGGTAACAACTTATAACCTTTATGCATGCCTTCTCCGCCATGAATAACCGCCTCAGTCTCTGAGAAATCTACACAGATTCGAGGTCGTATATTATGACCGTCCTGTGGTGAAATCCAGTAATATAATCAGAATACAATTCTTATAATTTCGTGAAGATTATATGAAGAAACATACCTGAGAGCATCCTGGAGACGACTTTCGTTTATCACCATAAAGATACTTCAATCTTGGTCGACTGGAAATCATCTCAACCGAAGGAAGATCCTTGAATGGAGGTTTGGGAAATCTTACAAAGCCACGCAAACGCCCGAGTTGCTGATCCCGGAATTCTACATAACCTGGGGTTACATAGGCGAATCTATCAGAACCAGGAAACCAGTAGCTACTCCCTTCCACGTGAGTATGATCCAAATGAGTCCTGAGTTGCTCAACTGATGGCTTCCTTCTCCGTATGGTCGGAACACAATGATCCATACACATTTGTCGAGCTGCTCTATCAATATTATACTCCTCCACTGAAAGCTCTCCAAACGTGGCTGATAGCAAATGACCAGGGGTGCAACTCAACATGAAAGATATTTCGCCATCACTCAGATGCGCACCAGACGTCAAACTCGTGCTTTCTCCAGCATTGAAAGTCATCGGCTGAGAAACATAATCAGGGACTGACACCCACAGGCGAAAATTGAACTCAGATTCTTCATCTAACACATCAATAAAGCGTATTTTAGAACGAGGCTGCTTTGTGGACCAACGCATGATCCTAGCATTATCTTTCTCAAGGAAAGTATGGCTCGCATCAGTATTCGGTCCTTGCAGAACATTACGTGGAGTAGGTGCATAATTCTTAAAGTGCTCCCACATTAAAGCTTGAAGAAACATCGTGTTGGCATAACACTCAATCTTCATAGATCCGTTCGACACACTGGAGTCTATAATCAAGGAGTCCATGTTATAATACAAGGAGCCTAAGAATAAACTACCTATCGGAAGTTGCTCACCTTGAGCCATCTTAATAGCAAAGGGAATCACAAAAGGCTTCAACAAGTTTCCACTATCTTCAAAAACGTATCTGGACAACCATAAACATAAGAAAGCAGCAATGGGTAACATACCGTCGATGGGTTTATCAGAAACCTCATCTTTGGGCCACAAGTGTGTCAACCAGGAAGCATAGCATCCTTTACTACCAGCCTTATTCGCTTTCTCCATTGCAGCTGTCAAGACATGAGAAACGGCGGTCTCCTCATCTGAAAGATCCCCAGGAAGATTGCCCGTGATTGGGAGATGCATCAGAGCCGCCACGTCTTCCAAGGTAATGGTAAACTCTCCCCATCTACATATGAAAGTGTGAGTGGGAATGCACCAGCGAGCAAACAGATCCATAATACCACTTGCGTCATGATAAATGAACAACTCTCCAGAAGCTTGAATAGCTCTCGTCACCTGCGCCTGGTCGAGCATAGTCCTCACATGAGGAAAACCCAACATATGCCTCGCCCAGCCGGCAAATTTCTCCAAAGGTCGTCGAGAAATCTTAAACTATATGATTGATGACGTGAAGATCCCTCGTTCAAGACAAAATCGAATCACTGTCTTAGGAGTCACCAATTTCTTCTGAGTAACAGTTCTGGGATTTATCAAAAGACGATACACTAGGGATTTCAAATGTTGCTCATCTCCCGAAATATCTTTTTCAAAGAATGCATCACTATGTTCGGGACATTCTTAATCCCAGGGATTTCGTCTTCGTCTCCCCAAACGGAAGTTTCATCCATGCATGTCTCATCTCTGGAGATACCATCATCAACGCACATCTCTTCCCTCGAGGCGTCGTCAGCTTGGGAATTGGTCATCTTTGCTGAGTAGCTGAAAATTCTACTTCAGTATGCCGTCCAGATATAAATCAAGGAAATACAAGCAAAAAAGGTAACTCTGAACTCTTACTTATTTACAATTCTACTAATGGTAGTAGTTATGCCGTAAGAGTTAACACCTCAAAAATCGTTCGTCTCTTCGAAAACTGCAAAAACGAACGAAACTTTATTTAATCTCCGAAACTGATTTTTCATGAAATCACAGACACAATTTTCATAATGTGAGCATTCACACAACTGACCTATGAAGTTTATAACAATAAAATATTTCATCATAAATATATTGTATATCTTCGAAGGTTCCTCAAAACACACGTTTTGATTTTTTCAAAACAGCAATTAATGCAGCTTGCATACATAAATTCTCAAGGATTTTTATCTAATGAAAACAAATTCATGCAAATAAAATATACCATCATATTTTGCACAATATATATCACAGCTGTATATAAAAAAAAACTATTTTTCCTTCGTATCGTCGTTATTTGTCTTTAAAACGAAGGTTTATTTCAAAATACTGCGAAAGCTCACATCTCATACATATGATAAAGTTTTGTATTTACATGAAAGCTCATAAGCAAAATTTTATCACTGGACAAGTTCATCATATGAATTTCCCTTCGAGTCGTCGTAATTTGCCTTTAAAACGAATGATTATTTCGATTTCGTGAAAATTCACTCCTTTTATGATAAAACCGTGGTACACATGAAAGCTCATACACTAAGTTTTATCGCTGGACCTAAGTTCATATATTAAAAAAAAAAATCTCTCCTAAATCAGGGATTATAGTTAGTTTTCAAAACTAACGATCGAACGAACATACGTTTTCAAAAACGAGGGTTTTCATAAAACTCATACCAATATATACACACATGTATATGGTTTCATCATGATCAAAACATGAACAACTCATGAAGGTCACAACATCAGCAAACATCAAAAAAAAAAACACGCACGCACCTGGTCGACCGGAAGTTGGCCGGCTGCAACGACGACTGGCGGCGATCAGGTGGCGGCGGAACTTCAAGCTGCTGGCGTGAAGGAGGAGAGGTGATGGAGAGCTGGACGTGAAAAAATTAAAAAAAAAAAAGGATTAATTCCTTTTATACAATTTTTTTTTATTTCTAAAACCTAATTTTCCAAGGATTTCCTTATTGGGCCCGACCCGCGAATCCTAACCGACCACGGGCTCGTCGTCCAAACCAGCGGTTCAACACCAATTTATGCTCATCAAACGACACTCCAATCATGACATTGAAGCCTTCATCAAGTCGTGGTTTGCTCATGCTCTCTAAATCCGGTAATGTCTCAACTTACGACTAAGTTCAATTACTGGTATTATTATTTATGGCCGGAAAATCACCATTTAATGTTGACTGAGGAACACAGCTTTCCTCAGTAAGCAGGGGACTTAATGTAGATGGTGGATTTTCGACAAGGGCTAAAATCGTAAACTCATAATTATACAAAGCTCTGATCCAGCAATCAGACGTGAGTATTGAGACACAGGTCTCTCATCGAATTCTCAATGGAGAGTACTTTCTCTCAGAGTACATGTAGATATGTAGTCTCATGACTGGACAACGGCATATCTCATGAATACTGAACACTTTCAGTGATTATTTCTATATAGTATCACGAGATGGACAGCTCCTAGACAGCTTGCTCTGCTAGTATAGAGCGATAACGTCTTCAGGAACAAACAACGAGTTTACCCTGACTATATAAAGGATATGACTTATCGACAAGCTCGTATCGGGATAATTGATGCTCCTAGACAGCTTGCTCTGCTAGTATAGAGCCACAAAATTAATTATTCCTAATTAAGATTAATTCTGCCGTGACATTCACTACTGAATTCCCAGAATAATCTATTATTGCTCCTATTCCATGGTCGAATCCACGACTGGTCCCATGGAATGGCAATAACAATTGCTCCTATTCCATGGTCTAATCCACGACTGGTCCCATGGAATGGCAATAAACAATTGCTCCTATTCCATGATCGAATCCACGACTTGATCTCATAGAATAGCAATAACTATATTATCTCATTACTCCGATTTCATGATCGAATCCACAACTGGTTTCATAAATGGTAATAGATAAATCTTAATTACTCCGATTCTATGGTCGAATCTACGATCCCATGGAACGGTAATGCTCACTTTATTATTCTGAATTCGTAGTCGAATCCTCAACTGATCTTATGAATTAATAATAAACATCTTATTACTCAGTTTTGTGAATTATTCTCCACCGAATTCCACAATTAGTAATAAATAATCAACAACCGGGCGTCTGAGCTACCTCTAAGTAACCCTCGATTCAAATGGTGAAGGTGTATTCAACGGCGATACACTAACAGTCACCGCACGAACGAGTATTTCAAAATACAACGAAACGATGAACCTATGCAAAATAAGAAAGAAAATAATAAATAATTAAAAATATTGACCAGGGTGCTGGGAGCACAGACAAACGACCGACCGACCGTGTCGTGGTCAATCCCACGCCAGTTTTATATTTTTAATGCATTTTTATTATTTTCCATGATTTGATGAAAATTCTCTCATTTTATCAAATCTCCTTCGTCTCGAGGAAACTCCTCGGTTTCATGGTATTTTCATAAATTCGTAAAAAATAATATAAAATTAAGGAAAGAAGTGTGGGGCGTGACCGTTGGCCGAACGTCCATGCCTTGGTCTCAGCCAGCCCCACACCTCACAGTTCCTCATTATTTTATTATTATTATTATTATTTCTCTAATTTCATGAAAAAAACTCCTTGATTTCATGGTATTTTGCACAAATCATCAAATAATAAATAAAATTATGAAAACTTGTGGGACCGGGCCACTAGCCGGCCGGCCATGCCCTAACCGGTCCCACACGCCCCTTGTTTTATTATTTTATTTTATTTTTCCTTGAATTCATCAAATTCCTTGATTTCATGGTATTTCTCTCAAATTAGGAAAAATTCCCTCAAATCATGAAAAATACTTAAAAAAATATAAAAAATCATGAAAACTCGTGGGACCGGGCCCCTAGCCGGCCGTCCACGCCCCCACGGTTCCGCACCCCCGTGTTTTTATTATTTTAATATTTTTTGCTTCCTTGAACTCATGAAAACTCCTTCAATTCATGGAAACTCCCTAAATTTATCAAATTTCTTAAAATTCATGAATTCTTCATAAAATCATCAAAAATATTATAAAATTAAGGAAAATGGCACCACGGGACCGTGGTCACGAACGCCCGACCATGCCTTGGCCTCGGCAGTCCCACGCCTCCTTATTCCTTATTTTATAATTATTTTCCATCATCTCATGGTGTTTTCCTCAGTTTCAGCGAAACCCTAATTTTGGCATATTTTCTCGAATGGACGCTCAACTGCAAGTAAGAAAATATCAAAATTCTCAGAACTGAGACACGGACGTCTTGGGGACACGAGCATGTTATCTTGATCGACCAAGATTGGCTCTTTGGCTTACAGAAGCCGGTCCCATCTATTTTCACAGTTTTGACCTAATTTGCACAATTGTACGTATTAGGTCCAAAACTCTTCCAAACACTTTGGATTTTTATGAAGTGATCGGCATTCGATCCCGTGACCACCCAGGGACGGTTTCATGACCCCTTGGTCGGTCCCTCACCTCTTCATAATTAATTAGGTTTTTTCACCTAAGGCTCAGACGAGCATTTTTGAATAAATTATTAAACCAGCATTTGATCATCTCTTCACCAACTCTTCCGGAGTTCTTTGTATCTCGCTCACGTGAGCATATGGACACTACATGGTTGATCCACGGTCCCATGTGGTCGCTCCCTCCTTCATCCCATGGTTAAACTTCCGATGAACCATGAATTGATCATCAATTGATCAAATTAGGGTTTCTGAATCCAAGGATCATCATTCCATATTCCAACCTTAATAATTTTACGACGACCTCATGGTCATTAATTTTATTAATTATGCTCGGTTCAACGACCAGTATTCTAATTAATATTTTTGGTACGCTGCCAATAATCCATCAGATGAGCAACACATGCTCAGACGATCAAATATTCAACAATTCATCACATGAGCAACACTTGCTCAGATGATAAATATTTGCTCAAACCAAGGGATATTGGTTCATCAATCAATATTCAAGATCCATCGAATGAGCAATACTTGCTCACTTCATCGTAAGAACTATACCTCTGTCTCATGACATGTTCAACTCATGAGTTTCAGAACATCCTGTTCAACTCAACAACTACATGGACTCATCGTCCCATCAAACCACAAAGTCATCAATTGACTAACATACCACGAGACGTCAATCGTGTCACTTTGGGGGGGTATCCCTTAGGGTTTTGGTCTGGCGGTCTATGGCACGTGTGTTCAAACACACGATGGAATGTGAGCAAGTCGTGCAATCAGTTGAAAGAATTCACGAGGTAGTGGGTGGAAAATCGATCAAGTCTCCACACATTGAGCAACTGGTTTCAAACACGATCTCTACTTCCCCACTCCTTGATTCCATCAACTATCACACTTCATGGGGTCATGGTGTCTAAAATTACAGCAATATAAATAAGTTTCTGAATCATGATTGAATCATCAGCATCAACAATATCATCAATCTCACGTCTCATCGACAACACGAGATCATCAACTCATCAATTGAGAAAATACTCTCAATTGAGCAATTTCAATCATCCAGAGCTTATCATATTCAGAATTCACACACCCACAATCTTTTATTACCATTGATTCCACACATTTCCCAGCTTCCCTCCTACAGATCAACCCATCCTCTCTTGTGACCGAATTTACTCTAGAACGGTCATTGTCTTGATTTAGGCCGGAGTACTATAGATTGATCTCTCGAATCTAAAGCACCCCCTTTGCAGCGGTGCATCTGTGTGAGGTTTAACATTTCGCTCGGTTCGAGGAGTCTCCTCCGTACGATCGTCTCCTCAATTCCTCAAAAACCAGCAAATCGTTTTTCCCCATCTACAGATTGGCGACCACAGTGGGAGATCATTCTCTCGGTTGCAATCTCACAATTTCACAAGATGGTTGATCTCAGGTCAGGTTCAGTTACGAATCCTAACACAAACCGTGCTAGCACTAGCAACAACAACAATCAGAATATCCCAGAGACAATTCCGACCTCCAACACTAATGGTGGTGACAGTACTCCTCCTCACGTCGAAGGTCATCCACTGTACGGACGACACCCTGAAGATGTCAAAGGAGATCCACCACCTACCATTGCTGATCTTGTCAAAGCGCAGGAGACCCTTGCAAAGAATCATACTGACATGGCTGCTGCACAGAAGGAGCTGTGTAATTATATTAAAAATCTCACTGACAAGATGTCAGAAAAAACTCAAGAGAAGGGAAAGGAGAAGGAGAAATCCTCAGACGACGATCCTGAAGTAATTCCAATCCATACAGTAGAAGACGACGAATTCCGTAAAACTGCTGCAGACAACTCATCAGCGAAGGGATCATCGAACTTCATTACTCGCGAGGATCTGGAGCACCTCTTAGAGAACCGTGGAAAAGACAAGACATCGCATGACCATCGTCATCAACCTCCTTATCCTGCCGCTACGCAGAGGATTCCACTCCCCAAAGGTTACGTTTCTCCAACTTTCACCATGTATGATGGAACTGGCAATGCTCGGGAACATGTCTCTCGTTTTCTCGAAGCCCTGAGAGAACATGAACATAATCATGTCGTTCGTCTCAAGGAATTCTCAAAATCTCTGAAAGGCAGGGCATACACCTGGTATAACAACATCATACCAGGGACCATCAATAATTGGGGAGAAATGGTTAACGCATTCTACAGAAAATACTAGATTGGAACGTATGAGAAGTATAACTATCCCCCCATCCTTGTGATTGTCCACTTACATAACTACCAAAAGGTTGCTGCGATGTATGAGAATAATCACAAGGTCTTGTAGAATAGTCACCATAGCCAAAAGATTGGTTTTGATTATATGCCAAGTATGGTTGGAAGTTATTGAAAGAGTGAGAATGAAAATCCGAATTATTACCATTATATGCATGGTCTTGTGAACCATATGTGTTGTTCCTAAAAGGAAACATCTTGAAAAATTATGCACACAACTCGTTTAGAGACTTGCATGTGCCTCTTGTTCCCAAAGGAATGATTTATGGTACCTGAAAAATAAGATTTTCAAGAAAAAAATTAATAAAAGCTTATAATGAAAACTAAATGCAAAAACAGAAAATTAAATAACAACTCAAACTATCGACAGCTCCCCGGCAGCGGCGCCAATTTTTGACAAGGTGTCGAACTCGCAAAAATAAATTCCTTACTTCTCTTACACTAACTAGTAGTACAATGACAAGCAGATTCGTTCCTAAGGTAGAGTTGAGTCTAAAGTTGTCAATTCAATTTCTGAATATTAATGCAAACAATGAGGATGAGAATGATCAAGGACTCTTTCTCAGTCACGGAACTGAATCTAATCAATATAGCTATGTTTCTGCAAAGTACCCATTACTAATTGAAAAAGTGGGGGTACAAAAACCACACCCAATATTTCGCTTAGCAATCTGTATGGACAAACTTCAATATACTTTCTAGAGAATCAACTAGACTGTAAGTCTTAATCTAGATAAAAAGTATATCAAAGAGTTTATATCTCAATCTCTCGATTTGATATATACTCAAGTAAATAGAATTCTGCGAGTCTTTATCAAATACTAGAGAGATAACTTGGATGGTACCAAAAACCAATATCCAAGTGTCAATCAATTTAAATCAACAACCAAAAGGTCGGATATTCTAATTGATTGAACAACGCATAACCTGTGATATTTTAATTATATAACAAAATATAATGCGGAAAAGAAATAACATAGATACTAGAATTTTGTTAACGAGGAAACCGCAAATGCAGAAAAACCCTGGGACCTAGTCCAGATTGAACATACACTGTATTAAGCCTCTACAGACACTAGCCTACTGCAAACTAACTTCGGTTTGGACTGTAGTTGAACCCCAATCAATCTCACACTGATCCAAGGTACAGTTATGCTCCTACGCCTCTGATCCCAGCAGGATGCTACGTACTTGATTCCCTTAGCTGATCTCACCCACAACTAAGAGTTGCTACGACCCAAAGTCGAAGGCTTTAATAAACAAATCTGTACCACACAGAAAAGTCTACGGTGATAGATAAATCCGTCTCCCACGAATATACCTATGAGTTTTGTTCCGTATTTTGATAAATCAAGGTGAACAGGAACCAATTGATAAATCAGACTTATATTCCCAAAGAACAACCTAGTATTATCGATCACCTCACAATAATCCTAATCGACGCATCGAAAAAAGATATTGTGGAATCACAAACGATGAGACGAATTGTTTGTGATTACTTTTATATCTTTCCTATCGAAGATATAAATCTCGAGCCAATTATTATAATCGTACTCGTAACGATAGAAGATGCAAGATCAGATCACAAAACTACAAGAAAATTAGTATCGGTCTGGCTTCACAATCCCAAAGAAATCTTTAAGTCGTTAACCTGGTTTTAGAAGAAGAAACCAAAGGTTAAAGGAGAATCGACTCTAGCTATGCAACTAGTATCACACATAAGGTGTGGGGATTAGGTTTCCCAGTTGGTAGAGTTCTCCTTTATATAGTCTTTCAAATCAGGGTTTGCAATCAATGTTAGCTTGGTAACAAAGCATTCAATATTCACCGTTAGATGAAAACCTGATTAGATTCAAGCTAATATTTCTCAACCGTTGGATCGAAAACTTATCTTGTTACACACAAATGAAATGTCCAATTTTGGGTTTACGAACCGTTCCCAAACATTAACATTTGTTGGTTCAACAATAGTTAACCAAATGGTTAACCATATGATCACTTTCATATCAACCATATTCTTCTTCACCATAACTAGTTCAAATGACTCAAATAAACTAGTTAGAGACTTGTTCAATTGCTTAGATCTTATGTAACTACACAAGACACAATCGAAGCAAAAACGGTTTGATTCACTCGAATCGGTTCATGAACTTTATATCCACGGTTTGCAAAAGCATTCCTTAGTTTAAATAAACATGAGTTCAAGAACAACCGATTTTAGATATAACCTGCTCAAGTTTGTGGACTGGGTTCGCGGACTTAACCTCCTCATGAAATTTTCATAGATATACTTCATGACCAAAAGAGAATACCATATCAACTTATTTAGATGCCATCATAAAGCCGAAGCTAAATGCATTCATCAAGGAGTTTATAAAGATACAAGATAACCCCTATAGTATTCCACAACCGAACTCCCCACAAAGATTTGGCAATTAAGCATAAGTTCAAAAATAACTCTCCCCCATAAAATGTCATTCCCGAAAGAACAACAAAGGCGACCTTACTTTCACAAGAAAAGAAAGATTTCTTTGGACATAACCAAATCACATGAAAACATGAATTTGAGTCCAAAGTATTCAATTGAATTATTCACAAAAGAATTCATGATTAATCCAATCGAAATGCACAACTAAATTAACCACAAGAAAACTCATAATTAATTCAATGGGAATTACACAACTAAATTAACCACAAGAAAGTGATCAATTGAATTGGACCTCGTCATAAGAGAACTTACGGAGCAACAACTAAACTGACCATAAGAGAATGATCAATTCAATTGGTCATGCTCAAACATAAGAAAACTTATGGAGCAACACAGTATATGCACAAAAATATGGATCGGAGATCGACCAATACTGCGGAATAAACAAGAATTCATTCTATTTTCCATCACTATTTGCACAATGACATACAATAGACTTAATCCTTGTAAACAAAAGTTTTATCCTTTATTCCATCAAAACAATGACATAAAAGGCTTTAAATTTTGTAATGTCAAAAGTTCATTCTATCTTCTATAAATACTTTCATACCGACATAATAGAGATAAATTTTGAACAAGTATGGGACAGTCACAGGTTCACGGACGTAAACAACATATCCCATAACAATTTGCAATAAAATCATAAAGATTAAAATTGCAAAAATAATCCTCCAAATAACTTAGAATTTAAATAAATAAATCTACAAACATTGAAAATGAAAATCGTTGGACATAGCCATGTGTACTCACAATAATGGCTATTCCAAACCTTAGTTATTCTTCTAAACACATCAAAAGAAGATTTACTAGACAATTTAAACCAAAACAACTCCTATGAAACATTTCACTTACTTTGAATACTCTTCTCATATTCCCTATATTCATCAAGCTCATGTTCGATCAGATCAATCCTATATTCAAGATTATCCATCTTTTCTTCAAGTCTCTTGGAAGAAGCTTCGAGATCGCTTTTCAGGGCACGTACTTGTTCCAAGACGATATTCATGGTTAAAGAGAGCTTATCAAAATGGGAGGAAGAGGAGTTCCCATCTGGAGAGGGATCCCATTTGTCAGAGCACATTTCATTATTGGAAGAATTAAAACGAATCTTCTTAGAAGGAAAAAGAACAGTCCAAACATCACTTTCTTTGCTCGAAAGGCATGAAGAGGACATGATAGAAGAGATAAATGAAATGTTCATACTGAGGAAAAATCTTCATCTTTTAAAAGGAATGAAGATAGGGAATAAATTTCCCAAAAAGACCCTTGACCAAAACCCTAACAGAAATTGGTTATCCCCAGAGAAAGTCTTATGGGAAGGAGCCGTTCATGAGCAAGAACAGTTTTAGGGTAAAACAAACAGAAGCGAAACAACCCTAGACTCAAATATTTCATCATAACCCTCTTGAAAATTATGATTCTTGTCTTAAGAGAGATAAACAAGAATCATCATAACAAAATTACAGAATATAATTGTTCCAATCCAATGCAGGAATGGGAGGTTTCTTACGAGGGGATGAAGTATTGGTTATTCCTTATTTCTGTGTTGTCTTTAAGAAAGAACAATCACGCACATCATTCTTTCCCCTTTTTAACACAGTTTTCAATGCCTTGATTGTTGATTTTTGCAAACTATGCAGAGCTTTGGAAATCTCTTTTGAAAAGAATGAGGGTTTCATAGGAGATTTCTTTTTCCTCTTCTGCAAACATCGTTTAGCAGAGGAGAACTGCTTTCGATCTTCAGTGTTAATATCTTTAAGATGATCCTGATCATTACACAAGGCGACCAACATACTTGTTAAGTTCTTGTGGTTTTCCATATCATTATTTTCGTCAGGGTGACTTGAGAATGATATAGAGTCAGGAGAAGCTTGCTGATAATGTTTAAAAGACTCAATCGAAGGGGTACGACATATCTTATAAGAATCACAATTGCGATTGACAACCTCCAGTCTTAAATTAAGTAGTTGACATTCCAGATCTTCAATCATTTTAATCAAGGTTTCCTTTTGTTAGAGCATTGCTCGGTCGAACTCGCATGCGTTGTTATCTCAAGCATGTTTGTCAATGTTAGTGATCAAAACTATAAGTCTTGATTTCTAGTCTACTATAGCTAAGTCTCGGACTAGGATAGAAAGTGTAGTTGAGCTTAAGGACTTCATGGCGATTCATCATACAAGAAGAAGAACTACTCAAGGAACCGGTGGAACTTCTCGACAAAAAGGTATGTGAAGACTTGAACTTATCTATCACTCAAAAGTCTATCTATTCTATCTCCTACTTCTTGGGACAAAAAGTTGTATGCTATATATAGACTTTGATTATACACAGTTGGTATTTCGAGTCGTGAATACCTCGCATATCTATATCTCGAAATATGTGTTGGTAAGCTTTTCGCTTCGACCAAGTTTATCTTTACCTAGTGACGAAAGTCATGATATTTTTAAATCACTTTGAAAATTTCTTTGACGAAGAATGTTTCAATGATTGAAATGAGAGTTTAGATTACATAACCAATGGTGGACATCAGCATTGTTGTGGAAACAAATTTGTGTATAAGTCCTATTCCTTGAACCAAAGTTTGCGAACTTTGTTGATCAAGAGAACCGGAAGAATGGCATGAGCCAAGTCCGCGAACTCAGTCCGCGAACTGCCGAAGTTCTCAAACCCGAGAATTTCTGTTGGAGTTGACAAACTAGTGCCTGAATCTAAGTCCGCGAACCGGCGAAGTTCTCACCCCAAGAATTTCTGCTGGAGTTTGTAAACTCTGCCCGGTAACTTAAGTTCGCGAACCAAGTCTGCGAACTTAAGAAGGTTATATATCTGAAGATGATTTCTGAACTTAAACTTAAAAATACTAAGGAATGCAGTTTGCAAACCGTGGCTATAAAAGTTCATGAACCAATTCGAGTGAATCAAATCATCTTTGCTTCAATTGTGTCTTGTGTAGTTACATAAGAATTGTTTTCAATTGAACAACTCTCTAACTAGTTCATTTGAGTCATGTGAACTAGTTATGGTGAAGAAGAACATGGTTGATATGAAATGCTCATATGGCTAACCTTTTGGTTAACTATTATTGAACCAACAAGTGCATACGTTTGGGTACGGTTAACAAACCTAGAAGCGTGCATTTAAATTGTGTGTAACAAGCTAAGTTTTAGATCTAACGGTTGAGAAATATTAGCTTGAATCTAAATCAGGTTTTCATCTGACGGTGGATATTGATTGCTTTGTTACCAAGGTAACTTAATGGAAAACCCTGATTTGAAAGACTATATAAGGGGACATCTAGCATCAATGCAAAACTAATCCCCACACCTTACGTGTGATACTAGTTTGCGTGCTAGAGTCGGTTCTCCTTTAACCTTTGGTTTTCTTCTTTTAAAACCAGGTTAACGACTTCATTGGGATTGTGAAGCCAGACCGATACTACTTTATCGTAGTTATGTGATTTGATCTTGTATCTTCTATCGTACGAGTACAATCATATTGATTGGATTGAGATTGATATCCCCGATGGTCAAGATATAAAAAGTAATCACAGACATCTTCGTCTCATCGTTTGTGATTCCGCAACATCTTGTTTCGCTACCATACGATTGAGATTGTTGTCAGGTGATTGATAACTCTAGGCTGTTCTTCAGGAATATAAGACCTGATTATCAATTGGTTCATGTTCACCTTGATTACTATCAAAAGACGAAACAAAACCTTTTAGGGTTTATTTGTGGGAGACTGATTAATCCTTCGATAGACTTGTCTGTGTGAGATAGATTTGTTTGTCAATTCTTCGACTTTGGGTCGTAGAAACTCTTAGTTGTGGGTGAGATCAACTAAGGGAATCAAGTTCGCAGTATCCTGCTAGGATCAGAGGCGTAGGGAGTCAATTGTACCTTGGATCAGTGGGAGACTGATTGGGGTTCAACTACAGTCCAGTTCGAAGTTTGCTTGGAGTAGGCTAGTGTCTGTAGCGGCTTAATACAATGTGTGTTCAATCTGGACTAGGTTCGTGGTTTTTCTGCATTTGCGGTTTCCTCGTTAACAAAATTTCTGGTGTCTGTGTTATTTTAGTTTTCACATTATATTGTTTTATCTTTATAATTGAAATAATACAGGTTGTGCGTTAGATCATCAATTAGAGTAATCCAACCATTTGTTGTTGATTGTCATTGATTGATCCTCGGATATTGGTCTTTGTTACCATCCGAGTTATTCCTTGTATTTGATTAGAACTTGCAGTTCCTGCTTGAGTAAATCAAATCAAGAGAGAGATATAAACTCGTTGATATACTTTTAATTGATTGAGTCTTGTTGGTTCTGTTAAAAGTATATTCGAGTTTGTCCATACAGATTGCTAAGTGAAATATTGGGTGGTGTTGTTAGACCCCCGCTTTTTCAATTGGTATCGGAGCAGGCAAACACGTTCAAGACCTCAAAAGTCCATGTTTGTAGCGATCTGACTATATGGACCATAAAGTCTCAATTGACGCTTCACCAGGTTTAAAAACCAATCATAGAAAAAAGTCTGATAGACTGGTTACTCTTCAAAAGGGGTTGGATGAACAAATCCGGATCAACTCTGATCTTGTTGCCGAAATTGCAATTCTTAAGGATTTGATATCGAGTAATAGTCCCTTGATGAGTCTGAGAAACTCCAGTTGTTCCTTTTTAAAGAATAGTCGTAAATCAGATAGAATTCAACAACCGGTTGTTGTAAAAACTGATATGACTATGAACCACTCAGAAAAACTTCAAATCTTTGGCTCATATTGTTGTTGTGATTCTTCCAATCATCTTCAACAAGTTTGTATGTCATTTCAAAAGAGTCTGAATGTTGCAAGTAATCTTTGTAAGAAAACTAAACGACGTTTTATTACTCTGAAAGGACATACAAAATCATCAGGAAACTCTAAACAGATAAGTACTAATAGTATGGGTGCCTTTGCTTTAAGATCTACGTCTCCTTTTCAATGGTTTCTTGATAGTGGATGTAGTAGACATATGACAGGCGATCTCACATGGTTTGTTTCATCTATTGACTATGAAGGAGGACCTGTAACATTTGGAGATGGGAGTTGTTGCTACATCAGTAAGAAGGGAACGATCAAACTGCCCGGTGTTCCAGAAATCCATGATGTGGTATACGTAAAAGGTATGACTGCTAATCTTCTTTTTATTAGTCAGATTTGTGACAAAGGCCATCGAGTTGTCTTCAATGCAAATGGATGTGACATTGTAGACAAAAATGGGAAAGTAATTTTCAAGGGACTCGTGGCAAAAAAAACTGTTATCTACTAGATACTCAGTGTAGCAATCGTTGCAATTTGACTAAGGTGGAATCTACACATCTTTGGCATGAACGTTTTGGTCACATCAATTATCGCCTTTTAACTAACATCATTAACAAAGAACTTGTTAGAGGCATTCCCAAAATCAATGCAAAGATTGAAGGTGTATGTGGTGCCTGTCAGAAGGGTAAGCAAACGAAAGTTGACCATAAATCATCTCGAGATATTCTCACTAAAGCTCCACTTGATTTAATTCATATGGACCTCTTCGTACCAATTCAACAACCCACTGTTGCTGGTAAGAAGTATGCTTTAGTTATGGTAGATAATTACACAAGATTCACTTGGGTTGCATTTCTATCTGTATCAGGGTCTTTAGGAGTATCATGGACACTTCTATAGCACTTGAAACTAGTTTTGCTAGCATAGTTTTTGTGAACTTTCTTATTATTTTTATTGATTGAATGAGCTCTCTTTTGAGACTTTCTGTAACTTTGTCTAAGAGCTTTCTTAAACTGTTGTATAAACAGTGACAGAGCATAATTAAAGCAATTCTCATCCCTTTCATCAATCAATTTAGGACGTCGAGACCTTCTATCAGATGTAGCAACATGGTTGCTAAATAAGTGACGTTTATCTCTTTGTTTAAGTTCGAGATCGAAAATTTTCAGTTTTCCAACAAGAGTATTTCTGGAAAGTGTATCAAGGTTATTTTCTTAAATGATGGCATGCTTCTTAGAATCGTATCTAGATGGCAGCGATCTGAGAATTTTCATCACAATGTCCTTTTCAGGAATAGTCTTACCCAATGCAAAAGATGCATTAACAATTCCAGACACTTTGTGATTAAACTCACCAATTGAATCTTCATCTGTCATACGAAGGTTTTCCAAATCGTAATTAAGGTTTTGAAGCCTAGCTTCCTTTTCACTGGTATTTCCTTCGAATACGGTTTCTAAGATATCCCAAGCATCTTTAGACCGAGTACACGTAGTCACATGCTGCTGAAGATCTGGGGTAATGGAATGTATGATGGCATTCAAACCGTCGGAGTTTTGCTTTGCAACAAGTATCTCTACAACATCATATGCACCAATATCCTTAGGAACGGTCGCATTCCCTACTGCCACAACAGGAGCATCATAGCCATTAACAACATAAACCCATGATTGAAAATCACGCGCTTGAAGAAAGGCACGCATAACAATTTTCCACCACAAGTAATTTGATCCATCGAAGACTGGTGGTACGTTAATAGAGATAACACCTCTGTCCATATCAGATCGCTACAAACACAAACTTGTAAGGTCTTTAACGTGTTTGCCTGCTCTGATACCAATTAAAAAAACGGGGGTCTAACAACCACACCCAACAATTCGTTTGGCAATTTGAGAGGTCTTACTCCAATACACTTTCTAGAGAATCAACTAGACTGTCAGACTCAATCTAGAATAAAGTATATCAAAGAGTTTAATATCTCTAACTCTTAATTCAATCCGTATTCAGCAAATAGAAACCTGCGAGCCCGATTGAATATAAGAGGAGTAACTTGAACGTTACCAAAGACCAATGTTCAAGTGTTAATCAATGTAAATCAACAACCAAAGGTTGGATATTCTAATTGATTGATCTTAACGTACAACCTGTGATATTTCAATTATATAACAAAATATAATGCGTAAAAGAAATAACACAGACACCAGGATTTTGTTAACGAGGAAACCGCAAATGCAGAAAACCCCGGGACCTAGTCCAGATTAAACACCACACTGTATTAAGCCGCTACAGACACTAGCCTACTACCAATTAACTTCAGACTGGACTGCAGTTTAACCCTAATCAATCTCACACTGATTCAAGGTACAGTTGCGCTACTTACATCTCTGATCCCAGCAGGATACTACACCCTTGATTACCTTAGCTGATCTCACCCACAACTAAGAGTTGCTACGACCCAAAGTCGAAGACTTGATAAACAAATATGTCTCACACAGAAAAGTCTATAGGATTGAATAAATCCGTCTCTCACATAAATACCTAAGAGTTTATGTTATGTCTTTTGATAAATCAAGGTGAACAGGAACCAATTGATAAACCAGACTTATATTCCCGAAGAACAACCTAGTATTATCAATAACCTCACAATAAACTTAATCGACTAGCGAAACAAGTTATTGTGGAATCACAAACGATGAGACGAAGGTGTTTGTGATTACTTTTCTATCTTGGCTATCGAAGATATAAATCTCAGGCCAATTTTACAATTGCACTCAATCACGATAGAAACAGCAAGATCAGATCACGCAACTACAAAAAGAATAGTTGGGTCTGGCTTCACAATCCCAGTGAAGTCTTCAAGTCGTTAACCTACAGGGTCTCGAGAAGAAACCTAAGGTTAAAGGAGAATCCACTATAGTTATGCAACTAGTAGCACACTGGAGGTGTGGGGATTAGGTTTCCCAGTTGCTAGAGTTCTCCTTTATATAGTTTTCAAATCAGGGTTTGCAATCCAAGTTACCTTGGTAACAAAGCATTCAATAATCACCGTTAGATGAAAAACCTGATTCAACCAAGCCAATATCTTTCAACTGTTAGATCGAACTTAGCTTGTTACACACAAATGAAATGTACCCTCATTTAGGTTTATGTAACCGTACCTAAACGTGTACACCATGTTGGTTCACAAATAGTTAACCGAGGTTAGCCATACGATTAGTCTCATATCAACCTTATTCATCTTAACCATAACTAGTTCAAATGACTCAAATGAAACTAGTTAAAGAGTTGTTCAATTGCTATATTCTCATGGATTTATACAAGAACACAATTGAAGCAAAATAGGTTTGATTCACTCGAATCGATACATGAACATGATAACCACGGTTTGCAAAGATTGCATTCCTTATTGATAAATGTTTTAGGTTCATGTACAACCGATTTTAGAAAGTAACCACTTAAGTATGCGTACGGGTAAGCGTACTTAAGTAACCGGATTTGAGTTTGTTTTAGTTTCCAAACTCAGCAGAAATTTTCGGTTCGAGAACTTCCGCCAGTATGCGTACGTGTACGCATACTTAAGGTAAATAGTTAAGAGTTTGTCAATTCCCAAACTCAGCATAATTTTTCGGTTCGAAAACTTCCGCCAATATGCGTACGGGTACACATACTTAACCTGTCTCCTTCACCAATTTCATATGCATACACTTGGCTCCCGGTTTATGGATTTATACAGTAATGTGCGAACACACTATATATGCTTATATCCAAAGAAGGTTACACGATTCTAAACTCTTTATTTCAATCATTGAAACATTCTTCTATAATGATAATAGCCGTTTTCACACACTATTAGCATCAAAGCAATTTTCAAGATATTGAAATAATCATTATCGAACATTCCAAGTGTTACATCAAATGATTGTATTACACAAACCATGTAAGATGTTACTCGAAAATTTTCTCATGATATAAGATGAACTTGGTCAAGCGAAAGCTTACCAATACATATTTCGAGAAATATATAAGCGAGATATACTCAGCTCGAAATCTCAAATGTGTATAGAGAAAACTATATCGTAACACGACTTATGTCTCAATATAGGAGATATAGTAGAAATAGACTTTCCAAGTGATAGATGAGTTTAAGTCTCCACATACCTTTTGTTGATGAAGTTCCACAAGCTCTACTTATTAGTTCTTCGTCTTCAAGTGATAAGCGTCATGAAGTCTAAGCTCAACTACACAAACTATGTCCTAGTCCGAGACATCTATAAATAGGCAAGAAATCAAGGCTTATAGTTTTGATCACTAACATTGACAAACATGCTTGAGATAGCAACGCATGCGAGTTCGACCGAGCAGTGCTGTAACAATGATTATTAAGTATGGAACCACAAATGATAATGGAGGAAGACAAAAAGGAAATCAGTTTTTGTTCTAATTTTTTAGGTTTTCACTTTATTTCTAAATCAGCAAACAATGTGGTGGACATTTTGACTAAGGAGGCAAAATATTTTAGATGTATTTTAAATTGGGATTTTAATCCCCCATATTGTATTAATTGTGTGTTATCAGTAGATAAATCTAATGCTAGGAAAGAGGACACTCATCCATATTAGATGGTTCTACTCTTTATGTATTAAGGGTTAGTAACTTCTAGGTTAGTTTTATTATTGAATTACCATTTTGCAAATATATATATATATATTTTGAAACCACAAAAAATAACATTTGTTTGATTATATCGAATAATATAAGAAACCCAAGTTCGATTCCTCTCTCTTGCATAAACTCATCATTAAGATGGTATGTATGTATAACCCAAAATATAAGATCTGCCATTAAAAATAACAATAATTCTAGACAAACCGTTTTTGATAAGTGATTCACATGATTTCAGTGTTGATTTCATGCTTGTTTTAGTTAGATTAATTTATTGTGTATTATCCTTGTATCACGCTTGTTTTCCATTTTATTTTTTTCTTTAGGTGAATCACTCAAAGTCGATGTAAATGGCTACAAAAGAGTTATAAAGTGAAGTTCTCCAAAAATCCAAGTTTCTCGAGCCAAAACAAGTGGAAAAAGTACGACGAAAATGAGCAAAAAACGTTGAAAACATAAGAAGTACTAGAATACCAAGTTCAACTCATCCAAATTCAGGAATGCTTATCATCATCTAGTAGATAATTCAAATACGAAGTGAACGGCGAAAGAATGGGTTCATTCCGAGCAATGTAGTCAATATCGGCCGTATCGGCCGATATATCGGGGATATTTCGGATATCGGCCCAAAATGATACGATAAGAAGGATATCGGGGATACGATATTCGTCCGATAATATCGGCCGTATCGGTCGAATATCGGCCGTTTCGGTCAAATATCGGTTGTATCGGTCGATACGAAATTTTCCTACATTTCCTGATATGAGACGGTATTGGTCGTTTTCTATAAAGTTTAAGGGTAATTTTGGCGAAGAAAGTCTTCCGGGTGGTAGTAGAGGTGCATGTAGCTCTCGAAGCAAGTCTATTAAACTCTTTTGTTTTTTTGATAAAATTGATGTTATCTATTATATCTTATCCGAAAATGTGTGGAGAAATGTTTAATATAAAATTATAGTCTCTAAATCTAGAACCGATATTTCAACGATAATATCCCCGATATAAAATCGTACCAGTGTATCGGTCCCGGCCGAGATGAACCGATATCCGATATTAACTACATTGATTCCGAGTTCGGACGAAGAAGTTACGGGCAAAACAACCGAAAGAAAAAAAAGTGAACACACAACAAAATAATCGAGAGATAACTGAAAAAATTGACTACCGATTATAGGCAGTTTCGACATCAGTAAAAGTCCATTTTTTAGGTCCAACAACCAGTAAAAAATATGGGAATCGAGTCTACCGATTATAGCAAGTTTGGACACATGAAAAAGTCATATTTTGAGCTTTTATAATCGAGAGATAAGGAGGGTGTCGTGACTACCAATTATGGACGTTTCTGGCATCATGAAACTCATGTTTCTGGACCCCATCAATCGATAGAATGTGGAGTAATGAGACTACCGATTGTAGCTCGGCTGGGGCCACTTTCAAGACACCTTTTTGACTTCAAGATCAAGGTAACATGGTCCCAAAAGGATTATAAGACCTAGTCTCATGAGTACTATATAAGAAGACTTCTACAACATTTTTACACAACTTTGCAAGTCTTAGAGGAGAGTAACAACAAAGGAGCAAAAAGCTAGGGTTTCAGAGCAGTTCTCATCAATTGTAACGATTAGATAAAAACCCAATTGATTGAGGATGGATTTTTAAGTTCTAGACAAGATTTAAGATATTATATGATCTATTTTGAAGTTCTTCACATGATTATTGCTTGTTTATACTATAATTGATGTCCATTGATAGATTGTTTAAGTAGCCAACTAAATTAATTTGTTTATTTAATCAATTTCTAGTATTGAGTTAGGAGATACGTAATCCTCGAATAATTTGTACACAAGTAAAAAACACATGACCTTGCGGAGAGATTATATGAAATGATTGTGTGCATAAACAACACTAGAAAGTGGACCTTGAGCTAAGAGTTTAACTACTAGGATCAACCTAATTTAAAAAACATAAAACATTCAAGCAAATTACACCTTGAGTGAGCTATTATTAGGTGGTTTAGACGAATAAAATATGGTATTGAAGAATCTTCCGTACTCAGTGATATAAGGAATTTATGGGATAACACTGAGCTAGTTGTTATTCCACGGTTGTTAATAATCTGTGATTAATGGTATTAATGGATGAATATAATAACTTGATGACGGTTTAGATACGAAGAAGGATTCCTCGATCATCTCTCTCTATTTCTTACAACTTAATCTTTCAATTGCTTTGTTTACTTTGCTTAAATCTAAAACAAATCCCCCTTTGTGACTTTTTTGACAACTAAAACTCTCTGCTCTTCGTGGGAACGAACTTGACTTATATTATATTATTTATAATTGAGTGGAAATAAATCATCAATGTGATTGCACCTACGACAATCATTAAATTTTGCCATCGCTGCCGGGGAGCAGTCGGTAGCTTTAGTTGTTTCTTTTAGTGTGTTTTTTTTGAGATTTTTTTTTTTTTAGTTTTTAACTTTATTTTCTAGATTTTTTTTGGGTACTTAATATCTGAAGCCGAAACAGTGGGATTACCCGAGGTGCGAAATTCAAACTCGCAAGGGAACAATACTACAATCACGTCAGCAACAAAAACAAGAATCGTCTACATCAGAGATGGTTAACGACACAAATCCTCCGCCACCTCCACCTCAAGAGAAGAAGCTGCTAGAGTTGACGTCTCCATGCTTAGATTTGCAACCATTGTATATTACTTTATCTGACACAGTGAAGCTGAAGCCGAATCTGATTCACCATTTGGCTAAGTTCAAGGGACATCCTGGTGAAGATCTGAACCATCATATTTAAGTATTTCAACACAGGATGACAAGTCTTAGGCAAGGTATCGAGGATGGTGATAGGGCTATGCTGCAAGCTTTCCAATTTTCATTAACAGATTTAGCAAAAAGCGGTTGTATTACCTTCCTCCGGGGAGTATTACATCATGTACCGATATGAAAAAGTTATTTCTAGAGAAGTACTTTCATGCTTCTAAGGCGGCTGCCGCTCGTAAAGAGATTAGTAGCATTCTACAAATTACTAGGGATTCTCTTTATGAATACTGGGAGAGGTACAAGAGATTAGTGGTAAGCTTCCCTCACTACAACATATCTTCAATACTTCTACGAAGGATTACTTCCAGAATAGAAGAATTTGATTGATGCAACTGCTGGTGGTTCACTTACCGAGAAGACGATCTCACATGCAACTAGTTTGATCGAGAGTATGACATCAAAATGCAACAGTTTTATACAATGCATGACTCAAATGTCATAAGAGTTAGCGAGATAGGAGAATCTCCAAACACAAAGCATCTTTTGAGTACGATTGAAAAGACAATTTATCGTATAACCTCTAATATGAAGAAGAAGCCGAGTTTAATGCTTTATTCCCTAATACAGGGCCAAGGTATGATCCATATTCTAACACCTATAATGCCGGTTGGAAAGATCATCCTAATTTCAGTTATGCCAACAAGCAAGCTGCAACTCCTAATCCATATGCGAGACAAGGTGGTTTTCAACAACAGTTCCAACCATGACCCCAAGATCCAAACTCTGAGAAGATGATTACCATGATTCTATTAGAGATCTGCAAATTCAAATGGGGGCAGTTGGCTACAAATGTGAATTTATTGTAATCACAAGCTTCAACACAGTTACCATCACAACCTTTTGTGAATCCAAGAGAGCATGTCAATGCAGTGACTTTGAGAAGTGTAAAGCAAACAGGAGATCCAAATCAACAAGAAAAGGTTAGTAATGACATCGAAAAGAAAGTAGAAGCGGAAACCGTTCCATAGGAAAATCCAACATCAACCTGACAACCTAAGGACACGGTTCCCACTTTTACCATACAACCTCCTTTCCTTAGTCGTTTTGCCAAGTCAAAGAAAGAAGCTCAAGACAAGGAAATCATGGACATTTTCAGTAAAATACAAATCAACATTCCATTTATTGAGTCCATCAAAACAGTACCCAGGTATGCTAAGGTTTTGAAGGATTTGTGCACAAGGAAGGATAAGTTGATTGCCAACGAGATTACTTAAATGGGAGAAAGTGCTTTAGCGATGCTATTGAAGAAGATTCCTGGAAAGTGTGAAGATCTTGGGGGCTTCACAGTGCCTATTACTATTGGTAAACGATGATTTGATCGTGTTTTTCCTGATTTAGGAGCGTCCATAAGTGTTATGTCAGCTGATATTTACGAGTCTCTGAATCTTAGACCTTTAAAGGAGACAAGGATCACTATTTAATTAGCAAACGAGTCCAATATATATATCCCGAGGGACTCGAGGAGGACGTGCTAGTTCAAGTGAGTGAGTTAATATTTCCGGTTGATTTCTACATTGTGGATATGCAAAATGGAGATAACTGGTCATCTAATTCGTTACTTCTTGGGAGACCGTTTATGAAAACTGCAAAGACGAAGATTGATGTTGATAGTGGTACACTCACCATGGAATATGATAAGGAGATCGTTCACTTTAACATATTTGAAGCCATGCGTTATTCTATTTATGTGCACTCCGTTTTTTCTATTGATGTTATTGGTTCATTAGCACAACAAACGTTTGATTTGAGCAATGAAGATGAACTTGAAGTTGTGTTGCGAACTAACATTGATTTTGACGTTCATGGGCAGCCGAATTTGGATTTCGACTTAGATAAAGAGCTAGTGAAGATGTGTGGTGCTTTAACGACATTACAAGAAGCTCAAACGGGTAATATCTCTTATATTTGTTTACCCTTAACTAATAAGTTTCCTTTACCTTCTATTGTGCAGGTACCTAAACTAGAATTGAAGCCTCTTCTGGATCAACTAAGTATGATTAATTGGGTGATAAAAAAGAACTTCTGATGATAATTGCAAATAATCTCATTGCCATACAAGAAGAACGTCTACTTCGGGTTCTGAAAGAGTACAAAACCGCCATTGGTTAGACAACGCTGACATCAAAGGCATTAGTCCATCCATGTGTGCATAGAATCCTTATGGAATATGATATCAACCTAATACTCGATGCTCAGTATAGGCTTAATCCTAAATGATGAAGGTCGTGAAGAAAGATATCCTCAAATTTCTAAGTGTGGGGGTGATTTACCCAATTTCTGACAGCAAATCGGTTAGTCTGGTACAAGTGGTTCTTAAGAAATTAAGTGTGACTGTTGTTAGAAATCAAGACGATGAGTTTGTTCCTACAAGAGTTCAAACGAGATGGAGAGTGTGCATAGATTACAGAAAGCTTAATGTCGTAACTAGAAAGGATCGCTTCCCTTTGCCTTTCATTGATAAAATGCTAGAGAAGTTAGCGGGACATTCATATTATTGCTTTTTTGGATTCAGGGTACAACCAGACTATTATTGCACCAAAGGATCAATAGAAAACTACTTTTACTTGTCCGTTTAGTACATTTTCCTATAGACAGATACGACTTGGAATTCGCAATGCGCCTGCCACTTTTCAGAGATGTATGGTTAGTATATTTTCTGACTACGTGGAACGCATCATTGAGGTATGCATACCCCTACACATACCTACGCAGTGTGAACTAAGCTGATGCTCATAAACTATTTTCACAAATATGTTTGGCATAACTACAACTCTCATAAACACTTCTAAGACAAATCATTATGTGTTTGTGAATCATGGTTTAAATTTTGAGTGTTAATGAACACGATTATGCTTATAAGTTCTTAAGGCATATTTATGTACCATGAACTATTATTGAACAAGTTTCTGTACCCTGGATCATAGTGTATATTCTTCTGTGCAGTCCCATGACACACTTCTCACATGCTTACATGAATTTCCTAATAAGAATTTTATTTAAAATGAGAAATTGATTGCTTAAATGTCAAGTTATCTTATCTTTTGAAGCTACCTATAGTCTTGAAAGTCTATAAATAAAGAGACTCAGAATTTGTACACAGACTGCTTCTATCAAAGCAAGGGGTTATCATGCTAGTTGTTACACCATAGTTACGTAATACACGAACCTTCTCTGATACCAATTGAAAAGAAGATGGTACCAAGTATACCACCAAATTTTTCGTTTGATAGGAATATAGACCTACATGGTATTTTTTAACAATCAAAAGAATAACTTTTAATGCAGAAAAGTTAAAAGCACACACACACACACACACACGAGAATTTTGTTAACGAGGAAAACTGCACCTGCAGAAAAACCCCGAGACCTCGTCCAACCGTGAACACCATACCGTGCTAAACCGTTCAGACGCTAGCCTACAATCAGACTTCAGACCGGACTGTAGTTAAGACCAAATTAACCCTCCAAGAAATTCAGCTGAAGTCGTGTTCCTTATGTCTCTTGAACCTCGTAAGATTCTACGCACTTGATTCCTTAGCTGACGTCTTTTACAACCTAAGAGTTGCTTCGACCTAAGTGAAGACTTTTGATACCAATTTTCCTCTAACAAACAAGCCTGTTTGATTTCCTTTTGATATGTTTCAATTTAGGTTTGGAAATATGTTTGCAATAGACAAAGTTCAACAAACCTCACGAATCCGAAGCATTTACACTAAGTTAGCTGAGAAGCATGAATTACAAACCACCTCCCAAAAATAATCTAAACAAATCAAAGAAGAGTTTAGATATCCATCTTAAGGAAAAGCAAAGTTTGAGACAAAATAAAACTTTGTGATTTATATCTATCTCGTTCATGATCCAAGATTACGAAAACCTCAAAGATCGGTAAGAAAAAAAATCGAATTTAGGAACTATCGGGTGAAAGATAGTCTGTCTGGGCTTGAAGAATCCCTAAGCGAAGTCTTCAAAGTCGTAACCTAAATTGCAGTTTTATGAATAACATAGGTTATAAAGGACGACTCTAGCTTAATAACTAGGACACAATAGTGTCAAGGATTAAGAAATTTTGTCGCAAGAGTCTCTCTATTTATAGATTTTCAAGGCTCCATGTAGTTTTGAATTCAAGCTTAGGTTGATTGGAATTCAAGCATTATGGTCCAAAAATTCTTATTAGGGTTTCATGTAAACATGTGAGATATCTGCCTTCGAATTACACTGAAGAATATACATTATGGTCCAGGGTTTTAGAACCGTGCACAATGATGGTTCATAACGATTAAGTAGCCTTTGAACTTACAAGCATTAGCAGTGTTCAATAACACTCAAGACTAACCAGTGATCCACAAATCCAAAGTAATTTTTCGAATAAAGTTGTCTTAGAAGTGTGTATGAGAATTTTAGCAAAAACTAACATAGTCGTATAAAATAATTCATGTACTTATGCTAATACTATAAATGTATAGGTTTGCAAACCATTGGAAATTCCAAAGTCAGGCCCAAACGGTCTGCAAACCTAGGCATTTCGCGGAATTCAGATTTAAGGGGTTAATTTGCAAACCTACCCCTATTTCGTAACTCATATGTAAAGGGTTCGCAAACCGGGTTTGCAAATCTCTACAGTCCGCGGAATTCAAACCGACTTAGGTTTTACATGCAAGTATGTGTACCTTGCACCAAGTAGTTCTCAATCTCTCATAATTAATTTGAAACATTCCCAATAACCATATACAATATGTATTATTTCTTGGCAGTTTCCAGATGATCAACTTAAAATAAAAATAGTTTGTGAACAGTAACTTGTTCTAACTAAAATTGTTAAGAATCTATGAACCTCCATTGCTTGAATCATATTCGAGAGTTTAACCAAGACAAGCTAGAACTCGAAATTTCTTCATTGCAATATTAAATCTACTAAAATCATATGACATCTACAATACAAGACAGAAGGGGTTTTGAGCCTTGGACGGTCGGATAATATTTTGAGAGACAAACTTTGCATCCGACCATCCCAATCTCATCTCAGCAATAGACATCCGACGGATCTAAGATTTGTAACCTCTTTCATTATGAATGTAAATTTATTAGTTACTAATTAATGGATCTCCTCATAACTCAAGATATTAAAACAAATATTAAATTGTAAAAAAATTTTACAAGGGGATAGAATACCTAACCATACATCTACTCATTCTATTCAACAGTTCAAAGTGAAAAATATTACAGTAAATTTTTATAGCATTAATTGGAATAATGAACTATCACAGAAGAATGATTAGATGTATGATTTCGTAGAAAGGTGAATTTGACGGAAATGAGACATATATATATATACAGTATTACTTGAATGATTCAGTTTTTGGCTTTTCCGAGTTTTATATGACCAGTTTTATTATATAGTGTATGCACGAACATTATTTTGGCTTGAAACAAAATAATAAACTATCCCAGAATTAACCAATTAAAAAGTCGAGAAAAATATTCTTATATAAGTCATATTTCAGATTAAAATCGTGTCGTTACGGCACGGGTTATTTCTAGTAGTCTCATAAGATAGAATGGTAAATGCCGTGAGTAAATCGTATGAGTCGGTCTTCACATACCTCTTTGTTGATGAAGTTTTATATCTTCGTTTGTTCTTCAGTTTTCAATCTTCGAAGGTTATTCAATGATGTCTGATACTCAACAACCAAACTCTAATCCTAGTACGAGACTTGACTTTAGCAGACTAGAAATTAAGATATAGTTTTGGACATCTAACATTAACAACAAGATTGAGATAGCAAAACTTGCGAGTTCAACCGAGCGACGCTCTAACACCTTGCATTATTCTCTGGGATGCAAGTAGCTTATACAAGCTACCCTAACTTGCATGTAGGTTTGCTACGAACTCATCCATGTTCATATCATCAGCCATGCTCTCCGAGGAATTGGAAGAGTGATGAAAAGAATTGGAGATTGAGAGATTCTAAAGAGATTTAAAAATTTTGGTGTGAGTTGAAATGAGTTTGAAATTGAGTACTTTTAGATGGGAAAAATTGAAGCCGTTGGATGAGGAACTGATGAGCGATGATCAGACCAGCGAGCGACAACTTGACTATCGATGTCGCTTGAATGACCAACGAGCGATATTTTGACCATCTAGCAATGGACACTCTATCGCTCGCTGAAAAGTCTGTCATGTATGCCTATATGTTTGGCACTTTGGCATACCCATAATGGGTGTTAAAGTGGCAAAATCAGATATTTGACATGTGCATAGGAATAGGCCTGACAGCAACAACAAAATTCTTATGGTGGCCTTCATCCAGAGCAGAGGTGCTCATAATGCTCTAACGGTTCTATTTCAGGACTTTCTTCGTCCAAAACCCAACTGATCCTTCCCAATCCTACCTGTAATTTGCCACATTTCCATCCTCCATCACCACTACCCAACCAAAGAATGCTGGTGGATAGACTTGTGCGCTATAAAACAACTGGTACCATACACCCAACTCCACAAAACTACCTTACGACACCTTTCATCTCTAACTCACCACTTATTTGCATCCCCATATCATACGACACCTTCATCTGTAACCAACCACTTTATTTACATTCCATATCACACCCACGGTCATAATCGACCTTTTCTATAGTATTAACATGCTATCTGATTTATAACTAGGCCGAACCGGAAAAAATTGATACTATTTGGTGGAACTTTATTATTGCGTTATTCAAACGGTTCTCTCAATTTTTTCTCAAATATAAAAAAGAAAAGTTAAAAGTAACCATATTTCATATCAATATCCCCAAAAAAATCAAAACCCTAATTTTATCTCATAATCTGAACAGAATTTCAGATCTTCTCGTTTCCACTGCAAGTAAGGCATCTTTTCCGATCTGTTTATTGCTGTTCAGTATTGTATATGTAAATTGTGTTTGTAGAAATTTCCGTTGATTTTTGTTTTTGGTATCGAATTGGATTAAAAAAACTTTATTGGATGATTTTTGGTGTTTCTAGATGAATTTGAGCTGATATATGAATTTTATCTATAAAACAGATATGGATTCTGCTAAACTGAGCTACTTTGTATATGTTTGCGTTTATTGTATTTGAATTTCTGGTTATAGATGTATAAATATATGCGATTTTTGTGATTTCCCGTAATTTGATTGTCTTTTTCTATTCTCATGTTATAAATTTTGATTACTGTAGCTTGAACTACTACATATGCCTGACAGATAAATCAGAAATGCCGATTTTAATTCTTGTTTTTTTTTTTTTTTCCTGAGCAGAATTATGTCTTTCTCGCGGATAGCTCGCAGACGAGGAGTGAATTTCCAACATGAATTTGAGTCCTCTATCAACAGAAACAACATGTACCAGCACAAAAACCCACATTATTGCAATAGCAAAACGAGCTACCTTCATGGCATGCCTAGAAATTATGGGGAATGTGTTTATAATGTTAGAAGTGATGAAAATGCTAATCCTTTGAAGAGGAGAAAATGTTCGAATTCTGGGGATAGCCAGAGATACTACCGGCAGCCTAACAGCAATGGTCCTTCGACAAGCAATAGTTTATTTATTGCTTCTACAAGACCTGATGTGAATAACTCAACCGTAATAGGTTGTAAACGTGACAGGTCACAGATAGATGACGAAGTAGAGTTTTTTTCTAGAGATGAGATCGAGAGACTGTCCCCATCAAGAAAGGATGGTATCGATCCTCTCCGAGAAACATATCTTCGTAATTCTTACTGTTCATTTCTTCAGAATCTGGGTACACGACTTGAATTGTAAGTCTGCCTTTTCTTTTCTTTTTTAATGCAGCTAGATTGCGATTTCTGTATTTGTAGCTTTCCGTTTTCTTGCTACTTAATGGTTACTCTCCTATTTGCAGGCCACAGACTACCATTGGAACCGCAATGGTTCTTTGCCACCGCTTTTTTGTTCGAAGATCACATGCTTGTCACGATAGATTTGTGAGTTTCTATACTTCGCGTTTAACTAGTTGAGTTTTAGAATTGGTAACAATAGCAACCATTATACTTTGGGGATTGTAGTTGTGCTGTGTTATTGAATTAATTGTGTTTTATAAACTATGGATGGAAACTCATCTAATAATGCATGCAGTTGATCTCGACGGCAGTCCTTTTCCTCGCGGCGAAGTCTGAGGAGACGCCGTGCCCTTTGAACAATGTATTGAGGGTGTCATATGAAATTTGCTACAAGCAGGGTCTTAATTTCTTTCCTTATCTTCTCCCTGTGGTAAGTAAGTTTTCTCTGTTTCACTTTTTTGGAGTATGTTTTTCTATATATAGAATGGCATGTTGTGCGTGGTCCATGATTAATGTAAGCTGTTGCACCTCCTGTAATTGGAACAGGACTGGTTCGAGCAGTATCGGGAACGTGTTATTGATGCCGAGAACATAATACTGAGAACACTGGATTTTGAGCTTAATGTGGAGCATCCCTACGATCCTCTGACATCAGTCCTTAACAAATTAGGACTATCACAGACTGTTTTGATCCATTTGGCACTAAACTTGGTCAGTGAAGGGTAAGTTCACATATTTCCTTTCATAGCGTCTGTGATTGTTGCACTGTTATCTATAAATTGATTTTTTTTTTCTATTATCAAAAGATGGCATGTGATAATGAATTGTATATTCCATATGTTCTTTATTTGATGACTTATGAAGGCGTAAACTAATAGGTAAAATTATTATGGGGTGGTCATTAATCAAGTTGTGGCAGGCGTTTGTTCTTTTCTTTTTATATATAGTGCAGCAGCTCCATACGTCTTGAAATTGTAGAAGAGATACTTAGCTGGTAAGTTTTGTGTTAATGATTACCATGATCCCCACAATCTCCTATGCTGCTCTTACTCTTTGCCTCTTGATCATTCAGGATCAGCTATTTACCCATACAATATACCCACCGAAATATATTACTAGATTTTTATGCTATGCAACTTTTGCATGATTTTTTACTGCCCTCTCTAACTAAATTTCTATTTTTTTTTATTTTTGGCTGATGGTATCTGATAGGTAAAAGACTGACGAGACTACTTTAGTGTTTCACAGGGTTTACATAGGCCACAAGAAGTAGATTTTCGGGAGAATTTTTTTTGAATGTTTTTTTTTCTTCATATCGCTTCTCTCTGATTGCTTCTTTTGATATTTTTGTATGGTTTTTTAAAATAGCACCAGGTCTTGCTTCCTCCTATATTCCCAGTTTCTTGATTTTCAAATCTTTGCTAGGACTTGGAGCTTAAATAAGAGAGGTTATATGGAAGTTTATCCTTTTGTAGGATTAATTGTCATCCTTTGCAAAATAGTCTTACATTTGTTTTAAACTTTTAATCACGTTTTTGGCCTCTTTTAGGCAAGAACTGAACCTAATTTCTATGTTGTGGCATATTGATTTTTGTCATGGCATATTAATTGCAGGATCTTCACAAGAATAGCGTGCTCACCTTATGATATTCTTAGCTGGCGATTTGATATGATTTTCATGCATGGAAAGTTTTGTTTTACGCCTGAAGTTGGAGTGCTGATGTGTTGTGGATAGCTTTTTCATGAAAGTCTTTTACCATTGTGGTCATTGGTTACTGGATTAACCACCGACCTATCACCACCAGTTTATAATATCTCACCCTTAGGATTTTCTCTGACTGCTGCGGTTTTCTCTAGAAACTGCTGCGGTTTTCCGTCCCCACAATGCCATGAAACCTGTCCGGACCACAAATTTTCATAAATGGACCATACGAAATAATGATGTCACAGACTACTATATTAATTGCTTATAAGCAGTATTCTGTTTGATGGCTAAAGCGATTTTGGTCTATATTCTTCGGATATGATGTATTTAAAAAGGTTTCTTTACCTGGAGCTCTCAGATATTATGGTGAAACAGAATATAGGTTGTGTGTGGACTTATACGAGCTATTACTATGTATGAGTCTTCCATCTGACACGTACTCCATTCAGTTTTGGGTTAGGTGTTATTTCTCTACTTCGGTTGATGGGCTTCCCTTTTGTTTAAGGAATAGTCTATTGTCTTTAGACTTACATCAGAATATTATTTTTCAAAAGTGTTCCATAAGAGTTCACATCTCCAAGTTCTATTCTAATGTTGGAGACAAGGTAATGTTTTCTATATATATATATATTTGTATTCTTTGCATGTAGGTAAAATTGAACCATAATTTTTACCAGGTAGCATGATTTGCTATTGAGATTGTCAGCCATTGAGCCAGTGGGAGTAGGTTATGATATATCTAGGCAGATCTGAAAAGAAATCATGCATCTAATGACTAAGCAGGAGTAAGCTAAGAAAGTAAAGCCAAGGGTCTTAGGAGGCATGTTTTAAATTAGAAGTCAAGAACCGAATAGTGCCTCTAGTGCAGCCAGATTTCTTCGTACCAATTGTTCTTTGTCTCTTTGGCTATAATACTGTTTTTAAAATAGTCAGAATAAAGAAGAATAAGAAATGGTACTTAGTTTTTGACACTTCTCAGATGGACACAAACTCATCCTCTTTTGTCCTTTTGTTCATTCCCACTTTTATCCTATTTCCTTTTCTCTTTTCTCTTTGCCCCTTTGTTCTTTCTTTCTGCTAATGCTTTTCATGCTTAAAAGTTCTTTTGCATTTCAAAGTTCCCAATGGATGTGTTTATATGCGACCCAATTTACAGGTATCCATAGACGTCGCCGGTTTACCTTTAGGAATTTATGTATGTCCAATTTTCCGTTGGATGAAATGTTGATCAGTTTTGTTACAGTTGCAGTTTTTGGTTTGAGATAGCTTGCATTCTGGAGTCAAATATTCGTTACATAGTATGATGAATTTACGTGCCTTTACAAACATTGTAACATTTATAGCATTTGGGTATGCTATGACATGGTGCAACATCAGTGTTTTCTACTTGATGCTTTTAGGGCACCTCTGTCAGTTCAGTCCACATGATTGTTGGCCTCTATCACCACTCATTTTGGCACCCTGGTCATGGGTGTATTGCCTGTCTATGTTGTCAATAGTGCTTCTGCCATGAGTGTGAAATCGTGCTCTTTCACATGACATCATTGAAAAGAAGAAACTGGCACGACCTTTGAGAAAGTTTCAATCATAAAAAAACATCCGACAAAATTATGTATCTGATGAATAATGGGAATGTGCCTTCCCCTGAAGGACAATTAGGTCTTGGAGCTGATTCGTTGTTCCAGTAGTTATGACAAATTTTGGTATTGTTTCGAAACCTTGTTAGCATTTCTGAAGATTCTCGGGAAAATATTCCTTCTGATGGCTGCTTTCATAGTTGGTAAGAATAAGAACGCTCAAGGACTCGACTTTCTTGACAATATCTATTTCTTTATTGATTTAGATATACTGTCTAATGTGGATTTGTTTGTGTAAATTACCATATGGGATATTGTATGTTCTTAAGAGTTCAGCAGACACTGGTTTGCTTTATTTCTATATCCTTCATGGGGGTGCTTGGTATAATGGCTTGGTCTAGGTAGCTTTAGTGAGAAGTTATTTAGGTATTAAACTAAGATTCTATTTTGCAGGCTTCGGAGCTCACTTTGGCTTCAGTTCAAACCTCATCATATTGCTGCTGGTGCTGCATATCTTGCTGCAAAGTTCCTTAATTTTGATCTCGCAGCTTACCAAACAATGTTGCAAGAGTTCCATACAACACCTTCCATTGTGCAAGGTACCTTACGTCTTTACTTCTATTAAATTTTAATGTTTAAGCAAGAAAATATTGGAAAGAACCGGTTTTAGGCTTTGGTTTTATATGATGAAGGGCAGGTTGCTTTCGTTTTAGAGTGGTAATAATTTATGCCCGTAGAAAAGCATTTCACACTTTCAAGATCTCATTGATCTACGGCCAGGCTATTGCTTGGAATGCAGCAAATCCGGTATATGAGAATGCAAATTGACATAGGAGAAAGGAGAAAAAAATTGTCAAAAAATGAGTAGTTTAACTCAATAAAAATGCATTAATTTATGATTTTATTCGAATCTGCTTTTTTTACACAGTATATGGCGGACACCGATAATAGAAACTGCATAAGAATGAACTGCATTAATTTTCATGGATTTGATCTTTAGGTTCGGGTGGGAGTGGGACCAGGGGCGGAGCCAAGGATTGACCAACCCTGGCTCCAGCGCCCCCCCCCCCCCCCCCCCCCCCCCCCCCCCCTCCCCCAAATTCTAATTAACTGCTTAAAAACTCCTTATTTTCTCCTATATTTTGTTTTTAGCCCCCTAAATATTACTCCCATTTAGTCCACCAAAAGTCTCCATATTTTGATCATTTTTTTTAGCCCCCCTTATGTTTTTATCTGGCTTTGCCACTGGGTGGGACTGATGATAAAAACAAGAAAATAACTTCCATAATTTCCCTTCAGGTTACATAAGAATCAAAACGTTCTCTGTATGTAGTATATTCTAAAAATCTCTAGGATCTGTTTTGATGCCTCCAGTTTTTCTATTATAATTGTACAAGAGTTGTGCACGCGTGTTGCGCATCTGTTTCCCATGCCGGCCGGTGGGAGGTTTTTCATCATTTAGAACGGATTTCGTGATCGGGACGCTTATCCTACGTATCATTTCTATTTTAGGTCCTTACTCCCGATAACCGAACTCTTTACTGCATGAATCCAATGGGTGTGAACAATAGTTCACACTGAATTTTTCCCAAATCCGACGGTTCAATTTTATTCTCTGTTCAAATTGGTTAGCGGATTCAATTTTTCCTTGCTGCCATTAAAACGGGGGAGATGAATGGTTTATTTATTTTCCTATTTTCTCGCTGTTCTACATTTGGAAGTAAATTAACGTCATGCTTATTATTTTCCGATGCAGATGTGGTCCAACAGTTGATGGAGCTCTTTTAGAAGATTTATATATATAGTCTCGGGGACTCTTGTATCCGAGGCTCGATATACATACATGTAAGATTATCGTGTATTAGTTGTTATATTGAACCTTCCCTTTTGGAGAATTGATGTATAAAGTTGCTATATTATGGAACTCTTTGAAATCAGGTCTGCAAATAGTATCAACTAATACAACTTCTGCACACTGCAATATTTGGTTATGGGATATCCTAACACCAAAACAAAATGTCTAGTTTACCCTTTAACTACAAAAAAACTTAAAAACCTAATCTTCCTCTCCCCAATAAACCACCGGACGATCAAATTATCACCAACAACCGAATCAAGAATTTGAAGAATCACGATTTCAAACTCCTCAATAAGAACCCATGGTTTATGTTAGGTATTAATCGATAACCCATCTTGTTTTTACTCGTTTTTGTGCTAAAAATAGGTTAGATCGAATGAAATCGAAGTCAAATTAGGGTTTTAGTTGCGTTTCTGAAGGTGTTACGGTTGGCTTCGCTAACCGTAATTATAGTTTCTGAAGATATTACGGTTAGGTTTGGATGATTCCAAACCATAAATCTAATTTGCGTGTGGTATTTCCAGCCGTAAAATTTGATTTGTATGTACTCTTACGTCTAGGTTTAACTGAATTCAATCGTAAAATTTGATGTGCATGTACTCTTACGTCTAGGTTTAGTTGAATCAAACCGTAAATAAGGGTTTTGGTCATTTCAAACCGTAAATAAGGGTTAGTCGAATCAAATCGTAATTTTAATTAAATTAAATTAAAATTAACAAAGTAAGGGTTGTTTGGTCATTTCAAAATTATTTGAGATAGGGGTTTTTGAAATTACTTATGAATGATCCTTTTTTGTCCTATTAGGTGACACCCCTCTAATGGAATGTGACGCCCCATTAATAGCCTTCATTATGGAACTCTTTGAAATCAGGTCTGCAAATAGTATCAACTAATGCAACTTCTGCACAATGCAATATTTGTCGGAAGTGCCTATTCTCCGCCCCATTTCACCTAAAATCCCATCCAGCCAGGTTTTACATAAAATACTCGATAACATCTACTTAGGTTTGATAATGATTTTCTATCGTAGACCCCCCATTTATATCCTGGTGTCATTAGGGCGACCCCGAAAGAATTAGTGGCGACATAAAAATACAAACAAGGTCACCCAAAACTAAAATAAAGTCACCTTATCTCCGATTTTTTGAAATGGCAAATATACCCTTCACAATCGGTAGATAAAACAACAATCGGTAGTTTAATTTATTAATCGGTAGATGTTAGGATAATCGGAGGGTAATATGTATATATATGTAGTTTTAAAGTTTTGTTATTTTGAAATAACCTACAATCAGAGGGTATTTATTTACCATGTCTCCCGATTATGAAGTTGCCCCAAAATTGAAATTTGAAAAAAATCTCAAATTTTTCGAATTTGGGAACTGCCATAATCGGTAAACAATACTACAATCGGTAGTTTATATCGATGTATGTTGGTTTGTGTTGCGAAAATTATAATCGGTAGTTAAAATAGTAATTTTGTGATGTTAATTTTCTACCGATTATGATAGTAGCCCAAAATTCAAAATTTTCAAAAACCAATGGAATTTTGAATTTCTCTATTTGCCCAATCCGAAGTTTCGTGATGTTTATTATCTACCGATTGTATAATCGGTAGTCTCGTGATGTTCTTTTATTTACCGATTGTGGTAGTAGCCCCAAATTCAAAATTTTCAAAAACCAATGGAATTTTGAATTTCTCTATTTGCAAAATCGGTTGTTTCGTGATGTTTATTATCTACAGATTGATCAATCGGTAGTCTGGTGATGTTCTTTTATCTACCGAATGTGGTAGTTGCCCCAAATTCAAAATTTTCAAAAACCAATGGAATTTTGAATTTCTCTATTTGCATAATCGGTTGTTTCGTGATGTTTATTAACTACCGATTGTACAATCGGTAATTTGGTGATGTTCTTTTATCTACCGATTGTGGTAGTTTCCCTAAATTCGAAAATTTCAAAAACCAATGAAATTTTGAATTTCTCTATTTGCACAATCGGTTGTTTCGTGATATTTATTATCTATCATGATGTTATTTATCTACCGATTGTGGTAGTATCCCCAAATTCAAATCATAGCCGCCCGAGACCCTCCGGTTTCTCGGTTACGAACCATCATCATCATATGAGGGGCTTTCACCCATGATGATATGGCTTAAATAGACAATGCCACTTAAACAACTAGTTTACTATATATTGATAGATCGATAAATAGTTCAACAGTGTTGCACTTAAACTCTTACAGAAGCAAAAACCCTTGATCTCCGTGAGTTCGATAACAAGAATTAATATTAAAAAATATGATATGCTTTCAGAGTTTGAAAGCACACATGATAGAACCTAAAGCTACTTCAATAAAACTCCTCAAATTTCATGTATAAGTGTAACAAAATGAAGCTACTCAGTAGTTGATCAAGATGATCTACACCTTGTGCAAGCAACTATAACACAAACCAAAACAATCACAATCGGTAGATAAAGAAAAATACCTAACTACCGATTATGAAGGGACATATAAGTATTTTCAACCTATTTTGTCTTATTCAGTCGTCCCTAATTCTTTCAGGGTGCCCCTGGTGACGCCAGGATTTATATGGTGCAATATCCTTCAAAAGGTGATACTAAGTGGTCCTGAGGCTAATTTTTTTTCCGGAACATACACGGTTCAAACAGTGACTAACTAATGATGCAAATGGTGTTTAGAGGGTGTTTGGCTGTATTTACATTATACTCTACATTGTGGATTCTCCAAACCTTCAACTTGTTACTTCCTTGGGGAGCCATGATTCAAAGATGAGATCTTGAATTAGGAGCCATGATTCAAAGATGAGATCTTGAATTCAAAGATGAACTGAAGCCTAATCATGGAATTCAGGCTTTGGGAATAACTTATAGTTGGTGGCAACTGATTCCTGAATAAAACTTGTGGTTATTCAATATAATAATTTATTCGATTATAAATCTCTAATACAATAACTCTGTCAGAGAATTGTTCTTGTGACACTATCTTTATTATCCTCTACCAAATAGTATAAAGGATAGTTGTCATTGTTTACAAATCTCAATAGACAGAATGTGCCTCTTCATAATTCCACCCAAGAAGCGTTACACGTGGAGTAACTCCTGGAGGTAGCTTAAAAGTAATAGTAACCGTCATTTTCTCGCCGGGCACCATAGAGAAATAATTATCGGAATAGTGGACCGGAAGAATTCTTGTATCCTCCCCTTCTTTCGTGTTTTTCTTTGTAGAATGAACACAAAAACGGAGAAAGAATGCAACTCCAGAGTCCATCCCATTTGTTTCTACTACTTTTGAACCTTCGTTACTTGGCTTTGAGAAACTTCTGTAGACTCTGTGCAACAAACCAGTTTTTCGTTTCTCCTCCGAAAAGCTTTCACCCATATCAAGATCTTCTGTAGTGCTCAAATGATTCCTGTACCTTACAGTTTCCATATTTGTGGTCTTCGAGCGGTTTTGTAAGGTCATATCGATTTTGTAAGTGGATCCCCTGATCATAACGTCGGATATTATTTTAAGGGGAACTTGCTTCTTCCTGTAAGGTTCTAAAAGCTTGTAATTCCCACCTGGGAGATGCAACCAATAAAAGTTTCTGGAAAGGATAGCTTTATTTGACCACTTGAAAAGCTTGAGGAGGAGGAAGTAAACTGGTTTCGCATTCTTAGTTTTTGGATACTTCATTTCAATAGTGGTTTGGGTAGTTTTGGCTGGCACAAAGATATTATCTGTTACTTTATAATAAGGACATGTACCATCTAGATCCCAAACTGAGGCTTCCACTGCCACATCAATTAGCTCATCTGCAGTTGTGTTGACAACCTGTAGGGAAGAAACTAATGTTAGGTGTTCACTTATCAAATTACCCTTCAAAATAATGACTCAAAACACCAATAGCAATATCATGTGTCTTTGGAAAGAAAGGAACGAAGGAAATTTAAATAACAAGAACAAACATTTGGTTAGGACACTTCGAAGCATTGAATTTCAAACTTAATTTTGGGGGAAGGCAAACATTAAGATGTACAGTCCAACTGCCAAAACGGTAACAGCTTTATGGGACTCCAATCTATTTCGACCTCCTTAAGCCTGTATAGTCTCTTCAGCTCTTTTCCCGTTATTTTTTCTCTTTCGAGTGTCTGAATCACCCTTTTGGCCTCTTTTTTTGTTGCGGTCGTAATCTTTGGATTGAGGTACCCCCTTTATTTCTATTCAAAGAATATGTTCTATTGACCTATCAAAAAGATAAAAATGACCCACAACAGCCTTATCCTAGATAGTAGATACCAATGCTTAAGTTCGTAAAAGTCTAACCGAACAAGTGGTTTGGACATTTGATTGCACACAGTTCTGTGTTAGAGCGAGGTAACTTGTTCTGATTTTAATGATTCTCGTCGAGTCTATGGTCTATAGGGATAGTACCTAGAGCCAGAACAAATAATGCTAATGGTTCCAGTTCCTAGCTATCTGATATAAGCACCTGGCACAAGAAAACAGATAATATGGTTCTTTTTATGTTCGCAAGCAAAGTGGGAAGCCGTGAGCACCCCAAAGTAAGCAGTTTTATGGAGCCTGAAAGGAAATTATGGTAGTGCCTATTTGATGGATTAATAGTTTTATTTACCTCAATGAAGTATGTCGCTAGGTTAAGCTGGACATGAACTGGCTCTGCTGCACTGCGGCAGCCATAAAAACCTGCTGTTTGGTCATGAAGATGATCGTAGAACTGACCCCGAAGACTAGTCCAAGGATTTTGAGTCTTCCATATTAGAACACCCGTGTATTTTGTCCACATACGAGAAGTCCAGCCTTCAAGCAGAGCTCTATACTGGATGTAATTGACAAGTTGTGCCTGAAATAATAATTGATAATAGGTTAGGACAGTAGAGTTACACAAAGAACATGGCAAAAGAAAGAAACATTTGGATGCAAGGATCACCCACCTTCTCACAAAAATCATCTAGGTCCTTTGGGAGCCCATATAGTTCTATCTGATCTGAAACCCCCTTCTTGGGGTTTGAATATGGAATGTATTTGTGGTACTTCCAGATGGGGTTTTCTACTTCTTCTATGTAACCATCAGGAAGCTTTTTAAACAAAGGAATTTTCCATCCTGCTTCAGGCATTGTTGCTCTGATGGTAGCTGCAAGAGGAATTCCCACAGAACCAACTTCAGGATTGAAACCATAGTTGTAAAAATCATCCTTGAAAAAGTCCACAGGATTCTGGATTTCATATGGACCATCAGTGAAATCCCCCTTCCCGTTTGCAAAGCCATCCCACATGGAACCTTGGATGTAATCACGAGTACCATCAAGATATTTACTAGGATCATCAAATCTTTTCAAGGAGTTGCTTGTATCAGTTGGAAATTTGAATAATGGATGGAGCTTTAAGTCATTCTTCAGAGCTTTGTTAATGTCATCTGGTGGTGTTTGTTCATTTCCTCCAACCCAGAGAGCAAGACTGGGATGATTTCTTAGGAGCTTCACAGTGTCCCTTGCACATATCAAGAAAAGGCCATGGTCCAAAGGACCATCAGGGTTTGATACTGGAACACCTCTTCCATCACAATCTCCTGTTATCCAGAATTCTTGCCACACCTGAAACAAAAATTGAGGAACGGAAGAAAATTAAACTAGACACTACAAAAATTAAAGTTACTCGGTTGGCTTTTAATGGTTGTTCTCACATGATTTAAAGTTAAAATCATGTATATCATCTTGTTCATGGTTAATGCTAGATTAAGATAATTAGTATATGAATTGTTCTATGTAGCCAAGTGAGGTATCTATCCGACTCAGGAGTTAGAGAGGCATGTCTATTTTACACTATCATGCTCATAGTTTAACCAAGCTTTGGAGTATGTTAATGCTATTTTTTATTTTTTTAAACTTCTTTTATAAAAGAAGGCCTGCTATCTACAAGCCCAGGTAGCTAGGCAAAGAAAGTAAAGAAAATCCCCCTTCAGTGCTAGTGCAAAGCATGTTATCAGCATAAGGTAAAGATACTATCAAGTTGCCTTCATCCCCTTAAACAGAAAAGGAGAAAAAGATACTATCATGTTTAACTCTTTAAATATGGTGACTATGGAGCTGAAATTCCAACACTATAAATCCAAGAATGTGGTCCCTGAAATAAAGGGAGAAACGAAAGGAAACGAAAATTTTACCAGCAAACCATAAATATCACAATAGTGATAAAATTCCGGCCTCTCAGCCAATCCACCACCCCAACAGCGGATCATGTTAAAGTTCATATCTGTGTGAAACTTAATATCTGTTTCGTATCGTTCTTTTGACAGACGCAATAACCCATCTGACAGTATCCAGTTCCCTCCGCGGATAAAAATCGGTTGTCCATTGACCTTAAACAACCTGCAAGTGTTTGTGCTATAAAGAATAAAGAAGCAACTTATACGAGAAAAAATCATCACAAGCATGACAATTTGATCGAAAAATATACCTTCCGCCAGTAGCATTATCTATTGAGCTCTCAATTTTGCGGAATCCAAAATGTTGGCTCCAAGAGTCAGACTCTCCAAATCCCTTGTCCTCAACAGTGATCTCAACATTGTAAAGGGATTGCTTCCCCGTGCCATTAGGCCACCACAAATTGGGCTTGTAGAAAAAGAGCTGCACTGTCCTTCGTGTAAGTAAAATAGCTATGCCACTTAAAGCAAGAATGACATGCCAATCATGCAAAATATACAACTGATAATTTCCAACGCAAAGTTTAAACAGATAATCCTCTTACATACTCTTCTATTACAGGCCATTTCATCTGATAAATTTGATACCCAAACTCCAAAAGATAAAAAGAAAGAAACAACAACAAATGCGGTCCCAAACAGGATTTTTGTCAGTGAAGTGGAATACGCTAACAGAAAAATATCGCATTGCTTACCTGAGGCAGTGTATAATCAATATGTGCACCAGGAGGAATTGACAAATTACTCGTCTGATGATGCTCAATTAAGAACATATTTCCCTCAAGTTCAGTTGAAACCTGGATATTCAAAGAGCATTCTGCAATCCTAGCACTTCTATTCTCTAACTCAACAGTAGAATGTAGATATACTCTCGTATAATTGTCAAAGAAGGATGAAACCAAGTGAGGATTGGTTAACTTCACCGGCTGCATTCATGACAAAATAACAAATTTTAATTGCTGCTTCCTAGCGTACACATATGTGTCTTATTCCATTGATCACAAAGAGACAGGAGAATTTTTTTAATCTATATAAAAAAAAATGGATCCAAAGAGTTGCCTATTCATTTCCTTTTTAAAGAAAAATGCAGAATTAGGGCCTTGAGATTTGTCATATAAATGCATCTTATGCAAATGGTAACTTACCCCGGTAACAGAGATAGACACTTCATCCCAGATGCCAGTGTTCCTATCCCTGTAATTCAAAACATTTAGTGCAGATGCATAAGTTTACTAGAAGAGGGTAGCTAACTGCGAGGAAAAAACTAGGCAGCTACATAAATGTTGTCGAAAGCATCCTGTTCACCGATTTGGCACAAAAAAATCAGCTGCCATGGGAGTTTTCTTTCCTATACAGGTAATATTGTAGATGAAGTTCTAAACAGAACTGCAAGCAAATAGTAGTGATAAGTACAGCAGTTACCTTATTGGCGTCATCCAGTCCCAACCCTCAACGTATTGTGCAGCAACATCTTTTCCAATCTGTCATAAATGTAAAAAAGAATTAATCAGTGTAAAGAATATAGTTGAGCATATCAGAGCATACATAATCATTTTATATTCTTCAAATAACGTTAAGTCGTCCAAGCATGTTACATACCACAGCATTCTTTATGTTTTTACCCACAACGACTAAAATCCACTAAAAATTATCTAGTGAGACTGACCAAATGTAAGGTATTTTCATATCTAGTTACTCTGAGACTGCGTAAGTTAAGTGATCTATAACATACAAAACTACAAAAAGATCCTACCTAGCTTGAATTTTGTTCTCGTACATCTGGGATAAAATTTTATCATCATATTTTACAGGAAAGGTTGTATACCTCATGATCACCGCCTTGACCCCCCTCAGGAGGAATTATACCTGGATGGTCTGGCGGATGAACAAGAACTGCTAGTAAATTATTACCATCAGGGTGCAGAATATCAGTAATATCAAGAGAGTGTCTACGAAACATCCCCTTAGGCAAGATCTTTTTGTGTCCATTCAAATACACTTCAGCAGAGTAATTAATCGCACGGAAATTCAGATCCACGTGCTGGTTTGCTGACTACAACAAATTAATCACTGTCATAAGCATCAATCCGAAAATTAAAATCCAAATTTTTGTTGGTAAAATGAAGACCAAGAAATGTTTGTAAATTAGTAAATTACCTTTGCACACTTAAAAGTAGTAAAGAACCAAAACGTATAGTAATCCCTTCCGGAGTCAGCAATGTCAATAATTGCATCATTTTCTAATCCGTAGAAAGGATCTGGTATTTGCTTGTTCTTTAACAGTGTTCCTAAAACACTACAATATAAAATCACCATTAGCTAAGATCAAACCACAAAAAATCTCATGAAATTTGAACACTCTTTAGATCTCCCTTGTATCTTGTCATGAATCACAACTAAATGTACTATAACATACTATTAATTCAAACAAACATGACAACATTCACAAAAACAGTAATTTGAACCAAAAATGAAACTTCATGGAAAACATCAGCTTCAAATCGAATTTATTTCAGTAAAAAACAACTGAAACAGAGTGTAGTGGGAGTTTGAGAGAGAGAGAGAGGTGAATTACGTTCCAGGAACAACAGCTTCAATCCAATTTGAAGAATTGGAAGAAAGAGAAGGGGGGTGAGTAGTAGTGAGCTGAATTCCATCAAGATGAATTTCAGTAGATCTTGCAGCAATCCATCCTGAATCTAAATTTGTCTTTCCTAATTTAGCCATCACTCTTCTCCACTACTTCAACTCTTAAACCCCAAAACTAATGTGCAGAGTGAAGTAGACAGAAACTTAAACCTAAAGTAATAATAATATAAGATCTGAAGTCAAGATTCTCAAGAAGTAGAAGAAGAAGAGAACTGAGGTCAAGATTCTTCTTCAGTTTTTTTTAAACTTGTATATACAAGAAATTTTACATAATACTGTATTTTTTTTTTTTGAATAAAAAATCAATTCAACACATATTTATGGAATTAAACAAAGCTTTTGGCTGGTAACCTAGCAACAAGCCGGCTCCAACACCTTTTTGGATAACAATGCCTAATCTGTGAAAAATAAACTACTAAAACCCCTACTAACGTCTTTGCTAACTATACAATTCTTCAGAAGATTGAAAAAACATAAAGTATCATCACCAAGTTCCCCTAAAGTAGAGAAAGTTAGGACTCCCAAACCATGACCATGTGAAATACATTTGTCCAAGTATTTAGCGTGTTTTCGTGAAACAACGCTAGATATTTCTTTCCCAAGGAGAAAAGAGTGAATGCCTTCACCAGTGAAGGGTGAGACGCATGTGACATCCATACAAACATCCTGTCCATTTTCCCAGTTGAGCACAAGAATATCAGCAGGTTTCAGACCTTTATCATCATCCTTCAAAAAACCAAGTGAAACTTCCTTACGCAGGTACACCAGCTTTGTAACAAATGTCAAAAATGACATCACGAACACCATCATGTCGAAACTTGGGGCCTATATCCTTAGCACAGTGAAGCGCGTGGTCCCCAAAAATGTCCATGGATATGTTACAACTTAGGCATAAACTATTCTCAATAAACAAAGGGATGCCAAGACGATAACAAAGCACGACACGGAACTGTCTGGGCCCATGCACTGGTTGAGCCCGCTAATAGGTACAACCAATAAGTAGTCTTGAGCATGCTTAACTCGATTGCACTGCCACAAAATTGAATCTCTTGCAGACATAGAAAATTGGTTTGGGATTTGCTTCTTAACCGCATCGAAATAAGTGACTGCCAGGGAGTGCATGGAAGGGGGGGGGGGGGGGGTAGTGTCATCAACACAGTAAGTAGCAGGTAATCCACATACCTGGATGTATCCCTGAAGTGCAAACTGATAAGCAGAACCTTTGCCCGTTGAAAATGAGTTACCAAGGATCACCTTCTGCACCGAAGTAGTCTGACTCTGAGAAGCGAGGTAGCAGTAAGTGTTTGTATCAGCCATGGTGTAAATGCCAAGTCCACCATCCTTGATAGGCAAGGTAGCTAATCGCTGTTGTAAGGGACCAAACCCCGCACCATCACCCGTGATTAAGAGTCTCAGGTACTTAAGTAAATGATCATCAAAAAGGGCAGTGGCAGATTGTAGGGCTGCAGGATTGGTAGTACGCATTGCAAAATATAATCTAGGCACACCAGTGCAATTACGAAGTAGAAGCATCTCACTTTTAGGGTCCTTGAGTTTTTTGATTGCAGTCATTAATTGAACAGTTTTATTCACCCTGCTCAACAATATATCACTGGTAAAGTTCAGATCTAAACTCACCGGTCCACCCAAAAGCTTGAAACCAGTAGAAGGTCTACCAATATCCACAGGGAAAACACCTTCAGCAGTGCTTCTGGGATCAATTGAAGGCCAAAAGACTTCCGTTTTCTTAATATTGAGATGTAAACCTCTGTCTGGTCCCTCCGTTTCGATTATCTTCAAAGCTTTGGCTACCTCCAAAGTATCGCCAATAATAGTACCATCATCAAGATACCAGGCATGTAAATGGAGTTTGCATTGAGAAGCAATAGTCTTCACTAGGGGGTGAAGAGTCAATGCGAATAACAAGGGACCAAGGGGGTCACCTTGTTGAACTCCCAAAGCAGAAGACAAAATATAATGGTCGTAATATAATTTAGCAGGTCTCAAGTAACAAAATTCCACCTAGCGAGAAATACCTGGATAGTGAAGACGGACTTCTTTGATGAGTTGTGATCTACTCACCATGTTGAAAGCGTTGGAAAAGTCAACAAGCAACATTGACATCTTGTCCGACCGACCTTCCTTCTCAAGAAGGTGATTTACAGCATGTAAAATACTTTCTCCCCCAGCAGGCACACCAACCCCGAATTGGTAATCACCCAAATAAGACAACATGTCTTTACCGACAGAGAAAGCAGCCACCTTTGAAACCAACCTACGCCAGACCGTGCCCACAAAAATTGGCCTAATGCCACCCCCAGGTTTGACTAACGGAGTTAAGGGCGCACTAGCAATGAACTCACCCAAAACCTCGGGGCATCTTCCAGCCAACCAAAGGTTAACAACCCCAATAATTGAAGCAAGTAACTCATCCGCCACGGCTGATGCTGCTCCACTCAATACATCGACCAAGTGTTGTGCGCGTATCCCTTCACGACCACAAGATGTGCCTTTTGGGAAGCTCCTAATGACTCCCAAAATAGCCGGAGAATCTACTGTGATTGCGTCCACCAAAGCATAATCACCAAGAACAACAGGGGGAGGTGCAGGTGGGTGTTTGTCCAGTAATTCAAGGTACGTGCTTTTATTGCATGGAGCCACACCGGATGATGAAAACACTCGAATGGCTGCAGTGAAAAGACCGCAATTCAACTTCTTCTGACAAGCTACCAAGGTAGCAGCATCTTGGTTCTTTGGGTCAGCATCTTGGTTCTTTGGGTCAGCCTTCTTAGACCCATTACAGAGTGGTTGTTGTAGCAATTTGGTAGCCAGGGTGAAACGGCCGTTAGGCTCCTTCCAAGCAGCAAGAGCTTTGTTAATAGCAATGACCTGTAATCGTTTCCTGTTACCATATTTCTTCTCCGCGGAGTTTCTCGGCTGGAACAAGTTGAGAGTGCAAGTAGGCAATAGAATCAATTGTAACCATGCTGTCAGATTCCCGGGGCTAGCAAGTACCCTATCAAAACAAGATTTCAAAGCTCTCGAGAAGCCCAGAACCGTGGAAAAGCAAGGCAAAAGAAATCAAAAGACAAAAGAGGATTCAAAGAAAAAATGGTGATTCCTGGAAAAATTTCCATCTTGCAGTCGCAGGAGCACCATGACCCTGTTGGAATAAAATAATGTAAAACAGAAAAAAAAAACTAAAAAAAACTAAAAAAAAAAACTAGGATAACTTACCTTTACCTCGATATTTTGTACGGAGAATTTCTTCTAGTTTTTTTTTTTTTTTTTTTAATTTTACTTTTTTATTCATGTCTCATCATCTACTACTACTTCACCTAGCGAATTCTACTGCCTCACCTAGCGATTTTTTGTTTTTATTTTTAAGCACGTAAAAAAAAGGCAACTGAACTAAAGAGAAATTACACGTGGATATCTTGTACCCAGAGAATCATCTGAAATAACTTGGCTGATAAATAGTGGTATTGCGTGATCCCTTATTGTTGTCGATAAGTTTCTCGTTTGGCTTCCATCCGTTCGTAGTTTTCTAATACCTACATATCATCAACATCCATGCCAGAATGTTATCCAGAGTTGTATGGTGATGGTTGAAAACTAATTCATTTCTGGATGTCCAGAGGATCCAGAAAAGAAGGCAAATAGTTGATGTAGATGTAGTATGACTAGCTTGCTGTAATATTTGTGAAATGGTTGATTGATTGTTTATGGTGATAAGGGATAAGATGTTGGTGTGGGTTGTTGATAGACTAGATAAGAGGTTGTTCCTGGTAGCTGCCGCTATTGGACAGTGAATAAGCATGTGTTATGCTGTTTACGGGTTAGAGTTGCAGCGGGGATCTGGTGAGATTGATACGGTATAAAATAGAAAAGGTCGGAAGACCTTCACTTATAGCTTTCCATAAGAAAAGCTACATTTTTGGTGGACATTGTAATTTCCACAGGAATTTGGTGGGTGGGAGAGGGTGTAGGTTGTAGCCCGTGGCTGTTGTGTATTTTCCAGATTTTGAATGTGGCCAAAGGATTTTGTCCTGAGGCATGTTTTGGGGAACGTGGATGTTGATGATATGTGGGATTGCAGCTGGTGGTAGTTGATTCAGTTGTCTTGATTCCAGGTGTGGGTAATAGGGTCAATGAGATCAACCACTAATTGGATTGGGTAGTAGTGTGTCGGGTCAATGTTTTAGACTTGGGGTATCCGATTTTCTTGGATAGGAGTCTCTAAACCGTTTCCGATTCTATGAAAGATGAATTGTTGTAGTGTAGGTATTAGCGAAGCCATTTGTTTCCATGGGGGGCTGGATGAGGAAGGAATTGGAGTATTTTCCTGAAAAATCGGTTTATTGTGCAGATATTTCTCATTGTATAATCTGGAACAAATGGAATTGAGTTGGTTGTGAATATTCCAGATTCTCTTCATTTATTGTGTTGGCTACTTTTCCTGATACCGAGACCTCCTATTGCTATTGGTTTGTTCAGTTTGGTCCATCATGGTGGGTGGAGTTTTTTAACTGAAGAATCATGGCCCCAGAAAAAGTTCCTAGTTATTTGATATATCTTTTTGTGTATATGAGTGAGGAATAGTTGTGTTTTTATTAGATGGATTGAGGTAGGTATTAAAGAGGTTTTAATGAGTACTAACCTTCTCATTTGATTAAGACATTTAGTCATACATCCTTGCGCATTTCGTGCTAACCGTTGAAAGAGTGGTTCAAAAATATGACTGGAGATTCTCCCGTTTTTGAATTGTACTCCCAGGTATATTGGCGGGGTTGTAGATGTTGGCATGTCAAAGAATTGTTTGATTTCGTCCAGCTGAAGATATGTAGGCTCGAAGGAGTCTGTGGAAGTGGTCACTGTTTTCCCGAGATGCTTTATAAGTGATTAGCAGATCATCCGCATACATTAAATGCAAAATCGGATGAGCTTTTCGCGAAATGTTTATCCCTCTTACAAGATTTTGTGCTTCCAGATTGCCCAATTTTGTCGACAGTGTTTCTGCACAAATTATGAAAATATAAGAAGATAAAGGGTCCCCATGTATGATGCCTCTGGTAGGGGTGATGTATCCGTGTGGGGTTCCATTTATGTTAATCGAGTAAGTAACTGTGGTGATACATAACATGATGTATTCTACAAAAATGGTTGGAAATCCCATCTTAGTAAAAGTTGTTATGATAAATCCCCAATCTAAGTTGTCATAAGCTTTCTTGATATATAGTTTAAGAGTTATCTTTGGATCTTTGTTGAGAGTATAAGTTTTAATGTGATGGAAAATTTCCCTCGCAATTGCTATGTTATCATGTACTGATCGTTGTGGAACAAAAGCGCTCTGATACATACTTATAAAAAAGGGAGGATAGGGCGTATGCGGTTTACCAAAATTGTTGAGATTACTTTGTAAACTACATTGCACAGGTTGATTGGTCTGAATTGGGAAGGTTTTGATGGGTGATCTATTTTTGGGATTAGGGTGATATTGGTGTGATTCATGAGAGGATGAATGTTTAGGTTATTAAAGAAGCTATGTACCATAGTTGTTGATGTGTTGTGTCCCAAAAAACTTTGAAAAACTTACTAGTGTACCCATCAGGTCCAAGAGCGCTTTCTGAATTAATTGAGAATAAAGGTTGTTTGATTTCTGTTGTAGACACTTCTTGCGTGAGTTGGGTTCACTGTCTTGAAGATAATCGAGGTGTGATTTGTGCAAAAATCTCCTCGTTTATTGTTGTACTCGGGGCTGTATATTGATCAATAAAATGGTTAAGGATTATACGAATGACCTGATCTTTATCACTTACCCAGTTGTTTTGATGATCTTGTAATTGCTGGATGTTATTGCAATTTTGTTGTATGGTGGCTTTTGTATGGAAGAAAGTGGTATTGTTGTCTCCTGATTGAAGCCACTGAATTCTGGATCGTTGTCTCCAATATGTTGCGTGTCATTGTAGCAAATTAAAGTGATGAGTTCGAGGATGCTTTTCCTGGTTGAGCCCGTAGTCTAGCTCCGCACCCGTTCCCATTGCACACTGATGTTGTGCCATTTTTATTTGAGTCGTTGATTTCTTGATTAGAGTTCGCAGGTGACCAAAAGTTTTCTTATTCTATTCCATAAGGATTTCACCAGTTGTAATTAACTTTAATTGAAGGTTTAAGGCAGGATCCAAGTCGTTTTGTTGATTCCAGGCTATCTCGACTATCTGCTTGAGTTGTGGATGAGTTATCCAAAGATGCTCGAACTTGTAGATTTTTTTCCCCTGCTAATCAATTGCCTTGGTGTGAAGCAGAATTGGAGCATGATCAGATGCTATATATTCTTGGAAGATGAGTAACGTCGGCGTGAGGGTTGGACGTACGCCAATGTTGGGTAGCGATTGCTCGATCTAGTCTTTCCATGATGTATCATGTCCTTGTTGATTGTTTGTCCAAGTGTATGGATCTCCGCAAAATCCTCAATCCATGAATCCCATTTGATCTATCATTGTGATAAAAGGTTGTGTTTGAGCATATGTTACTCGTCTTCCTCCTTTATTTTCTGATTGGTTCATCACTTCGTTGAAATCTCTTATTAATATCCATGGCGTTGTATTGTTTGTTCCGGGGAATATTGTGGGAAAATCCTGTCAAAAGTCTTGTCTTGCATCTGGATGAGGTGGGTCGTATATGCTGGTGCAGAGCCATGGTTGACCTTGATATGGATGTGTGATGATGACATGAATGTAACTTTGGGATTGAAGTATAACTCGAACATTTAAGTTGTTCTTCCACATCAAACAGAGCCCTCCTTTTCTACCTATCTTGTGAACAGAGGTGTGATTTTGGAATTGAAGGAATTGGGCAATCCTAGACATATGGTTTTCGTTGGCCAAAGTTTCGGATAAGAAAAGGATGTTTAGTTTGTGGAGGGAAACTAACCCTTTTAGATGTTGCATGGTTGTAGGATTGTTAATTCCTTGGCAGTTCCAGGCTTGGATACTCATAACACAATAACTAAAATAAAACTGAATTGGTATTATATTAGGGGGTCCTAAAAATTAAGGGAAAGAAAAGGAGTTGTATCTGGGATCGAGGGGGTGAATATCGAAAGGGTTGCTAACTGGGTTTCAAAATGGTGGTGAAATTAGCTTGAGATCGAGTTAAGAATTCAGAGGATACAAGACTTAAGGATCGTATCAGCTAGGATAAAGAGGTTGGATTGAAGATTCAAAATAAAACGTCTGAATGGGCTTGTTTTGTGAATGATTTTTGGTGTTGGGCTTAGCCGAGGATTGCCCAACTATGATAAGGTAACTAAGAACGATTTTTTAGGGACCATGATTTTATTAGGCCACCTTCCCTATAGTTATAAGGGGTGTCCTAAACCATTCAAATGACTAACTTACCCTTAACCTAATTTAATTTAAAACCAACCCAATAACCACCTATATATATATAACCACCACCTCCTCCCACTACCACCTCCCACCATTGCCGATTACCGCCATCACCACCTCCGATTATCACCACCACCAACCACCGATTACCACCACCATCAGCGCCCACCACCGCTGATTACCACCACCACCAACCACCGATTACCACCACCACCAACCACCGATTACCACCACCACCTCCGATTACCACCACCACCAACCACCACCACCACCACTATATATATATATATATATATATATATAGCTTAATTTAAAACATTAACAAAGATATTCTCACAAACCCATTACTTGTCATTCGTTTTTGGTTGAATAAATGAGAAGTAATCATTAAAATGAGTTGAAAATAGAAGTTGCAGAGAGGTTTAATGGAGGGTGTCTTTTTTCAGAGAAAAGTTCGGTTATCACGAATTAATTTTTTCTTAACCGAACTCAGAGTTCGGTTGATTCACAAAAAAATACGTTTAGCCGAACTCCTTGTATTAGAACAAAACAAGTCCATAAGTTCGGTTCCTTCGCAAAATAAGGATATCACCGAACTTTAGTTTACGAAAATAATGAGAAATCCACAAGTTCGGTTCGTTCGCAAAAATATTAAGTTTTCTTTGTAACCGGACTCTACCTTTAGAACTTCGTAACCGAACTCTACCTAATTCGCCAAGAAATAAATTTCGTGGTAACTGAACGTTTTCCTAATTGCATATATGCATATATAAGCCCAGTTCGGTTGATTCGCAAAATATGTTGAAGTTTGCGAACCAAACGAACTTGTAACACTAGGTTATTTTTAACCTGCAGTTCGGTTGGAAACTTGGTTGCTTTGAAGTTTGCGAACTAACCGAACACACAAGATGTACCCAAATAAATTGTTAAGTTCAAAGTTCGGTTACCTACCATTTTATCCTAGGTAACCGAACATTACACGGTACGACCAAAACCTCCATTAACGAGCGAGTTCGGTAACCTGCGTGTTTGGAAAACGTAACTGAACTACATTTTCAGGTGTGTTCGGTTACATGTTCTTGACATATGGTAACTGAACTGGCCCAAATCTACATAAAAAATTTCATTTTTTTTGAAAGTTTGGAGCAATTCAACCAACATTATCTAAGTTTGAAGCATACCTGGGTACCCAAATACCCTTCCTCCAGTTGTGGTTGGTAAAATCCATCATTTTTCATGTTTTCCTTCTTCATCTTCTCTAAATTTACTCTCTCAATAATTCTACTTCTTTAAAAAAAAACCATCTGATTTTTTAATCTCACTAATTATCTTTAACTTAATCATCTCACTAATCATTACACTAACTATTATTAACACTAACTAATCATCACCCAAAATTAATCAGGAGGGTAATTTAGGTATTAATATAAATATCTAGATAAGGGGTGACCTAAATTTACTTCTAATGTCTTTATCCAAAATAAAACCATGGTCCCCAAAAAAACCATGGTCCCCAAAAAATCGTTCGTAACTAAGGACTGCGATTTATCGTGATGAACTAGCGGAAACGTGTTGATGAACTAAGAATGAGGGTGTTATAAATGTTTTTGGGTCGATGTTATGGGTCTTAAATGGTGGTAGACTTCGTATAAATAGACGTGAGTTGTATAGAAAATTGATTGAATCGCTAGATGTCCGAAGGTATTGTAGGAACAATCAAGGCTAGATCACTTTAAGGAAGCAGTCAGATGACAATAGAAAAATGCTAAAACTCAGTTGAAAGAAGCAGTCAGATAAATAACGAGACCCTTGTACTATTTTAGAAGCAGTCAGAGAACTAAAATGAAAAACCAAAATTAAGGAATAAGATGACTATAAATGCAAAGAACTAAAGGTTTAACCAGAGCAAAGATACCAGAATACTAGACAATGTAGTAGAAGAGCATCCAGATTTATACTAAAACAATAATTAAGGTATGACGACGAGCAAAAGCACTCTGAATCGGATAGGACTAGAAACAAACAATATAGACTTGGAATTATACAATATTGAAACAAAAGCACTCTGTATTAACTGACAGGACCAGAAAACACACTAAAAAGAGTATATCTGAGGCAAACTTTAACTCAAAAGCTCCCTGTAGAACCGAGAGAACTATAAGCATACAAGTTTTATAATAACTTAGTTAACCTCTAAAAGAAACAGAACATGAACTAAAATATGTTTTCTATGATGCAAGTGCAATTGATTAAAGGTGCAGCGAAAACACTATAACAAAGACACGACAAGGAAGACTGAAAATTTAAAAAGCAGTACCCAAGTAAAGGATTTGACGGCCCTTTGAGAACTTCACCTGAGTTACATTGATTAGTTATGTGATACCGATGGAATTTTATGGGATTATCTTTGAAGGTGATGCTGAATAGCTGATGTTGTTGGTGTGCCAATGATGTTGAAGTAATCAGACTAATGATTGGAACTAGGTTCAGTTCTCTATGCACCAGAGAACCCGAACTATCCGATGAAATTACCCTGCTCATAAGTTGCCGGAATACCAAATTAAGGTGGCTTGAGAACCTGAATATTAGACTAATCCTGAACTGTTAAGCCATGCCAATAGAAAACCAATTGAAGCCGCTCCATCAGAGAATAACTAAACTGCGAGATCAAATCCTTCCTAATGCGTACCCACTTCTAAAAAACCAAAAAGATACCAAATCTTCAACGAAAGAAATTCTTCATAAACACGTCTCAAGATTGACGTAAAACATGAACCAGCACCAATGGATAATCAACTTAATAAAACATACTCACATCCAACTCTGCTAATAAAGAACCTCTTGAACCTCCCAAACAACCAAACCAACAAGGCAGACAACCTTACAAGATATTCTAGCCTAGAGGAGTCCACCAACAAAATAACAACAAATCTAAATATTTTTTTGAAGCAACAACAACAAATCTGGTAGAGCACAGGGAAGATAAACCATAAAATTCTTCAATAAACAAGTTCAAGAGTTCTCTGTGGATGGAGTAAACCGAGAAGATTCATAACATAAGCCAACAAACTGCCATCTGAAATAACCAAGAAGAAGGTACTTACTTGGATCAAATTTGCTGAGCAAATGGTTATGAAAGAAGATTTGGTAAAGGCCTAGGATAAATTGGTTAAATCTTCGGGATGGTAAAGACCAATTTAGGGTATTCAAAGACAAAACGAAGAAGAAACTTTTGTAGAAACACATCAATTGGAGGGTTTTTTCCTAGATTAGTGACTTCCAAATGAATTCAGAGATAATTAAATTCATCTAATACCCAGCTAAAAACGAGATAGCAGATTCGAGATTCAGATTTACCTCCACCTGACAAAAAATAGTAAGTGTGTAGCAAAATCCAAGGTAGTTTCTAATTGGTCAGACAACATCAGAAACATCAGCATCAATAGAAAATTAGGGTGTAACTTGAGCGAATCAAAGAAGACTAGACGAATTAGGAACCTCCAAACCACACCCATCTCAGCAAGAAAATATTGGATAAACGGATAATCCCATACGAAAAACTGAAATCACATAGATCTAACCATATGCAACCCTAGGTGAGACTATAGGGCCGACAAACTGAGATTAGCAGATAGAAATTTGAGAAACCATGGATGATTTTAGGGTTTCATAGAAAAAACTTCGATCAACTGACACCTAGCGAATTAATCGGCTAGGTATATATATTCATGATTTGGAAAAAGTGCATAAATTTGTGTTCAATGCGTTTCGCATACCTCAATTCGTCATGAAAAATTAGTGTTCAATCTGTTTCACATACCTCAATTCGCCGTGAAAATTTTGGTATATAGATGAATTAATTAATACTCTGTTAAGCACGTCTATAGATGAATTTTTATGAGCCTATTATTTTCATTTTAATTAATATTAAAGATACTATTACGCTACATGGCTGCATATTTTGAAGGATCCTTGTTGGATCCTTCCTAGACACTATAAATTGCAGAAGCTATTAAAAGGTTTTAACCCTTAGACATAGGATATGGGAAGAAAGTAGGAATCCATCATACTAAATGTTAGAGCACGGCTCAGTCGAGTTCGTATGCGTTGCTATCTCAAGCATGTTTGTCAATGTTAGTGATCAAAACTATAAGTCTTGATCTCTATCCTATTTATAGATGTCTCGGACTAGGACATAGATTGTGTAGTTGAGCTTAGACTTCACGGCGTTCATCATTTGAAGACAAAGAACTACTAAGGGGAGCTTGTGGAACTTCATCGACAAAAGGTATGTGGAAACTTAAACTCATATATCACTTGGAAAGTATATTTCTACTCTATCTCCTATATTGAGACATAAGTCGTATTACGATATAGTTTTTATATACACACTTGAGATTTTGAGATGAGTTTATCTCGCTTACATACTTCTCGAAATATGTGTTGGCAATCTTTCGCTTCGACCAAGTTCATCTTATATCATGTGAAAATTTCCGAGTAACATCTTACATGGTTTATGTGATACAATCATTTGGTGTTGTCTTTGAATGTTTCGTTATGATTATTTCGATAACTTGAAAATTACTTTGATGCTAATAGTGTGTGAAAACGACTATTGTCATCCTCTAAGAAAGTTTCAATGATTGAAATAAGAGTTTAGAACACCTAAACATTATTGGATATCTCATGTTGTGCACTCTTGCACATGTGTAATCCATGTCCGGAAACCATAGTCTGCGCACCCGTTTGCGTACCTGTTGGTTTGAGAAATCCGGAAACCTAAGTATGCGTACCCGTTTGCGTACTGACGTACATGTTCATGTCCGATAATTTCTGTTGGGATTGAAAGTTCGCGTACCCGTTTGCGTACTGGCGAAACCTAATCTTAGTCCGGGTATTTCAAGTATGCATACCCGTTTGCATACTTGAAGGTTAAAGTTCTAAAATCGGTTATGAACATGAAGATAAACATTTATATAATAAGGAACGCAATCTTTGCAAACCGTGGATATAATGTTCATGATTGATTCGAGTGAATCAAACCGATTTTGCTTTAATCGTGTTCTTGTATAATTCTATGAGAATATAGCAATTGAACAACTCTTTAACTAGTTTCATTTGAGTCATTTGAACTAGTTATGGTTAATATGAATAAGGTTGATATGAGAGTAATCACATGGCTAACCTCGATTAACTATTTGTGAACCAACATGGTGTACACGTTTAGGTACGGTTACATAAACCTAAATTAGGGTAAATTTCATTTGTGTGTGACAAGCTAAGTTCGATCTAACAGTTGAAAGATATTAGCTTGGTTGAATCAGGTTTTTCATCTAACGGTGAATATTGAATGCTTTGTTACCAAGGTAACTTGGATTGCGAACCCTGATTTGAAAACTATATAAAGGAGAACTCTAGCAATTGGTAAAACTAATCCCCACACCTCTTGTGTGTTACTAGTTGCATAAACTGGAGTCGATTCTCCTTTAACATTAGGTTTCTATCGAGACCCTGTAGGTTAACGACTTGAAAGACTTCATTGGGATTGTGAAGCAAGACCCAACTATTTTCTTTGTAGTTGCGTGTCCTGATCTTGCCCGATTCTATTGTATTGAGTTCAACTGAAATAATTGACTCGAGATTAAATTCTCCGATAGGCAAGATAAAAGAAATCACAAACATCTTCGTCTCATCGTTTGTGACTCCACAATATCTTGTTTCGCTAGTCGATTAAGATTATTGTGAGGTGATTGATAATACTAGGCTGTTCTTCGGGAATATAAGTCCGGTTTATCAATTGGTTCATGTTCACCTTGATTTATCAAAAGACGGAACAAAAACTCTTGGGTATTTCTGTGGAAGACAGATTTATTCAATCCTATAGACTTTTCTGTGTGAGACAGATTTGTTTATCGAGTCTTAGACTTTGTGTCGTAGCAACTCTTGGTTGTGGGTGATATCAACTAAGGGAATCAAGTGCGGAGTATCCTGCTGGGATCAGAGACGTAAGGAACGCAACTGTACCTTGAATCAGTATGAGATTGATTAGGGTTCAACTACAGTCCAGTCCGAAGTTAATTGGTAGTAGGCTAGAGTCTATAGCGGCTTAATACAGTGTGGTGTTCAATTTGGACTAGCTAGGTCCCGGGGTTTTTCTGCATTTGCGGTTTCCTCGTTAACAAAACTTCCGGTGTATGTGTTATTTCTTTTCCGCATTATATTTTATATATAATTGAAATATCACAGGTTGTGCGTTTAGATCATTCAATTAGAATATCCAACCTTTGGTTGTTGATTTACATTGATTGACACTTGAACATTGGTCTTTGGTACCGTTCAAGTTGTTTCATATAATAATCAGGCTCACGAATTTCTATCTGTTTGATTTGTTGATTACATTGTGAAACAGAGATATTAAACTCTTTGATATACTTTACTCTAGATCGAGTCTGACTGTCTAGTTGATTCTCTAGAAAGTGTATTGGAGTAAGTCCTCTCAGATTTCCAAACGAATTGTTGGGTGTGGTTGTTAGACCCCCATATTTTCAATTGGTATCATAGCAGGAAAACACATTAAAGACCTCATAAGTCTGTGTTTGTAGCGATCTGATATGGACAAGAACATCTCTGATCACGCACCACCATCTCACGGACATTCCAACTTGGTCAATTATCCTGGTTCCACTAAGAATTTTATTTCCACATCTTCTTCTAAATTCACACCTAACTGGGAAGCCCATCTTGATGAGAAGTTAAATGAACTTTCGGATGAAAGTGATTCAGAAGAAGGACAAAATGTCGAAGAAGAAGTCTCTCAGTACATCATTCTCTTTGATCATCTCCTAAAGAAAAATAGGTCAACATCCTGCTTGGATGAATTTTTAACTCCTCTCTGCGTTGAAAACAGACAATTGAGAAAACTCTTTAATGGGTATGATTCTGGGTATAACTTACTACAAGCTACTCTTAAAGATCGTAACGAAGATATATGTTCAAAGAATTCTGAATGTGATGATCTTCGTCAAAATCTTCTTGTGTTGAAAGAAAAACTTGCAGAAACCAAAGCAAGATATGTCTCTCAACAAGAATGTTTTAATGTCATAGAAAAGGCGTTTCTCACCCGAGAAAAACAATTGGAGACTGATCTTAGTACGGCTCTTGAGAAGGTCAAAGCTTTAGAAGGGAATTTTAAAAAATTCAATTCTAGCTCTACAAAACTATCTTCTATGCTTGGAGCATGTAAATAACATCGTGATACACGTGGTCTGGGCTATAAAGGTGTAAAAGCTCCAAGTATTGGTAAGATGAATTTTGTTAAGGAAAAGGACCTTCCTCAATCTACAGTTGTAGATGTATCTGAAAATAAAATACGTGAGCCTACAAGGACGACTCGGTTGAGAATGGATAAAAACCTTCATGTCAACTGCTTTTATTGTGGAAAGAAAGGTCACATTGAAAGAAGATGTCATCTTCGTCTACGGAATGAAAAACTTCACAACATTCTCATGTGGATGTCTAAAGAAGTAATCAAACCTGTTCATCAGTGTTCAGTTAGAAATTCATTCCAAAATCAAGAAAAGTGCTCCAATGGGCCATTTTCTGATTATGAACATAACATTTCTTCCACTTACGATGGTAAAAGGAACAATGGTATATGGATGACTGATAACTCTGAAAGACCTGTAAGGAGAAAAAGATATCGAAGAAAGAAAAATTCTTCAAAACTATCTCTTTCCCTCAATGATGATCTTGCTTCTAAAATAAGTGTTCATGATTACATCCATATCAATAATCGTGTTTCAGAACTCAAGACTAGTATCAACGGTCTCAAGCGCAAGATCAAGAAGGCGAGGAAAGAAACTGATTCATGTAACTCTTGTCTTTCTCATGATAATTCTTTTAAAAATGTGTATAAGAATTCAGTTATAGGTCAGGAGAGTAAAAAGGAGTGTGTCAATACCACTGATGAACTTTATGTTCATCAACATACAACTTGACTATTTTCTTATGTGTATCATCTTATAGACCAACGAGAAGATACACATAACCGTAGAGAAGATACCTTCTTCTTGACAAATGGTATGTGTTGTATTGTGATGACATTGATCTCTTTTTGTATTTTGCTCCGAACAGTTTTGTTTTAAATTGTTTACCTAATGCCTTCATAATATACACTAGTTTTTCTTCCTAGAATGACAGTCGAGTCACTTTGTATCAAAGATTCCTGTCATTGTTTCAGAACTTGTTTGATCCATCGGTGAACCGACCTCGCTTTGGGTCTTACCCATTAATCTGTGCACCCGACCCGTTACCAAACGTATGCAAGAAACCCTAGGTTTCTCTTGTAGAAATTATCTCTTAATTATATATCAAGTTTGATATACATACTGGTACGGTAACGCCAAGAGATCTTCTGGGTTTGATTGAGCAAGTGGACGATGAAAGGAAGCAAAAAGGAAGACAACTTTGATGAGATAACCTTTGAACTTGATGATGATCCCATCCCTGTTATTTGCTTTAAAGCAATTGATCATGTAAAAGATCTTCAAATCCAGATGTCTCTTCAATTGGTTGGAAATCTTCTTCAATATTTTGAGGTCGTGCGTGAACATCTTGAGATTGCATCAAAGAACCTAGTGTTTTTGAAGGAGGAGATAGAGAAAGCAACTGATAAACTCGCCCTTGTTCGTTCCATGGTTGTTGATCTCGTCTGACTTGTTTTGATTTATATATGTCTAGTAAATCTTCTTATGAGAATTTATTTCTTGTGTTTTTATAAGAATAACTAGGATTTGGAACAACCATTATTGTGGGTACACATAGCTATCTCCAACGTTTTCATCTTCAATGTTTCTAGATTTATTTATTTAAATTCTAAGTTATTTGGAAGATGATTTTGCAATTTTAATCTTTATGATTTTATGTATTGCAAATTGTTATGGGATATGTTGTTTACGTCCGTGAACCTGTGACTGTCTCATACTTGTTCAAAAGTTATCTCCATTATGTCGGTATGAAAGTATTGATAAAAGATAGAATGAACTTTTGACAATACAAAAGTTAAAAGTCTTTTATGTCATTATATTTATAAAAGAAAGGATAAAACTTTTGTTTACAAGGATTAAGTCTATTATACGTCATTGTGCAAATAGTGATGAAAAATAGAATGAATCCTTGTGAATTCCGCAGTATTGGTCTTCTCCGATCCACATTCTTGTGCATATAATGTGTTGCTCCGTAAGTTCTCTTATGTTGAGCATGGCCAATTGAATTGATCACTTTCTTGTGGTTAATTTAGTTGTGTATTCCAATTGAACTAACCATGGGTTCTCTTGTGGTTATTTCAAAAAATTGAATTTTTTGGATACAAATTCATGTTTTCATGTGATTTGGTTATATCCAAAAGAAATCCTTATTTTCTTGTAAAAGCAAGGTCGCCTTTGTTGTTCTTTCGGGAATGACATATTATGGGGGAGAGTTCTTAACTGAACTTGTGCTTAATTGCCAAATCTTTGTGGGGAGTGCGGCTGTGAATATTATATGAATTATCTTGTATCTTTATAAACTCCTGATGAATGCATTTAGCTTCGGCTTTATGATTGCATCTAAATAAGTTGGTATGTTATTCTCTTTTGGTCATGAAGTATCTCTATGAAAATTTCATGAGGATCCCACTAGTTTTCGTACCTTTGCCAATTTATATTGACAAAAAGGGGGAGAATTAATGTGTAGTTTCATACTACAAATACATATGGTTTACGGATCATTATGTAAGGGGGAGTGGTTTTCATGTTGAGATGAAGTATTGACTAAGGGGGAGTGATACATATCACCATAGTATTGTTGTAAAAGTTGTGATACAAAATTGAACTTTGATGTTATATAATGATACTATGACACTATATAACAATGATTGAAAGCTATTGTCTTCTCATTGTTATAACAACTGATAGTTTTGCAATTAAAATTGACAAATGGGGAGATTTTTAGAGCACTGCTCGGTCGAACTCGCATGCGTTGCTATCTCAAGCATGTTTTTCAATGTTGGTGATCAAAACTATAAGTCTTGATTTCTAGCCTATTTATAGATGTCTCGGACTAGGACATAGATTGTGTAGTTGAGCTTAGACTTCACGGCGTTCATCATTTGAAGACGAAGAACTACTGAGGGGAGCTTGTGGAACTTCATTGAAAAAAGGTATGTGGAAACTTAAACTCATATATCACTTGGAAAGTCTATTTCTACTCTATCTCCTATATTGAGACATAAGTCGTATTACGATATAGTTTTTTATATACACACTTGAGATTTCGAGCTGAGTTTATCTCGCTTACATACTTCTCGAAATATGTGTTGGCAATCTTTCGCTTCGACCAAGTTCATCTTATATCATGTGAAAATTGCCAGTAACATCTTACATGGTTTATGTGATACAATCATTTGGTGTTGTCTTGGAATGTTTCGTTATGATTATTTCGATAACTTGAAAATTACTTTGATGCTAATAGTGTGTGAAAATGGCTATTGTCATCCTCTAAGAAAGTTTCAATGATTGAAATAAGAGTTTAGAACACTTAATCATTATTGGATATGTCATGTTGTGCACTCTTACACATGTGTAATCCATGTCCGGGAACCATAGTATGCGCACCCGTTTGCGTACCTGTTGGTTTGAGAAATCCAGGAACCTAAGTATGCGTGCCCGTTTGCATACTTGAAGGTTAAAGTTCTAAAATCGGTTATGAACATGAACATAAACATTTACATAATAAGGAATGCAATCTTTGCAAACCGTGGCTATCATGTTCATGTATCGATTCGAGTGAATCAAACCTATTTTGCTTCAATTGTGTTCTTGTATAAATCCATGAGAATATAGCAATTGAACAACTCTTTAACTAGTTTCATTTGAGTCATTTGAACTAGTTATGGTTAAGATGAATAAGGTTGATATGAGAGTAATAACATGGCTAACCTCGGTTAACTATTTGTGAACCAACATGGTGTACACGTTTAGGTACGGTTACATAAACCTAAATGAGGGTACATTTCATTTCTGTGTAACAAGCTAAGTTCGATGTAACGGTTGGAAGATATTAGCTTGGTTGAATCGGGTTTTTCATCTAACGGTGAATATTGAATGCTTTGTTACCAAGGTAACTTGGATTGCAAACCCTGATTTGAAAACTATATAAAGGAGAGCTCTAGCAACTGGGAAAACTAATACCCACACCTCATGTGTGTTACTAATTGCATAAACTAGAGTCGATTCTCCTCTAACCTTAGGTTTCTATCGAGACCCTGTAGGTTAACGACTTGAAAGACTTCATTGGGACTGTGAAGCCAGACCCAACTATTTTCTTTGTAATTGCGTGTTCTGATCTTGCCCGATTCTATCGTATTGAGTTCAAGTGAAATAATTGACTCAAGATTAATTTCTCCAACAGGCAAGATAATAGAAATCACAAACATCTTCGTCTCATCGTTTGTGATTCCACAATATCTTGTTTCGCTAGTCGATTAAGATTATTGTGAGATGATTGATAATACTAGGCTGTTTTTCGGGAATATAAGTCCGGTTTATCAATTGGTTCATGTTCACCTTGATTTGAAAAAGTGTGGGTCTAACAACACCACCCAATATTTCGCTTAACAATATGTATGGACAAACTCGAATATACTTTTAAGAGAATCAACAAGACTCAATCAATTAAAAGTATATCAACGAGTTTGTATCTCTCTCTTGATTTGATTTACTCAAGCAAAGACTACGAGTTCTAATCAAATACAAGGAATAACTTGGACGGTACCAAAGACCAATATCCAAGGATCAATCACTATCAATCAACAACCAAAGGTCGGATTTCCAATTGATTGAATCAAACGCGCAACATGTATTATTTCAATTATATAAACAAATATAATGCGGAAATAGAAATAACACAGACACCAGAATTTTGTTAACGAGGAAACCGCAAATGCAGAAAAACCCCGGGACCTAGTCCAGATTGAATACACATTGTATTAAGCCGCTACAGACACTATCCTACTCCAAGCTAACTTCGGACTGGACTGTAGTTGAACTCCAATCAGTCTCCCACTGATCCAAGGTACAGCTGTACTCCTACGCCTCTGATCCCGGCAGGATACTGCGCACTTGATTCCCTTAGCTGATCTCACCTACAACTAAGAGTTGCTACGACCCAAAACCGCAGGCTTTGACAATAAACAAATCTATCTCACACAGACAAGTATATCAAAGGATCAATCTGTCTCCCACAGAAAAACCCTAAAGTTTTTGTTCCGTCTTTTGATAATAATCAAGGTGAACATGAACCAATTGATAATCCGGTCTTATATTCCCGAAGAACAGCCTAGATTAATCAATCACCTCACAACAATCTTAATCATATGGTAGCGAAACAAGATGTTGTGGAATCACAAACAATGAGATGAAGATGTTTGTGATTACTTTTATATCTTGCCTATCGGAGATATCAAATCTCAAGCCAATCAATCTTATTGTACTCATACGATAGAAGATGCAAGATCAGATCACACAACTACGATAAAAGTAGTATCGATCTGGCTTCACAATCCCAATGAAGTCTTTATGTCGTTAACCTGGTTTTAGAAGAAGAAAACCAAAGGTTTAAGGAGAACCGACTCTAGTATGCAAACTAGTATCACACGTAAGGTGTGGTGATTAGTTTTGCACAATACTAGATGTCTCCTTTATATAGTCTTTCAAACCAGGGTTTTGCCTTGGTAACAAAGCAATCAATATTCACCGTTAGATGAAAACCTGATTTAGATTCAAGATAATATTTCTCAACCGTTAGATCGAACACTTAGCTTGTTATACACAAATGAACTGCACGCTTCTAGGATTGTTAACCGTACCCAAACGTGTACATTGTTGGTTCAACAATAGTTAACCAAAAGTTATCCATATGAGAATTTCATATCAACCATGTTCTTCTTCACCATAACTAGTTCAAATGACTCAAATGAACTAGTTAAAGAGTTGTTCATTGCAAGGAAATCTTATGTAACTACACAAGACACAATTGAAGCAAAGATGATTTGACTCACTTGAATCGGTTCATGTACTTTTATACCCACGGTTTACAAACTGCATTCCTTAGTCTTTTTAAAGTTTAAGTTCAGAACTCATCTTCAGATATATAACCTTCTTAAGTTCGCACACTAGGTTCGCGGACTTAAGCAACCGGACAGAGTTTACAAACTCCAGCAGAAAATCTCGGAAAGAGACCTTCTGCCGGTTCGCGGACTGGTACTCACGCAACTAGTTTGTCAACTCCAGCAGAATTTCTCGGGATGAGAAGTTCGGCAGTTCACGGACTTGGCAACAAGCCATTCTTCCGGTTTCTCTTGATCAACAAAGTTCGCAAACTTTGGTTCAAGGAATATGACTTATACATAAATGTGTTTCCACAACAATGCTTATGTCCATCATTGGTTATGTAATCTAAACTCTCATTTCAATCATTGAAACATTCTTAGAGGACGTTATACAGTTGTTACACCATTTCTTGTCAAAGAAATTTTCAAGATGATTGAAATATATCATGACTTTCGTCACTAGGTAAAGATAAACTTGGTCGAAGCGAAAAGGTTACCAACACATATTTCGAGATATAGATAGGCGAGGTATATTCGGCTCAAAATACCAAATGTGTATAATCTAAGTCTATATATATATACTATACAACTTTTTGTCTCAAGAAGTAGGAGATATAGTAGATAGACTTTTGAGTGACAGACAAGTTCAAGTCTTCACATACCTTTTTGTCGAGAAGTTCCACCGGTTCCTTGAGTAGTTCTTCTACTTGTATGATGAATCGCCATGAAGTCCTTGAGCTCAACTACACTTTCTATCCTAGTCCGAGACTTAGCTATAATAGACTAGAAATCAAGACTTATAGTTTTGATCACTAACATTGACAAACATGCTTGAGATAGCAACGCATGCGAGTTCGACCGAGCAATGCTCTAACAATCTCCCCCTTTGTCAATTTTAGTGACAAAACTATCAATGCATATGGAATGCAAAAAACATAAAGAAACTTAAGTAGCACATATTCCACATGTCTAATCTTCAACATTCCTCAAAATCTTTGTCACTTCCAAGTACTCCAATGATCCCAAAGGTTGTAAGTTTAGCATCACCGTTGTTGAAGATCCGTAGCTATAACAATGAGAAATCATCGGTCTCGATCATTGTTATACAATGTCATAGTATTATTACACAATGTCAAAGTTCAATTGTATCACAACTTCAACAATAATACTATGGTGATATGTATCACTCCCTCTTAGTCAATACTCCATCTCACATGGAAACCACTCCCCCTTATATAATGACCCGAAGACCATATGTATTTGTAGTGTGAACTCCTTATTAATTCTCCCCCTTTTTGTCAATAAAATTGGCAAAGGTACAAGAACGGGATCATAATGAAATTTCCGTAAGAGACATTTCATGACTAAAAAGAAAGAACACACATCATCTCACTAGTGGAGAATAGATTTTTAACCACTTCCTGGAATTTAAATATACGACTTCCTTCAGCTGGTGGTAACTATATGAGCTGTGAGTCACAGTAGTTTTCTTGTTAAAAATTAAACATGTTTTCGTCACAGTCGTTATTTTAGTGGCATTTTTGTATAAAGTAGGGCTCGCTTATCGAGTATAAGAACCACTGTGGGAGCAACTAGTTTCTATGTCCCCCCCGTTCCAGACGACAATACCCATACATACCTCTCATTCTTCCGTTTCTTAGCTCATTCACAGAACGAGATCCCAACTCTTTATCCCCATCTTCCTAAGATAATATCCCTTTCTTCTTCATCCACAGATCATGTCCCCAAATCATACTCTTTACTTTCAACACCATCAACAGTTCAATTTTAACATTATTTCGTTCTCATAATCAAATTCAACAAAAATTCACGAACCCTAGATTTAAAATCCAGTTTGTTTCTCAATAATTAGAAATCAAAGTTAGAAATCGAAGTCGAATCTTGCTCTCATATCAAAGATCGAAAAATCAAAAAACATGTATCAATAGAAATCTAAAGAAAACTTCGTAACCCTAGATTAGTTTTCTGCTCCTGAAAACATCAGGTATTATCTTGTCCTTGTTTGCTAAATATGATAGACTTTTAGTATGATTAATGATTTAATTTCTCTTCATCTTCTATCCTTTTTGCAGAAAGGTGTTTCCTTATATATTTGTCCCTGCAAAACAACTCATCAAGTCTTCAAGTGGGTTGAAGATCTCTTCTCCTAGTATAAGAAATAAATCCCCTAAATCTGAAATTGAATCTTCTCTTACTGCTGATAATGATAATCTCAAAAACCCTTCACTTTTTTGATTGTTTGAGTATGTTTTCCCTATTTGAAAGCCTTGATATACTTTTGTTTTACTGAAGCCTTGAGTGTTGATGATCGAACAAATATTGTTGGTACTCGGGGGATAGTACTTTCCTTGTAGATTTGATTAAAGGATTTTGATTATATTTTGGGATTTTATTGTTTTTTCTGCAGGATAAGCTAATGTCATTGTTCTAAGGAGGACAACCTGAATTTATTGATTCCCTTTCCACATATGTTGGTAAAAGGTTTGTTTTAATTTTTAATTTAGGTTTCTATTTGTAGTAATCTCAATTTCTCTCCATCATTTCTAAATATTATTCGGTTTATGTTTTAGTTTGGTATTTGTTTTAAATTGTATGCCTCTTACTTGCTGAAGCTCATTAATGGTATTAGGATGTTTAGCTTTATAGAGTTTTAATTTTTCTCATCTTAATTCTTTAGAGACAGTACATGTTTGTTTAACTGTCATTGCCAAGTTCTTCACAACATCAAAGGAGACCAATGTGTTTTGGTTTTGCTATGCTTAGTGTCTAGCTACTGTAGGTTCTATAGTGAGTTATGATTCACTTATAATGCTTCAGTTTTTGCTCTCAAAGGATCCAATAGACTGTATATGATTTATTATACTCTGAGTTCGAACTTTATTATAGAGGAAGAGGTGCTCCTATGAAGTTTTGCCTACATATGTTTACAGTTTTATGAGAATATGATGGTCAGGGATTTAAATTCATTTACGTGATGATGTGCAGGAGAACAAGAAGTTAAAGGGGAAGAAAAAATGGCTGCAGCTTACAGCGTAACTGGTAAAAGGGCTTATACTAATTCATTTTATTTATTTTTCTGAAATCAAATATTACAGCATGTCTGCCTTAAGTCATTTGAGTGTGTCTTTTTTTGTTGTTGTTGTGAAGATGGTGAACCCTTGAGCTCAGTGCTATTAGTCGCTACGAGGTTCAATTAGACTTATGATGATCAGGGCATAGTATTTTCTAGCCTATCCCTGATTATGCATTGGCGGAAAATTGCTGTTTGAAAGGAGTGGGTAAGTTCTCTCGCAGGGATGTAATTGGTTGCTAGAATTGAGTAGTGTCTGGTTGATTTGTTTTCATTGTAACTGAATCGTTATATATCGTTGTTCCAACTATAAATATATAGCTAATCTTGATTTGAGATGGATGGCATGAGTTATTTGCGTTTTCAGTCAAGTTCGGGCAGTGGTGTGCTAATGTTTGTCTTTTTGAAATTAACACAGTGAATGGCATTCTTCGGTTGGTGGATCTACAACAGAAAGAACAATGGATTTAGTGCAGCTAGAAACACTACAGTCTTGTAGTTCTGATTGTTAAACTTGCAGCTATCAGAAATTATACAAGCTTAGCACTAAGAAAAAGGTAATATCTTACCTACTAAACTCTTTTTCAAATTGCTTATGATGTTTACAAAAAATAGGTATTAGCTTACCTGCTTAACCCATCTATGGAAGCAGGTTACCCCAGGACAAAATGCATATCAACATGGAGACTTATATCCCAATGAGCGGAGGATTTGATGTTCATGTTCCCCAAGAATTGCAGGATTATAAGTCACAAGTCAAAGTTGTTACATCGATAAAGAACTGAAGGTAAGGAATTCAACTGAAATGTTATTCATCTTCAATCTGTTTGTTAACTCTAATATTGCAAGTTAAGAACTTGCGCGAGACTTATTTTAGTTTGGTTTATTTCGAATGCAATTTACTTGGGCTTAAACAAAGTTTCTGTTTGAGTGAAGTTTCTGACCCCTCACTGTTTGTGTATATGCGTAATTGTGCAAGCCTATAATGAAACAACTCAATAATTCCTAATAGTGTAAATATATTATCTAAGAGAAACTTTTGTACTTCTATAGACTATATGTTGTTACCATTTCCACTCATCAATAACAACTTGATATGCTAGCGCATTAACAATCTCCTATAATGGTTGCTGCTGCAGTCAAGCCAAGGGGTGGTATCCCAATGCTTGCCAATTCCTCGCAACCTGGATCCAATAGGGATCACTTAGATGGTGCTAGCCTGGACCAGAACTGGACAATTTTGTTTACCAAGTTCCTGGCATGACAGCTCCAGCGGGTGGGTCAAATCCAGCATAGGATTTGATGTTCATGTATACATACGTCTGAGCTTCTAATGAGGTATGTGCCGAAGCATGTATCCATTGTTAATATTGTTTCTTCCATCATTTTTCTTTCGTCCATTACTATTAAGTAATGCTTATTGTAAATGAATATGAATAATCTAGTTATAGCTTCATAGCTGCACCCACCAACACGATCAGTTTCATATTCTCTCATGTCTGTGTTCATTCACTGTTCAGTAGTAACTATACAAGTTTTGACCATGGTATTATTATATGTTATCATGTAGACCACGTGTGTGATGAATATTGACTGAGGTACGACATTTTATTTTAGACCTCCCATTCTGAAATCCTGGTTCCGCCACTGTCTGGAATGATGCTTACTGTCTCCTAAGTAACATGGCCAGGCTCTTGCAGACATTTTACATGCTAATTTCAATATCAATTTCTCTCAGCTTTGAAATGTTAGCTAACCTAATTGCATCCTAATATGTAGCCTAATGTCTGGTTGATGGTTATTTTCAGTGATTACTCAAAGAATTACAATGCAAAGCATATTATGTGGAATGCACCACCAAGGGGTTCAGTCATTGTTGAAGGATAACTACAACTACAATAGTCAAAGCTTGGTGCAAGACAAGCTTCATGGTGGTTAGCTGCAAAGTGGAACTTCACACCATTATCCAATGTAACAAGTCTCTTGGGTACCTTTCTTAAGTTTTGTTTCTCTCATGTTACTTGGTATAGATAGCCCAGTCTTGCGGGTTAAATTCTAAACTGTATGAATATTGTTGAAGTTTTTGGTTGTCAAGTTTAACATTGTTCTTATTGTTGAAATTTTCACATTTTAAATTTGGGCGAGTTTAAGTGGTTGAATTTGTACATTGACCATTAAGCAAAAGTTATGACCATTAAGCACAAGTTCAAAAGAACTCTCCCCCATTTGATGTCATTCCCAAAATAACAACAACGAGCGACCTTAATTTCAAGAGAAAAAAAGGATTTTTATTGGACACAAAACCATATGAATGATTTTTATATCCAAAAATCAATCAAATCAATCATAAGTAAACCCATGATTAATTTAATCGGAATACATAATCAAATTAAACACAAAAAGTGATCAATTTAATTGATTGTGCTCAACATAAGTGAACTTACGGAGCAACAACTAAGTTAACCATACAAGAGAGTGATTGGCTTAATCGTTCATATACTCAACACAAGAGAACTTATGAAGTAATAACTAAATAACCAAACAAGATGATTAATTTAGTTCTAAATGCTCAACATAAAGTACCTTACGGAACAACCAACCAAGCTAATCAAAAATTAATCAACTTAGTTGTATCGTGCTCAACATAAGACACATTACGGAGCCTCACAGTATTACATAAAATATGGATCAGTGAAGATCAATACTTTGGAATACACAAGGATTCATTCTCTTCCATCACTATTCGCATAACGACATTCAATAGACATAATCCTTGTAAACAAAAGATTTTAACCTATCTTCCATCAAAAATTGACAATATAGGCTTAAATTTTGTAATTGTCAAAGTCTATTCATCCTTAAATCAATACATGAATACCGATCATGAACGACTTTACTTTTGACAAAATATGGGACAAACATAGTTCCGGACGTAAACACCAAAATCCCATAACAAATTACAATATAACAAATCATAAAGATTGAATACTGCAAAACATCATCCTCCAAAAAGTTTAGAATTTTAAACCAAAAACCTAAAAACATGAAGATGAAAATAATAGTTATGTGTAGTCACAATCATCTATTCCAAACTCTAGTAATCCTTCTCAAAAACAAGAATACATTCTCATAAGAAGTTTCCTAGGCATCAAGACAAACTCGTAATGCACATATAAGATGATTTGTCCTTAAAGGGTAGAATCAATATTTTTCGCTCGGATTTACACCAAAAGCGTATAAAAATATTTTCTTAACAAAGAAGAACATACAAGGTCATTAACGACCATGCACTACAGTTCACATAAGATGATTGTGAACATTAAAGATTTCCATAGTAATGCATACTACTTCCCGTTCTTGAACTTCCTTCTTTGTGATTCACCAACAACATTCTTGTAAAACCAACAATGATCTTAGAAGAGTAGTACTCCAAGAATACAACTGCCCAAGTCCAAGAGAAGTGGAACAAGTGCAACGAAACGGAGCAAAACACTCAAAAACAAGAGACATGACAAATACCAATCTTAACTCATCCAAATTCAGAAATTCTCATCTCCATTTTGAATATAAATCAAAGAGGAACAGAATTCAAAAAGAATGAGGTCATTCCGAGTTCGGACGAAGAAATTACGGCCAAAACAAGTTTACCGAATATCGACGTCTACAGGCAAGTATGCATACAGGTTTGCAAACGATTTTCATAACTTGGAGCAGTTTGCAAACTAGGTATGCGAACTTAAACCCCTGGATTTTGATTTTAAATGATGGTACCATACTTTGGTATGTGTACCATGAAGTCCAAACATCCCGAACTATTATTTTCAAACCTGAACATTTAAGAACCTTAAACACATATCAAGTTAGGTAGAAAAGAACGATAAGAAAGGTATGTGAATCATTATAAGTTCTCTAAGCAAATAAAAGCAAAAATCTTGCTCAAGTTTATACATACCTTTTTTAGATGAATCCAGTTGAATTCTATAGCCTTACCAAACATAATATGTGCGCCCCAGTTGTTGTGCTTCCCTCATGATCGTATACATAGCAGGGCATTCTTGGTGAGGATGCACTTTCAACACACTCAAGTTGTGTTGAGGTGAACAATGTATTGCTCACCACAAGTGACTTTTGGATTATCATGAAAGAGATCACTTTTAGAACCTTTCACATCCAAATCCATCTTCCCAAAGAACTCTTTAAGTTCCAGCATCATGGATACTGCTTTCTCCATAGTCTTGGAACTTTCTGGGAGATCATTCCTTTTTACACTCAAAATCATTGACTTTATTTTGTATCCACTTTTGAGTGCGTTTAGGAACGACCGAAACCTTCTTCCCATTACTCTCTTCAAGATTTTGGAAGAGAATTGGATTGACTATTCTTTTGCAAGTTAGTCTTTCTCCAATTGGGAGCATCAGATCTTGTCTTCGTCTTTACGAAGTTATCCTTTTGATAACCATTACGATTGTGAAAAGGATTCGTATGACGTTTATAGGCAAATCTAGTCTTATCACAACACTGATTCCTTTGCCTAAGGGTTGGACAGTTACAACCTGTAACGTTAAGAGGATTAGTCTTTACGTATGATATTGGTTTCACAACTTCTTGTGATTCCCAAACAAGAACATCATGAAGTTTCTCATTCCTTATACGGAAACGACATCTCCTTTCCAGGTGACCTTTATTTCCGCAATAGTGGCAAACATAAGGAATGTTCTTACCTCGATTTGTATGTGTTGACTTTGGAGGTTGATATACTTTGCTCTTTCGAACCTTAACTTCCGGTGAAGGTATTTCACTTTTGCCATCAGTGGAAACCTTTTGTTGAGAAGTATCACTTGCCTTGAAAATTTTTACCTCTTTGCTAATACTTGGAGCATCTATTCCCTTATAGCCCAATCCTCATGTATCACGATGATTTTTACTTGCTCCTAGCATAGTGGTTAATTTCATCTTCCAACATCTTGACTTTATCAAGAGCAGCAGCTAAATCAGCCTCAAGGCGTTTTTCTCGAACGAGACAAGCACTTTCTTTGTCATCAAAACTAATTTGTTGAGAGTTAAACCTTGCTTCATATTCTGCAAGTTTCTCTTCCAACAAAAAGTATTTTTGATAAAGATTATCACATTCAAGTGACTTCATACGTAGGTTTTCCTCAGAATCCTTGAGGATCGATTCGGTAGAACGATTCGAAAAATAAACACCTGCGTAACATCTTCTCAATTTCTTGTTTTCTCGACAGAGAGGAGTCAGAAGAGGTGTGACATGAGAAGTTGTAATCTTCTTCATATTCCACGAGTCCAAAAACTTAACATACTCTGAGAATTCCTCATCAACATCTCTATCAATATCTGAATAACCTTCATAAGAAAGTTCATCCAACTGTTCTTCTAGGAGAGTTTCCAAATCAACAGTTTTTACATCAAGAGAATGTTAGATATTGACTTAGATGTGGCAGTTCTATCAGGTGAACCCAAGCTTTTAGAATCATCTGGTAATTTCTCAACTGGTACGTTATTAGAGATAGACTCGTCCATAATCAGATCGCTACAAACACAGACTTATAAGGTCTTAACGTGTTTGCCTGCTCTGATACCAATTGAAAAAGCGGGGGTCTAACAACACCACCCAATATTTTGCTTAGCAATCTTTATGGACAAACTCGAATATACTTTTAAGAGAATCAACAAGACTCAATCAATTAAAAGTATATCAACGAGTTTGTATCTCTCTCTTGATTTGATTTACTCAAGCAAAGACTGCGAGTTCTAACAAATACAAGGAATAACTTGGACGGTACCAAAGACCAATATCCAAGGATCAATCAATATCAATCAACAACCAAAGGTCGGATTTCCAATTGATTGAATCAAACGCACAACCTGTATTATTTCAATTATATAAATGATAAGTGCATAATTCATATGATTTTAGTGTCCATTCCATACTTGTTTTAGCTATTATTCTTGCGTATTTTCATTTTATTACTCTTGTTTTCTCTTGTTTGCCTCTATTAGGTGAATTATCCAAAAAGGAGCTACAAAGTTCTGAAAAGATCTAGGAAGAGAAGTATTCCAAGTATCCAAGTGCCAAAGTCCAAGAGAAGTGGAAGAAAAGCGACAAAAAGGAGCAAAATGCTCATAATCAAGAGAAGGGCCAAAGACCGATCTTAACTCATTCAAATTAAGGATTTCTCATCACCGTCTTGGATAGAATTGAAAGATAAAAAGAATTCAAAAAGAATGAGGTCATTCCGAGTTCGGATGAAGAAGTTGTAGCCAAAACAGTTTTATTGAAAATCGAAGGTAGTGCAGTCCGCGAACTGGGTTTGCGGACGGGGTTCACAGACTTAATTCCGAAAATTTCTGATGGATTTTGAATTTTGCGGACTGGGTTCGCGCACTTAGCAAAGGGGAAACGTGAATTCACACCTTGGAAGACCTAAGGGCATGTTTGGGAACGTTATTTCGTTATTTTGGGTCGGATTCTTGAACCAAACCCAATACGTGAAGGCCAAGCAATGAAAACCTATAAAAAGGTATTAGGTTATGTGGAAGAATATCATACAATATATCACGGTCACGAAATTGTTAGGGTTTGGAGAGAATAAACATCACACGGAGCGATTATCAATGGTAACGTTATCTCTTACGTTTCTCATATGTATATCATGGATGTTTCTACATCCATGAGTAGCTAAACACCTATTGATTGAGGATGAATTCTAAGTTGTAAACAAGATTTGAGTTATTATATTAATCTACTTTGAAGTTCTTCATATGATTATCGTTTGTTTATACTATTTGAATATTTATGATTGATTGATAGATTGTCTAGGTGACCAACTGGATTGATTTGTTGATTCAATCTATTGCTAGTATTGAGTTAGGAGATGAGTAATCGTCGAATAACCTTTACACAAGTAAAGAACACGAAACCTTGCAGTGGGATTTTGTGGAGCGATTGTGTGTATAAACAACACTAAAAAGTGGACCTTGAGCTAAGAGTCTAACTATTAGGATCAACCTATAAATTCACAAAAGATAAAGCATTCGACCTAATTACACCTTGAGTGAGATACTACTAGGTGGTTAGGCGAGTATAATCTGGTATTGGAGAGCTTCCGTATTCAGTGATAAAAGGAATTTAGGGAACAACACTGAGCTAGCTGTTATTCCACGGATGGTGATAATCTATGATTAACAACAAGTAGGAAAGTATAATAACTCATTGACGGTTTATATACGAAGAAGGATTCATCGATCATATCTCTCTCTCTATTGATTACAATACAATTTTATTTGCTTTGATTATTTATTTTGTTCACAATCTAAAACAAAACCCCCCCTTTGTGACACTTTGACAACTAAAACTCACTGCTCTTCGTGGGAACGATCCTTACTTCCATTATATTACCAGTTAATTATGTGGAAATAAGATTATTAATTTGATTGCACTCACGACACACATCAAATTTTGGCGCCACTTCCTGGGAGCAGTCGGTAGCTTTAGTTGTTATTTTTATTAGTTGTTATTTTTGTTTTTAGTTATTTCTTTTTTGTTTTCTAGATTTTTGTTTCAGGTACTATATCTTTGGTGAATGCTCAAAGAGGGAAGACCGAGTCCAATACGTCTTCGATCCGGCACTCAACTAAAGGACTTCATTCGAGCGGTTAACACTCCGCTTCCTCCTTCTTCATCAAGTGAGTTCGCATATTCAGACATAGACGAAGAAGCAATGGGTGATCGTACACTCAAGGACCTAGCTTCTCACAAGCTCGACACACAACAATGGTGTACCCAAACTAACTCAACCTTCGAGATCAAGCCGGGGTTGATTAGAGAGTTACCAAAGTTTCATGGCATGGTGAACGAGGATCCAAAAAAACATCTTATGGACTTCTATACCATGCTTCCACCGGAGACTAATGATAATGGAACAATGTTGAAAGCTTTTACGTTCTCTTTGGCGGGCAATGCTAAGGAATGGTTGTATTATTTGCCTTCCGGAAGTGTCACAACATGGAATGGGTTGAAGAAACTTTTCCTCAAGAGATATTTTCCCGCATCAAAGGCTACGGAACTTCGCAAGGAAATTTGTGGGATAAATCAAAATGTGGGAGAGTCCTTGTATGAATGTTGGGACCGATACAAGATATTAGTGGCAAGCTGTCCACACCATCAATTCAATGATGTTATGATACTCCAATACTTCTACGAAGGTCTTCAACCAAGTGATAGATCTCTTCTTGATGCCACTGGTGGTGATGCACTAGTGAACAAGACGGTGGCTCAAGCTACCGAGTTGATTGAAAGTATGGATGCAAACTCGCAACAATTCTACACAAGAGATGAACCAATATTTAGGCGAGTGCATGAAGTTGGTGATTCATCATCATATCTTGAACAAAGTATGGGGAGCATGGAAAGGGTAATGCAACGAATGGCAGCAGTGATCATTCCGACTTATGAAGAAGAGTCTGAACAGGTGAATGTTGTGTTCCCTAATCAGAGGCCAAGGTATGATCCACACTCTAATACTTACAATCCAGGTTGGAAAGATCACCCAAATTTCATTTATGCAAATCAGCAAGCTGCAGCTCCTAATCCTTATGGGAGACAAAGTAGTTTTCAACAACCACAACTCCGACCACAACCCCCACCTCAGCCTCAACAACAAACTCAAAATTCTAGTTTAGAGGAGATGATGCAAAAGCAAGATGCCAGTGCTCAGCGGCAAGATGCAATCCTGCAGAAACAAGATATGGCTATAAAAGATTTGCAACTTCGAATGGGACAATTGGATACATATATGAATGAAATAAAAGCACAGAATTCAGCAAAGTTGCCATCACAGCCTTTTGTGAATCCAAGAGCGAATGTCAATGTTGTAACTCTAAGAAGTGGGAAATAAACTGAAGAGCCACATCAACAAAAAGAGGTTAGTAACGACATTCAAAAGGAAGTAGAGGAGGAAACTGTCTCAAAGGAAAATCCAACCTCAACTGGCCAACCTAAGGACTCGGTTCCCACTTTTACCATACCACCTCCTTTCCCTAGTCGTTTTTCCAAGTCAAAGAAGCAAGCTCAAGACAAGGAGATCATGGATATTTTTAGCAAGATACAAATAAACATCCCATTTATTGAGGTCATCAAAACGGTACCCAGGTATGTTAAGGTTTTGAAGGATTTGTGTACAAGGAAGGATAGGTTGATTGCTAATGAGATCACTCAAGTGGGTGAAAGTGCTACAACTATGTTACTTAAGAAGATGCCTTCAAAGTGTGAAGATCCTGGTGGCTTCACAGTTCACATTACCATTGGTAACCGACGATTCGAGCGTGCTTTGCTTGATTTGGGAGCATCCATAAGTGTTATGTCAGCCGATGTTTATGATTCTTTGAATCTCGGACCTTTAAAAGAGGCAAAGATCACTTTTCAATTGGCTAACAAGTCCAATATATATCCTAAGGGAGTCGTGGAGGACGTGTTAGTTCAAGTATATCAGTTAATCTTTCCGGTTGATTTATATATTGTGGATATGCACAATGGAGATAATTTTTCATCTACTTCGTTACTTCTTGGGAGACCATTTATGGAAACTGCAAAGACGAAGATTGATGTTGATAGTGGTGCACTCACTATGGAATTTGATAAGGAGATCATACGGTTCAATATCTTTGAAACCATGCGCTATCCTAGTGATGTCCACTCAGATTTCTCTATTGATGTTATTGGTTCGTTATCGCAACAAATATTTGATTTAAATGCTGAAGATGAACTTGGAGTTGTGTTATGGAACAATATTGATTTGGACGTTCACGGGAAACCGAACCTGGACGTTAAGATAGCCAAAGAACTAGTGGATATGTGTGGTGCTTTAACATCACTACAAGAAGCAAAAACGGGTTATATTTCTTATATTTCTTTACCCATAACTATTGAGGTTCCTTTACCATATATTGTGCAGGCACCGAAACTAGAATTGAAGCCACTTCCAGACCACCTAAAGTACGCGTACTTGGGTGACAAAGAAGAACTTCCGGTGATCATTGGAAAGAACCTCAACCCAATACAAGAAGAACGTCTCTTTAAGGTTATGAAAGAGCACAAAACAACTATTGGTTGGACAATTGTTGATATTAAAGGCATTAGTACATCCATGTGCATGCATAGAATCCTAATGGAAGATGATTTTAAGCCAGTACGTGATGCTCAGCGTAGGCTTAACCCCCCAATGATGGAGGTCGTGAAGAAAGAGATCCTAAAATTACTAAGTGTGGGGGTGATTTACCCAATTTCTGACAACAAATGGGTTATCCCAGTACAAGTGGTGCCTAAGAAATCAGGTGTCACTGTTGTTAGAAATCAAGATGATGAACTTGTTTCTACAAGAGTTCAGACAGGATGGAGAGTATGCATAGACTACAGAAATCTTAATGCCGCAACCCGAAAGGATCACTTTCCTTTGCCTTTCATTGATCAGATGTTAGAGAGGCTAGCAGGACATTCATATTTATTGCTTTTTGGACGGTTATCGGGCTACAATCATATTTTTATTGCACCGGAGGATCAAGAGAAAACTACTTTCACTTGTCCTTTTGGTACGTTTGCCTATAAACGGATGCCGTTTGGTCTTTGCAATGCGCCTGCCACTTTTCAGAGGTGTATGGTTAGTATATTTTCTGACTATGTGGAGCGCATTATTGAGGTATTTATGGATGATTTTAGTGTTTATGGTGATTCATTTGATATTTGTTTACAAAACCTTGAACTTGTGCTTAAAAGTCTTTATTGGGAGAAATATCACTTTATGGTAAACCATGGCATAGTGCTCGGTCACATCGTGCCCTCTCGAGGGCTTGAACTTGACAAAGCAAAGACAGATTTGATAAGAAACTTACAATATCCTACTTCGGTGAGGGAAATTCGTTCTTTTCTTGGTCATGCAGGTTTCTACAGGCGGTTTATCAAGGATTTCTCCAAAATCTCAATGTCGATGTGCAAATTATTGCAAAAAGAGGTTATTTTTGACTTCAACAAGGAGTGCAAGGATGCCTTTGATAAATTGAAAGAGTTGTTGACAACTGCATCAATTATCAAGTCACCAGATTGGAGTTTACTATTTGAATTAATGTGTGATGCAAGTGACTATGCAGTCGGAGCCGTTTTGGATCAAAGAGTAGACAACCTGTCTCATGTGATTTATTATGCATCTAGGATCCTAAACGATGCACAAATCAACTATTCTACCACCGAGAAAGAATTTTTGGCTATAGTGTTTGCACTAGAAAAATTTAGATCCTATTTGGTGGGTTCAAAAGTGGTTGTATATTCTGATCATGCAGCACTTAGGTACCTACTAAAGAAGAAAGAAGCTAAGCCAAGACTGATACGGCGGATTCTACTATTACAAGAATTTGATTATGAAATAATAAAAGATGTGTTGAAAATACTGTTGCTGATCACCTTAGTAGACTTGTTGTTTCCGAAGAAGAACTTCCTTTACAAGATCGTTTTCCAGACGAACAACTTTTCTCAATTGAAGATTCAACACCTTGGTACGCGGATATAGTGAACTACTTGGTTACAAGACAAGTACCTAGTACAATGTCTAATTTTCAAAAGCTTAAGCTTAAGAAAATAGCTAAGCAGTACGTGTGGGATGAGCCCTACTTGTGGAAATACGATTCTGATCAAATCATCTGCAAGTGCGTACCTAATTCTGAATTTCAATCTATTCTTACTTTTTGTCATACTTATGCATGTGGTGGTCACTTTGGTTCTAAACGTACCGCTTTCAAAGTACTTGAAAGTGGATTTTATTGGCCTACCCTATTTGAGGATGCATATATTTTTTGCAAATCTTGTGATAGATGTCAGTTAACTGGCAATCTAGGTTCTCGAAATCAAATGCCACTCAATTATATTCTCACCTTAGAGATTTTTGATGTGTGGGGCATAGATTTTATGGATCCTTTTGTCAATTCTTATGGAAAATATTATATACTTCTTGCTGTGGATTATGTGTCGAAATGGGTGGAAGCTAAAGCCACCCCTACTAATGATTCTCAAGTTGTTTGTGAGTTTGTGAAGGCATATATTTTCTCTAGACATGGTATACCTAGAGTGGTTATCAGTGATGGAGGTTCGCATTTTCAGAAATCATTCCATGCTCTACTCAAGAAGTACAACATTACACACAAGGTTGGTACGCCGTATCACCCACAAACTAGTGGGCAAGCCGAAATCTCGAACCGTGAGATTAAATCCATTCTTGAGAAAACCGTAAACACTACACGAAAATATTGGAGTTATAGGCTTAATGATGCACTATGGGCATATAGAACGGCGTACAAGACACCGATTGGTATGTCTCCATATCGGTTGGTTTATGGCAAAGCTTGTCATCTTCCGGTTGAACTTGAACACAAGGCATATTGGGCGATAAATATGTGCAACATGGATTATGAAAATGCGGGGAAACAAAGGAAGCTACAACTCAATGAGCTAGAGGAGATACGTAATGATGCATACGAGAGTTCTCGTATCTACGAGGAAAAGACGAAGCTTTTTTCCATGACAAAATGATTTCTCGAAAGAATTTTGTTGTGAGACAAAAAGTTCTTTTATTTAATTCTCGTCTTAGACTGTTTCCTGGGAAGCTAAGGTCCAGATGGATTGGACCGTTTGTTGTTACTAATGTTTTCTCTTATGGTGCAGTTGAAATTTCTAGTCTTAGAGATGGAACAAATTTAAAGGTGAACGGCCATAGATTGAATCCATATTATGAAAGCATTGCTTATGTGAACATGGAAGAAATTGAGCTTCATGATTTACTTCCTCTTGAGGAGTAATTGAAAGGAAAGCCAAGTCGGGATGGGGACATTAAACTAAGCGCTAAATGGGAGGCAATCCATCGGTTTTGTATCTCTATCCCTTTTGTTTTTAGTTTTATTATTTTTGCATATCATATCTTGCATTCCCATCTTAGATTTTACAAGTCCTATATCTATAATGAAAGTTTTGACGAATTCTCGTCAGAAAATTCTGACTGCGCAGTTGTCACGAAAATAGCTCTAGAGACTTCATACGGAGTCCGATTTGAGTGGTTGACCCCAACTTTTAAAGAGGACAGACATACCTTTCTTTTACAAAAAGAAAATCTGAATTTTGAGTCTGTTAAGTTGGATCGATAGGCCTGGACATTTGGGTTTCGGAATTTTTCTAGAACTTTTTCAGATTTTATATCAGTCAGTCCGGAGGCCATAAAAGTTAGACCGTGTATCTAAACAGTGTGAAATTTTGACACCTTATAGAAAAGACGTAGGAGCACAACTTTCATTTAGGATATTTTTCCTAATTCCCTACCCATTGGTACAGGTTTTGAGTTTTTCATAGCTGTTATGTCAGAAATCAGAATTTTCGGTTCTAAACATTGAGGACAATGTTGAGTTTAAGTGTGGGGGAGCATTTAGTATCATAATTTATGCATACACATAAAAAAAAATCATACTCTTTTATTTCTTGCATTCTTGAGACTTCATCTTTTGGAGTTAATTATGAGCTATTTAGGATGACACTCGAAACCTTTTAAGGTTGAAACAGTTCTTACAGCTATAGATCGAGTTCCACTTTATCATTCCACAATCCTTAATTAATATACGTTCATAATTGAATGAGAAACTAAGCTATGGTAGTCGTTTGAAAGAGTCATCCTCGCAATAAATCATTACTGAATCACTTTCTTTTTATTTTTGCAGTTTTATGTTTCTCTAAAGTGATATGGTGGGATCCTGATACTGCCGTGGATGTTGTAGCAAGGTAATCATTGGCTGAGCATATAAAAGCCTCATAATACAATTGTCTTACACTCTTAAAGAGTAAAGAGTGAGCCAAAAAAAAATATATATATATAAATAAGGCTCTTCTTCATTTCTCGACACCAATAATTGATAGGTCCGGAATCGCGGATAATCATAGTCGATGAAAAAAAAAACAAATCATCATTCTATAGCAAGTCAAAGAGACTATTAATGAGGTTCTTGACACTTGGATAGCAGTATGTGTGAAACGTTGTCCCTGTCTCCAGTCGCCTAAGCAAGCGTGGAACGCAGGATCCAAGGCAACCATCATGTACTTGTTGAAAAGGAACATGCGCTTAGAGTATCTAATCATGTGGTCGAGTTAAATGGGTGCTTCTCTCAACTAGTGCGCTATAAATATATATCCTTTGACGACATTCATACAAGTATTGTGGGTAACATCTTTCACTTAAGTCAACATTTGCACACTTCACTTTTATATTTTCATTTTCTTATCTATCCATGTGATTCCAGTATGCGAGTGTTGTGATAAACGTTGCAACAAGTACGATGACTATCTTAGTAGAGTTTTCCAAGCAGGTTGAATGTCACACGCAAGTAATTGCTTATGTGTGATGATTAGAATGTATGTGGGATATTTGTAGCTAAAGAACATATGCAAGCTAATTATTTGGCTTTCTACTTTGTGTCTATCCTTAATGGTTCTTCCAAAGAGAGAAATTGGAGTAGGTTTTGTGGTTATACCTCTTGTAAACCCTCACGAGACTATAACTCGTCCACTAGGGACACCTAGGGGTTTAAAGGCATGTTATTCATGCTAAGAGTAACCGTATCCTCACGACATGGAGTTGTTGTATTTAGGATTAGTTTTGTTTAGTTTTCTCGAGGACTAGCAAAAGCTAATTGTGGGGGGATTTGATAAGTGCATAATTCATATGATTTTAGTGTCCATTCCATACTTGTTTTAGTTATTATTCTTGCATATTTTTGTATTATTACTCTTGTTTGCCTTTATTAGGTGAATCATCCAAAAATGATCTACAAAGTGCTGAAAAGAGATAGGAAGAGAAGTATTCCAAGTATCCAAGTGCCAAAGTCCAAGAGAAGTGGAAGAAAAGCGACAAAAAGGAACAAAACGCTCATAATCAAGATAAGGGCCAAACAATGATCTTAACTCATTCAAATTAAGTATTTCTCATCACCAATAGCTTCAGTTTTTGCTCTCAAAGGATCCAATAGACTGTATATGATTTATTATACTCTGAGTTCGAACTTTATTATAGAGGAAGAGGTGCTCCTATGAAGTTTTTCCTACATATGTTTACAGTTTTATGAGGATATGATGGTCAGGGATTTAAATTCATTTACGTGATGATGTGCAGGAGAACAAGAAGTTAAAGGGGAAGAAAAAATGGATGCAGCTTACAGCGTAACTGGTAAAAGGGCTTATACTAATTCATTTTATTTATTTTGCTGAAATCAAATATCACAGCATGTCTGCCTTAAGTCATTTGAGTGTGTCTTTTTTTGTTGTTGTTGTGAAGATGGTGAACCCTTGAGCTCAGTGCTACTAGTCGCTACGAGGTTCAATTAGACTTATGATGATCAGGGCATAGTATTTTCTAGCCTATCCCTGATTATGCATTGGCGGAAAATTGTTGTTTGAAAGGAGTGGGTAAGTTCTCTCGCAGGGATGTAATTGGTTGCTAGAATTGAGTAGTGTCTGGTTGATTTGTTTTCATTGTAACTGAATCGTTATATATCGTTGTTCCAACTATAAATATATAGCTAATCTGATTTGAGATGGATGGCATGAGTTATTTGCGTTTTCAGTCAAGTTCGGGCAGTGGTGTGCTAATGTTTGTCTTTTTGAAATTAACACAGTGAATGGCATTCTTCGGTTGGTGGATCTACAACAGAAAGAACAATGGATTTAGTGCAGCTAGAAACACTACAGTCTTGTAGTTATGATTGTTAAACTTGCAGCTATCAGAAATTATACAAGCTTAGCACTAAGAAAAAGGTAATATCTTACCTACTAAACTCATTTTCAAATTGCTTTTGATGTTTACAAAAAATAGGTATTAGCTTACCTGCTTAACCCATCTCTGGAAGCAGGTTACCCCAGGACAAAATGCATATCAACATGGAGACTTATATCCCAATGAGCGGAGGATTTGATGTTCATGTTCCCCAAGAATTGCAGGATTATAAGTCACAAGTCAAAGTTGTTACATCGATAAAGAACTGAAGGTAAGGAATTCAACTGAAATGTTATTCATCTTCAATCTGTTTGTTAACTCTAATATTGCAAGTTAAGAACTTGCGTGAGACTTATTTTAGTTTGGTTTATTTCGAATGCAATTTACTTGGGCTTAAACAAAGTTTCTGTTTGAGTGAAGTTTCTGACCCCTCACTGTTTGTGTATATGCGTAATTGTGCAGCCTATAATGAAACAACTCAATAATTCCTAATAGTGTAAATATATTATCTAAGAGAAACTTTTGTACTTCTATAGACTATATGTTGTTACCATTTCCACTCATCAATAACAACTTGATATGCTAGCGCATTAACAATCTCCTATAATGGTTGCTGCTGCAGTCAAGCCAAGGGGTGGTATCCCAATGCTTGCCAATTACTCACAACCTGGATCCAATAGGGATCACTTAGATGGTGCTAGCCTGGACCAGAACTGGACAATTTTGTTTACCAAGTTCCTGGCATGACAGCTCCAGCGGGTGGGTCAAATCCATCATAGGATTTGATGTTCATGTATACATACGTCTGAGCTTCTAATGAGGTATGTGCCGAAGCATGTATCCATTGTTAATATTGTTTCTTCCATCATTTTTCTTTCGTCCATTACTATTAAGTAATGCTTATTGTAAATGAATATGAATAATCTAGTTATAGCTTCATAGCTGCACCCACCAACACGATCATTTTCATATTCTCTCATGTCTGTGTTCATTCACTGTTCAGTAGTAACTATACAAGTTTTGACCATGGTCTTATTATATGTTATCATGTAGACCACGTGTGTGATGAATATTGACTGAGGTACGACATTTTATTTTAGACCTCCCATTCTGAAATCCTGGTTCCGCCACTGTCTGGAATGATGCTTACTGTCTCCTAAGTAACATGACCAGGCTCTTGCAGACATTTTACATGCTAATTTCAATATCAATTTCTCTCAGCTTTGAAATGTTAGATAACCTAATTGCATCCTAATCTGTAGCCTAATGCCTGGTTGATGGTTATTTTCAGTGATTACTCAAAGAATTACAATGCAAAGCATATTATGTGGAATGCACCACCAAGGGGTTCAGTCATTGTTGAAGGATAACTACAACTACAATAGTCAAAGCTTGGTGCAAGACAAGCTTCATGGTGGTTAGCTGCAAAGTGGAACTTCACACCATTATCCAATGTAACAAGTCTCTTGGGTACCTTTCTTAAGTTTTATTTCTCTCATGTTACTTGGTATAGATAGCCCAGTCTTGCGGGTTAAATTCTAAACTGTATGAATATTGTTGAAGTTTTTGGTTGTCAAGTTTAACATTGTTCTTATTGTTGAAATTTTCACATTTTAAATTTGGGCGAGTTTAAGTGGTTGAATTTGTACATTGACCATTAAGCAAAAGTTATGACCATTAAGCACAAGTTCAAAAGAACTCTCCCCCATTTGATGTCATTCCCAAAATAACAACAACGAGCGACCTTAATTTCAAGAGAAAAAAAGGATTTTTATTGGACACAAAACCATATGAATGATTTTTATATCCAAAAACTCAATCAAATCAATCATAAGTAAACCCATGATTAATTTAATCGGAATACATAATCAAATTAAACACAAAAAGTGATCAATTTAATTGATTGTGCTCAACATAAGTGAACTTACGGAGCAACAACTAAGTTAACCATACAAGAGAGTGATTGGCTTAATCGTTCATATACTCAACACAAGAGAACTTATGAAGTAATAACTAAATAACCAAACAAGATGATTAATTTAGTTCTAAATGCTCAACATAAAGTACCTTACGGAACAACCAACCAAGCTAATCAAAAATTAATCAACTTAGTTGTATCGTGCTCAACATAAGACACATTACGGAGCCTCACAGTATTACATAAAATATGGATCAGTGAAGATCAATACTTTGGAATACACAAGGATTCATTCTATCTTCCATCACTATTCGCATAACGACATTCAATAGACATAATCCTTGTAAACAAAAGATTTTAACCTATCTTCCATCAAAAATTGACAATATAGGCTTAAATTTTGTAATTGTCAAAAGTCTATTCATCCTTAAATCAATACATGAATACCGATCATGAACGACTTTACTTTTGACAAAATATGGGACAACATAGTTCACGGACGTAAACACCAAAATCCCATAACAAATTACAATATAACAAATCATAAAGATTGAATACTGCAAAACATCATCCTCCAAAAAGTTTTAGAATTTTAAACCAAAAACCTAAAAACATGAAGATGAAAATAATAGTTATGTGTAGTCACAATCATCTCTATTCCAAACTCTAGTAATCCTTCTCAAAAACAAGAATACATTCTCATAAGAAGTTTCCTAGGCATCAAGACAAACTCGTAATGCACATATAAGATGATTTGTCCTTAAAGGGTAGAATCAATATTTTTCGCTCGGATTTACACCAAAAGCGTATAAAAATATTTTCTTAACAAAGAAGAACATACAAGGTCATTAACGACCATGCACTACAGTTCACATAAGATGATTGTGAACATTAAAGATTTCCATAGTAATGCATACTACTTCCCGTTCTTGAACTTCCTTCTTTGTGATTCACCAACAACATTCTTGTAAAACCAACAATGATCTTAGAAGAGTAGTACTCCAAGAATACAACTGCCCAAGTCCAAGAGAAGTGGAACAAGTGCAACGAAACGGAGCAAAACACTCAAAAACAAGAGACATGACAAATACCAATCTTAACTCATCCAAATTCAGAAATTCTCATCTCCATTTTGAATATAAATCAAAGAGGAACAGAATTCAAAAAGAATGAGGTCATTCCGAGTTCGGACGAAGAAATTACGGCCAAAACAAGTTTACCGAATATCGACGTCTACAGGCAAGTATGCATACAGGTTTGCAAACGAATTTTCATAACTTGGAGCAGTTTGCAAACTAGGTATGCGAACTTAAACCCCTGGATTTTGATTTTAAATGATGGTACCATACTTTGGTATGTGTACCATGAAGTCCAAACATCCCGAACTATTATTTTCAAACCTGAACATTTAAGAACCTTAAACACATATCAAGTTAGGTAGAAAAGAACGATAAGAAAGGTATGTGAATCATTATAAGTTCTCTAAGCAAATAAAAGCAAAAATCTTGCTCAAGTTTATAGACATACCTTTTTTAGATGAATCCAGTTGAATTCTATAGCCTTACCAAACATAATATGTGCGCCCCAGTTGTTGTGCTTCCCTCATGATCGTATACATAGCAGGGCATTCTTGGTGAGGATGCACTTTCAACACACTCAAGTTGTGTTGAGGTGAACAATGTATTGCTCACCACAAGTGACTTTTGGATTATCATGAAAGAGATCACTTTTAGAACCTTTCACATCCAAATCCATCTTCCCAAAGAACTCTTTAAGTTCCAGCATCATGGATACTGCTTTCTCCATAGTCTTGGAACTTTCTGGGAGATCATTCCTTTTTACACTCAAAACATCATTGACTTTATTTTGTATCCACTTTTGAGTGCGTTTAGGAACGACCGAAACCTTCTTCCCATTACTCTCTTCAAGATTTTGGAAGAGAATTGGATTGACTATTCTTTTGCAAGTTAGTCTTTCTCCAATTGGGAGCATCAGATCTTGTCTTCGTCTTTACGAAGTTATCCTTTTGATAACCATTACGATTGTGAAAAGGATTCGTATGACGTTTATAGGCAAATCTAGTCTTATCACAACACTGATTCCTTTGCCTAAGGGTTGGACAGTTACAACCTGTAACGTTAAGAGGATTAGTCTTTACGTATGATATTGGTTTCACAACTTCTTGTGATTCCCAAACAAGAACATCATGAAGTTTCTCATTCCTTATACGGAAACGACATCTCCTTTCCAGGTGACCTTTATTTCCGCAATAGTGGCAAACATAAGGAATGTTCTTACCTCGATTTGTATGTGTTGACTTTGGAGGTTGATATACTTTGCTCTTTCGAACCTTAACTTCCGGTGAAGGTATTTCACTTTTGCCATCAGTGGAAACCTTTTGTTGAGAAGTATCACTTGCCTTGACAAATTTTACCTCTTTGCTAATACTTGGAGCATCTATTCCCTTATAGCCCAATCCTCATGTATCACGATGATTTTTACTTGCTCCTAGCATAGTGGTTAATTTGCTTGAAATAGTATTGAACTTTTTCAAGTCATCTTCCAACATCTTGACTTTATCAAGAGCAGCAGCTAAATCAGCCTCAAGGCGTTTTTCTCGAACGAGACAAGCACTTTCTTTGTCATCAAAACTAATTTGTTGAGAGTTAAACCTTGCTTCATATTCTGCAAGTTTCTCTTCCAACAAAAAGTATTTTTGATAAAGATTATCACATTCAAGTGACTTCATACGTAGGTTTTCCTCAGAATCCTTGAGGATCGATTCGGTAGAACGATTCGAAAAATAAACACCTGCGTAACATCTTCTCAATTTCTTGTTTTCTCGACAGAGAGGAGTCAGAAGAGGTGTGACATGAGAAGTTGTAATCTTCTTCATATTCCACGAGTCCAAAACTTAACATACTCTGAGAATTCCTCATCACATCTCTATCATATCTGAATCACCTTCATAAGAAAGTTCATCCAACTGTTCTTCTAGGAGAGTTTCCAAATCAACAGTTTTTACATCAAGAGAATGTTAGATATTGACTTAGATGTGGCAGTTCTATCAGGTGAACCCAAGCTTTTAGAATCATCTGATAATTTCTCAACTGGTACGTTATTAGAGATAGACTCGTCCATAATCAGATCGCTACAAACACAGACTTATAAGGTCTTAACGTGTTTGCCTGCTCTGATACCAATTGAAAAAGCGGGGGTCTAACAACACCACCCAATATTTTGCTTAGCAATCTTTATGGACAAACTCGAATATACTTTTAAGAGAATCAACAAGACTCAATCAATTAAAAGTATATCAACGAGTTTTATCTCTCTCTTGATTTGATTTACTCAAGCAAAGACTGCGAGTTCTAACAAATACAAGGAACTTGGACGGTACCAAAGACCAATATCCAAGGATCAATCAATATCAATCAACAACCAAAGGTCGGATTTCCAATTGATTGAATCAAACGCACAACCTATATTATTTCAATTATATAAATGATAAGTGCATAATTCATATGATTTTAGTGTCCATTCCATACTTGTTTTAGCTATTATTCTTGCGTATTTTCATTTTATTACTCTTGTTTTCTCTTGTTTGCCTCTATTAGGTGAATTATCCAAAAAGGAGCTACAAAGTTCTGAAAAGATCTAGGAAGAGAAGTATTCCAAGTATCCAAGTGCCAAAGTCCAAGAGAAGTGGAAGAAAAGCGACAAAAAGGAGCAAAATGCTCATAATCAAGAGAAGGGCCAAAGACCGATCTTAACTCATTCAAATTAAGGATTTCTCATCACCGTCTTGGATAGAATTGAAAGATAAAAAGAATTCAAAAAGAATGAGGTCATTCCGAGTTCGGATGAAGAAGTTGTAGCCAAAACAGTTTTATTGAAAATCGAAGGTAGTGCAGTCCGCGAACTGGGTTTGCGGACGGGGTTCACAGACTTAATTCCGAAAATTTCTGATGGATTTTGAATTTTGCGGACTGGGTTCGCGCACTTAGCAAAGGGGAAACGTGAATTCACACCTTGGAAGACCTAAGGGCATGTTTGGGAACGTTATTTCGTTATTTTGGGTCGGATTCTTGAACCAAACCCAATACGTGAAGGCCAAGCAATGAAAACCTATAAAAAGGTATTAGGTTATGTGGAAGAATATCATACAATATATCACTAGGTCACGAAATTGTTAGGGTTTGGAGAGAATAAACATCACACGGAGCGATTATCAATGGTAACGTTATCTCTTACGTTTCTCATATGTATATCATGGATGTTTCTACATCCATGAGTAGCTAAACACCTATTGATTGAGGATGAATTCTAAGTTGTAAACAAGATTTGAGTTATTATATTAATCTACTTTGAAGTTCTTCATATGATTATCGTTTGTTTATACTATTTGAATATTTATGATTGATTGATAGATTGTCTAGGTGACCAACTGGATTGATTTGTTGATTCAATCTATTGCTAGTATTGAGTTAGGAGATGAGTAATCGTCGAATAACCTTTACACAAGTAAAGAACACGAAACCTTGCAGTGGGATTTTGTGGAGCGATTGTGTGTATAAACAACACTAAAAGTGGACCTTGAGCTAAGAGTCTAACTATTAGGATCAACCTATAAATTCACAAAAGATAAAGCATTCGACCTAATTACACCTTGAGTGAGCTACTACTAGGTGGTTAGGCGAGTAGAATCTGGTATTGGAGAGCTTCCGTATTCAGTGATAAAAGGAATTTAGGGAACAACACTGAGCTAGCTGTTATTCCACGGATGGTGATAATCTATGATTAACAACAAGTAGGAAAGTATAATAACTCATTGACGGTTTATATACGAAGAAGGATTCCTCGATCATATCTCTCTCTATTGATTACAATACAATTTTATTTTCTTTGATTATTTATTTTGTTCACAATCTAAAACAAAACCCCCCCTTTGTGACACTTTGACAACTAAAACTCACTGCTCTTCGTGGGAACGATCCTTACTTCCATTATATTACCAGTTAATTATGTGGAAATAAGATTATTAATTTGATTGCACTCACGACACACATCAAATTTTGGCGCCACTTCCTGGGAGCAGTCGGTAGCTTTAGTTGTTATTTTTATTAGTTGTTATTTTTGTTTTTAGTTATTTCTTTTTTGTTTTCTAGATTTTTGTTTCAGGTACTATATCTTTGGTGAATGCTCAAAGAGGGCAGACCGAGTCCAATACGTCTTCGATCCGGCACTCAACTAAAGGACTTCATTCGAGCGGTTAACACTCCGCTTCCTCCTTCTTCATCAAGTGAGTTCGCAGATTCAGACATAGACGAAGAAGCAATGGGTGATCGTACATTCAAGGACCTAGCTTCTCACAAGCTCGACACACAACAATGGTGTACCCAAACTAACTCAACCTTCGAGATCAAGCCGGGGTTGATTAGAGAGTTACCAAAGTTTCATGGCATGGTGAACGAGGATCCAAAAAAACATCTTATGGACTTCTATACCATAGTCATGTCCATGCTTCCACCGGAGACTAATGAGAATGGAACAATGTTGAAAGCTTTTACGTTCTCTTTGGCGGGCAATGCTAAGGAATGGTTGTATTATTTGCCTTCCGGAAGTGTCACAACATGGAATGGGTTGAAGAAACTTTTCCTCAAGAGATATTTTCCCGCATTAAAGGCTACGGAACTTCGCAAGGAAATTTGTGGGATAAATCAAAATGTGGGAGAGTCCTTGTATGAATGTTGGGACCGATACAAGATATTAGTGGCAAGCTGTCCACACCATCAATTCAATGATGTTATGATACTCCAATACTTCTACGAAGGTCTTCAACCAAGTGATAGATCTCTTCTTGACGCCACTGGTGGTGATGCACTAGTGAACAAGACGGTGGCTCAAGCTACCGAGTTGATTGAAAGTATGGATGCAAACTCGCAACAATTCTACACAAGAGATGAACCAATATTTAGGCGAGTGCATGAAGTTGGTGATTCATCATCATATCTTGAACAAAGGATGGGGAGCATGGAAAGGGTAATGCAACGAATGGCAGCAGTGATCATTCCTACTTATGAAGAAGAGTCTGAACAGGTGAATGCTGTGTTCCCTAATCAGAGGCCAAGGTATGATCCACACTCTAATACTTACAATCCAGGTTGGAAAGATCACCCAAATTTCATTTATGCAAATCAGCAAGCTGCAGCTCCTAATCCTTATGGGCAACAAAGTAGTTTTCAACAACCACAACTCCGACCACAACCCCCACCTCAGCCTCAACAACAGACTCAAAATTCTAGTTTAGAGGAGATGATGCAAAAGCAAGATGCCAGTGCTCAGCGGCAAGATGCAATCCTGCAGAAACAAGATATGGCTATAAAAGATTTGCAACTTCGAATGGGACAATTGGCTACATATATGAATGAAATAAAAGCACAGAATTCAGCAAAGTTGCCATCACAACCTTTTGTGAATCCAAGAGCGAATGTCAATGTTGTAACTCTAAGAAGTGGGAAATAAACTGAAGAGCCACATCAACAAAAAGAGGTTAGTAACGACATTCAAAAGGAAGTAGAGGAGGAAACTGTCTCAAAGGAAAATCCAACCTCAACTGGCCAACCTAAGGACTCGGTTCCCACTTTTACCATACCACCTCCTTTCCCTAGTCGTTTTTCCAAGTCAAAGAAGCAAGCTCAAGACAAGGAGATCATGGATATTTTTAGCAAGATACAAATCAACATCCCATTTATTGAGGTCATCAAAACGGTACCCAGGTATGTTAAGGTTTTGAAGGATTTGTGTACAAGGAAGGATAGGTTGATTGCTAATGAGATCACTCAAGTGGGCGAAAGTGCTACAACTATGTTACTTAATAAGATGCCTACAAAGTGTGAAGATCCTGGTGGCTTCACAATTCACATTACCATTGGTAACCGACGATTCGAGCGTGCTTTGCTTGATTTGGGAAAATCCATAAGTGTTATGTCAGCCGATGTTTATGATTCTTTGAATCTCAGACCTTTAAAAGAGGCAAAGATCACTATTCAATTGGCTAACAAGTCCAATATATATCCTAAGGGAGTCGTGGAGGACGTGTTAGTTCAAGTATATCAGTTAATCTTTCCGGTTGATTTACATATTGTGGATATGCACAATGGAGATAATTTTTCATCTACTTCGTTACTTCTTGGGAGACCATTTATGAAAACTGCAAAGACGAATATTGATGTTGATAGTGGTGCACTCACTATGGAATTTGATAAGGAGATCATACGGTTCAATATCTTTGAAACCATGCGCTATCCTAGTGATGTCCACTCAGCTTTCTCTATTGATGTTATTGGTTCGTTATCGCAACAAATATTTGATTTAAATGCTGAAGATGAACTTGGAGTTGTGTTATGGAACAATATTGATTTGGACGTTCACGGGCAACCGAACCTGGACGTTAAGATAGCCAAAGAACTAGTGGAGATGTGTGGTGCTTTAACATCACTACAAGAAGCAAAAACGGGTAATATTTCTTATATTTCTTTACCCATAACTATTGAGGTTCCTTTACCATCTATTGTGCAGGCACCGAAACTAGGATTGAAGCCACTTCCAGACCACCTAAAGTACGCGTACTTGGGTGACAAAGAAGAACTTCCGGTGATCATTGCAAAGAACCTCAACCCAATACAAGAAGAACGTCTCTTTAGGGTTATGAAAGAGCACAAAACAACTATTGGTTGGACAATTGTTGATATTAAAGCATTAGTACATCCATGTGCATGCATAGAATCCTAATGGAAGATGATTTTAAGCCAGTATGTGATGCTCAGCGTAGGCTTAACCCCCCAATGATGGAGGTCGTGAAGAAAGAGATCCTAAAATTACTAAGTGTGGGGGTGATTTACCCAATTTCTGACAGCAAATGGGTTATCCCAGTACAAGTGGTGCCTAAGAAATCAGGTGTCACTGTTGTTAGAAATCAAGATGATGAACTTGTTTCTACAAGAGTTCAGACAGGATGGAGAGTATGCATAGACTACAGAAATCTTAATGTCGCAACCCGAAAGGATCACTTTCCTTTGCCTTTCATTGATCAGATGTTAGAGAGGCTAGCAGGACATTCATATTTATTGCTTTTTGGACGGTTATCGGGCTACAATCATTTTTATTGCACCGGAGGATCAAGAGAAAACTACTTTCACTTGTCCTTTTGGTACGTTTGCCTATAAACGGATGCCGTTTGGTCTTTGCAATGCGCCTGCCACTTTTCAGAGGTGTATGGTTAGTATATTTTCTGACTATGTGGAGCGCATTATTGAGGTATTTATGGATGATTTTAGTGTTTATGGTGATTCATTTGATATTTGTTTACAAAACCTTGAACTTGTGCTTAAAAGTCTTTATTGGAGAAATGTCACTTTATGGTAAACCATGGCATAGTGCTCGGTCACATCGTGCCCTCTCGAGGGCTTGAAGTTGACAAAGCAAAGATAGATTTGATAAGAAACTTATAATATCCTACTTCGGTGAGGGAAATTCGTTCTTTTCTTGGTCATGCAGGTTTCTACAGGCGGTTTATCAAGGATTTCTCCAAAATCTCAATGTCGATGTGCAAATTATTGCAAAAGAGGTTATTTTTGACTTCAACAAGGAGTGCAAGGATGCCTTTGATAAATTGAAAGAGTTGTTGACAACTGCATCAATTATCAAGTCACCGGATTGGAGTTTACTATTTGAATTAATGTGTGATGCAAGTGACTATGCAGTCGGAGCCGTTTTGGATCAAAGAGTAGACAACCTGTCTCATGTGATTTATTATGCATCTAGGATCCTAAACGATGCACAAATCAACTATTCTACCACCGAGAAAGAATTTTTGGCTATAGTGTTTGCACTAGAAAAATTTAGATCCTATTTGGTGGGTTCAAAAGTGGTTGTATATTCTGATCATGCAGCACTTAGGTACCTACTAAAGAAGAAAGAAGCTAAGCCAAGACTGATACGGCGGATTCTACTATTACAAGAATTTGATTATGAAATAATAAAAGATGTGTTGAAAATACTGTTGCTGATCACCTTAGTAGACTTGTTGTTTCCGAAGAAGAACTTCCTTTACAAGATCGTTTTCCAGACGAACAACTTTTCTCAATTGAAGATTCAACACCTTGGTACGCGGATATAGTGAACTACTTGGTTACAAGACAAGTACCTAGTACAATGTCTAATTTTCAAAAGCTTAAGCTTAAGTAGCTAAGGCAGTACTTGTGGGATGAGCCCTACTTGTGGAAATACGATTCTGATCAAATCATCTGCAGTGCGTACCTAATTCTGAATTTCAATCTATTCTTACTTTTTGTCATACTTATGCATGTGGTGGTCACTTTGGTTCTAAACGTACCGCTTTCAAAGTACTTGAAAGTGGATTTTATTGGCCTACCCTATTTGAGGATGCATATATTTTTTGCAAATCTTGTGATAGATGTCAGCTAACTGGCAATCTAGGTGCGAAATCAAATGCCACTCTTATATTCTCACCGTAGAGATTTTTGATGTGTGGGGCATAGATTTTATGGATCCTTTTGTCAATTCTTATGGAAAATATTATATACTTCTTGCTGTGGATTATGTGTCGAAATGGGTGGAAGCTAAAGCCACCCCTACTAATGATTCTCAAGTTGTTTGTGAGTTTGTGAAGGCATATATTTTCTCTAGACATGGTACACCTAGAGTGGTTATCAGTGATGGAGGTTCGCATTTTCAGAAATCTTCCATGCTCTACTCAAGAAGTACAACATTACACACAAGGTTGGTACGCCGTATCACCCACAAACTAGTGGGCAAGCCGAAATCTCGAACCGTGAGATTAAATCCATTCTTGAGAAAACCGTAAACTACACGAAAATATTGGAGTTATAGGCTTAATGATGCACTATGGGCATATAGAACGGCGTACAAGACACCGATTGGTATGTCTCCATATCGGTTGGTTTATGGCAAAGCTTGTCATCTTCCGGTTGAACTTGAACACAAGGCATATTGGGCGATAAATATGTGCAACATGGATTATGAAATGCGGGGAAACAAAGGAAGCTACAACTCAATGAGCTAGAGGAGATACGTAATGATGCATACGAGAGTTCTCGTATCTACAAGGAAAAGACGAAGCTTTTTTCCATGACAAAATGATTTCTCGAAAGAATTTTGTTGTGGACAAAAAGTTCTTTTATTTAATTCTCGTCTTAGACTGTTTCCTGGGAAGCTAAGGTCCAGATGGATTGGACCGTTTGTTGTTACTAATGTTTTCTCTTATGGTGCAGTTGAAATTTCTAGTCTTAGAGATGGAACAAATTTAAAGGTGAACGGCCATAGATTGAATCCATATTATGAAAGCATTGCTTATGTGAACATGGAAGAAATTGAGCTTCATGATTTACTTCCTCTTGAGGAGTAATTGAAAGGAAAGCCAAGTCGGGATGGGGACATTAAACTAAGCGCTAAATGGGAGGCAATCCATCGGTTTTGTATCTCTATCCCTTTTGTTTTTAGTTTTATTATTTTTGCATATCATATCTTGCATTCCCATCTTAGATTTTACAAGTCCTATATCTATAATGAAAGTTTTGACGAATTCTCGTCAGAAAATTCTGACTGCGCAGTTGTCACGAAAATAGCTCTAGAGACTTCATACGGAGTCCGATTTGAGTGGTTGACCCCAACTTTTAAAGAGGACAGACATACCTTTCTTTTACAAAAAGAAAATCTGAATTTGAGTCTGTTAAGTTGGATCGATAGGCCTGGATTTGGGTTTCGGAATTTTTCTAGAACTTTTTCAGATTTTATATCAGTCAGTCCGGAGGCCATAAAGTTAGACCGTGTATCTAAACAGTGTGAAATTTTGACACCTTATAGAAAAGACGTAGGCGCACAACTTTCATTTAGGATATTTTTCCTAATTCCCTACCCATTGGTACAGGTTTTGAGTTTTTCAGACCTGTTATGTCAGAAATCAGAATTTTCGGTTCTAAACATTGAGGACAATGTTGAGTTTAAGTGTGGGGGAGCATTTAGTATCATAATTTATGCATACACATAAAAAAAATCATACTCTTTGATTTCTTGCATTCTTGAGACTTCATCTTTTGGAGTTAATTATGAGCTATTTAGGATGACACTCGAAACCTTTTAAGGTTGAAACAGTTCTTACAGCTATAGATCGAGTTCCACTTTATCATTCCACAATCCTTAATTAATATACGTTCATAATTGAATGCGAAACTAAGCTATGGTAGTCGTTTGAAAGAGTCATCCTCGCAATAAATCATTACTGAATCACTTTCTTTTTATTTTTGCAGTTTTATGTTTCTCTAAAGTGATATGGTGGGATCCTGATACTGCCGTGGATGTTGTAGCAAGGTAATCATTGGTTGAGCATATAAAAGCCTCATAAGACAATTGTCTTACACTCTTAAAGAGTAAAGAGTGAGCCAAAAAAAAAATATATATATATATAAATAAGGCTCTTCTTCATTTCTCGACACCAATAAATGATAGGTCCGGAATCGCGGATAATCATAGTCGATGAAAAAAAAACCAAATCATCATTCTATAGCAAGTCAAAGAGACTATTAATGAGGTTCTTGACACTTGGATAGCAGTATGTGTGAAACGTTGTCCCTGTCTCCAGTCGCCTAAGCAAGCGTGGAACGCAGGATCCAAGGCAACCATCATGTACTTGTTGAAAAGGAACATGCGCTTAGAGTATCTAATCATGTGGTCGAGTTAAATGGGTGCTTCTCTCAACTAGTGCGCTATAAATATATATCCTTTGACGACATTCATACAAGTATTGTGGGTAACATCTTTCACTTAAGTCAACATTTGCACACTTCACTTTTATATTTTCATTTTCTTATCTATCCATGTGATTCCAGTATGCGAGTGTTGTGATAAACGTTGCAACAAGTACGATGACTATCTTAGTAGATTTTTCCAAGCAGGTTGAATGTCACACGCAAGTAATTGCTTATGTGTGATGATTGGAATGTATGTGGGATATTTGTAGCTAAAGAACATATGCAAGCTAATTATTTGGCTTTCTACTTTGTGTCTATCCTTAATGGTTCTTTCAAAGCGAGAAATTGGAGTAGGTTTTGTGGGTATACCTCTTGTAAACCCTCACGAGACTATAACTCGTCCACTAGGGACACCTAGGGGTTTAAAGGCATGTTATTCATGCTAAGAGTAACCGTATCCTCACGACATGGAATTGTTGTATTTAGGATTAGTTTTGTTTAGTTTTCTCGAGGACTAGCAAAAGCTAATTGTGGGGGAATTTGATAAGTGCATAATTCATATGATTTTAGTGTCCATTCCATACTTGTTTTAGTTATTATTCTTGCATATTTTTGTATTATTACTCTTGTTTGCCTTTATTAGGTGAATCATCCAAAAATGATCTACAAAGTGCTGAAAAGAGCTAGGAAGAGAAGTATTCCAAGTGCCAAAGTCCAAGAGAAGTGGAAGAAAAGCGACAAAAGGAACAAAATGCTCATAATCAAGATAAGGGCCAAAGACTGATCTTAACTCATTCAAATTAAGTATTTCTCATCACCATCTTGAAGAGAATTTAAATATAAAAATAATTCAAAAAGAATGAGGTCATTCCGAGTTCGGATGAAGAAGTTGTGGCCAAAAGGTTTATAGAAAACCGAAGATAGTGCAGTCCGCGAACTGGGTTTGCGGACAGGGTTCGCAAACTTAATTCCGAAAATTTATGCTGGATTTTGAAGTTTGCGGACTGGGTTCGCGCACTTAGCAAAGGGTAAACGTGTATTCACACCTTGGAAGACTTAAGGGCATGTTTGGGAACATTATTTCGTTATTTTGGGTCGGATTCTGAACCAAACCCAATACGTGAAGGCCAAGCAATGAAAACCTATAAAAAGTTATTAGGTTATGTGGAAGAATATCATACAATATATCACTAGGTCACGAAATTGTTAGGGTTTGGAGAGAAGAAACATCACATGGAGCGACTATCAATCGTAACGTTATCTCTTACTTTTCTCATATGTATATCATGGATGTTTCTACATCCATGAGTAGCTAAACACCTATTGATTGAGGATGAATTCTAAGTTGTAAACAAGATTTGAGTTATTATATTAATCTACTTTGAAGTTCTTTATATGATTATCGTTTGTTTATACTATTTGAATATTTATCATTGATTGATAGATTGTCTAGGTGGCCAACTGGATTGATTTGTTGATTCAATCTATTGCTAGTATTGAGTTAGGAGATAAGTAATCGTCGAATAACCTTTACACAAGTAGAGAACACGAAACCTTGCAGAGGGATTCTGTGGAGCGATTGTGTGTATAAACAACACTAAAAAGTGGACCTTGATCTAAGAGTCTAACTATTAGGATCAACCTATAAATTCACAAAACATAAAGCATTCGACCTAATTACACCTTGAGTGGGCTACTACTAGGTGGTTAGGCGAGTAAAATCTGGTATTGGAGAGCTTCCGTATTCGGTGATAAAAGGAATTTAGGGAACAACACTGAGCTTGCTGTTATTCCACGGATGGTGATAATCTATGATTAACAACAAGTAGGAAAGTATAATAACTCATTGACGGTTTATATACGAAGAAGGATTCCTCGATCATATCTCTCTCTATTGATTACAATACAATTTTATTTGCTTTGATTATTTATTTTGTTCACAATCTAAAACAAACCCCCCACTTTGTGACACTTTGACAACTAAAACTCACTGCTCTTCGTGGGAACGATCCTTACTTCCAATATATTACCAGTTAATTGTGTGGAAATAAGATTATTAATTTGATTGCACTCACGACACGCATCAATAAACAAATATAATGCTTGAATAGAAATAACACAGACACCAGAATTTTGTTAACGAGGAAACCGCAAATGCAAAAATACCCCGGGACCTAGTCCAGATTGAATACACACTGTATTAAGACGCTACAGACACTAGCCTACTCCAAGATAACTTCAGACTGGACTGTAGTTGAACCCCAATTAGTCTCCACTGATCCAAGGTACAGTTGTACTCCCTACGCCTCTGATCCCGGCAGGATACTGCGCACTTGATTCCCTTAGATGATCTCACCCACAACTAAGAGTTGGTACAACCCAAAATCGCAGGCTTTGACAATAAACAAATCTGTCTCACACAGACAAGTCTATCAAAGGAACAATCTGTCTCCCACAGAAAAACCCTAAAGTTTTTGTTCCGTCTTTTGATAATAATCAAGGTGAACAGGAACCAATTGATAATCCTATCTTATATTCCCGAAGAACAGCCTAGATTAATCAATCACCTCACAAACAATGAGACGAAGATGTTTGTGATTATTTTTATATCTTGCCTATCGGAGATATCAAATCTCAAGCCAATAAATCTGATTCTACTCGTACGATAGAAGATGCAAGATCAGATCACACAACTACGATAAAAGTAGTATCGGTCTGGCTTCACAATCCTAATGAAGTCTTTAAGTCGTTAACCTGGTTTTAGAAGAAGAAAACCAAAGGTTAAAGGAGAACCGACTCTAGTACGCAAACTAGTATCACACGTAAGTTAACCAAAAGGTTAGCCATATGAGCATTTCATATCAACCATGTTCTTCTTCACCATAACTAGTTCAAATGACTCAAATGAACTAGTTAGAGAGTTGTTCAATTGCAAGGAAATCTTATGTAAGTACACAAGACACAATTGAAGCAAAGATGATTTGATTCACTTGAATCGGTTCATGAACTTTTATAGCCACGGTTTGAAAAATGCATTCCTTAGTCTTTTTAAATTTTAAATTCAGAAATCATCTTCAGATATATAACCTTCTTAAGTTCGCACACTAGGTTCACGGACTTAAGCAACCAGACAGAGTTTACAAGCTCCAGCAGAAAATCTCGGCAAGAGACCTTCTGCCGGTTCGCGGACTGGTACTCACGCAACTAGTTTGTCAACTCCAACAGAATTTCTCGGGATGAGAAGTTCGACAGTTCGCGGAATGAGTTCGCGGACTTGGCAACAAGCCATTCTTCCAGTTTCTCTTGATCAACAAAGTTCGCAAACTTTGGTTCAAGGAATAGGACTTATACATAAATGTGTTTCCACAACAATGCTTATGTCCATCATTGGTTATGTAATCTAAACTCTCATTTCAATCATTGAAACATTCTTAGAGGACGTTATACAGTTGTTACACCATTTCTCGTCAAAGTTCAAGATGATTGAAACGTATCATGACTTTCGTCACTAGGTAAAGATAAACTTGATCGAAGCGAAAAGCTTACCAATACATATTTCGAGATATAGATAGGAGAGGTATACTCGGATCGAAATACCAAACGTGTATAATCTAAGTATATATATATATATATAACATACGACTTTTTGTCTCAATAAGTAGGAGATAGAGTAAATAGACTTTTGAGTGACAGATAAGTTCAAGTCTTCACATACCTTTTTGTCGAGAAGTTCCACCGGTTCCTTGAGTAGTTCTTCTACTTGTATGATGAATCGCCATGAAATCCTTGAGCTCAACTACACTTTCTATCATAGTCCGAGACTTAGCTATAATAGACTAGAAATCAAGACTTACAGTTTTGATCACTAACATTGACAAACATGCTTGAGATAGCAACGCATGCGAGTTCGACCGAGCAATGCTCTAACATGATTTATCAAAAGACGGAACAAAAACTCTTGGGTATTTCTGTGGAAGTCAGATTTATTCAATCCTATAGATTTTTCTGTGTGAGACAGATTTGTTTATCAAGTCTTCGACTTTGTGTCGTAGCAACTCTTGGTTGTGGGTGAGATCAACTAAGGGAATCAAGTGCGTAGTATCCTGCTGGGATCAGAGACGTAAGGAACGCAACTGTACCTTGAATCAGTGTGAGACTGATTAGGGTTCAACTACATTCCAGTCCGAAGTTAATTGGTAGTATGCTAGAGTTTGTAGCGGCTTAATACAGTGTGGTGTTCAATCTGGACTAGCTAGGTCCCGGGGTTTTTCTGCATTTGCGGTTTCCTCGTTAACAGAACTTCTGGTGTCTGTGTTATTTCTTTTCCGCATTATATTTTATATATAATTGAAATATCACAGGTTGTGCGTTTAGATCAATCAATTAGAATATCCAACCTTTGGTTGTTGATTTACATTGATTAACACTTGAACATTGGTCTTTGGTACCGTTCAAGTTTTTTCACATAATAATCAGGCTCGCGGATTTCTATCTGTTTGATTTGTTGATTACATTGTGAAACAGAGATATTAAACTCTTTGATATACTTTACTCTAGATTGAGTCTGACTGTCTAGTTGACTCTCTAGAAAGTGTATTGGAGTAAGTCCTCTCAGATTTCCAAACGAATTGTTGGGTGTGGTTGTTAGACCCCCGCATTTTCAATTGGTATCAGAGAAGGAAAACACATTAAATACCTCATAAGTCTGTGTTTGTAGCGATCTGATATGGACAAGAACATCTCTGATCACGCACCACCAGCTCACTGACATTCCAACTTGATCAATTGTCCTGGTTCCACTAAGAATTCTATTTCCACATTTTCTTCTAAATTCACACCTAACTGGGAAGCCCGTATTGATGAACAGTTAAATGAACTTTATGATGAAAGTGATTCAGAAGAAGGACAAAATGTCGAAGAATAAGTCTCTCAGTACATCATTCTCTTTGATCATCTCCTAAAGAAAAATAGGTCAACATCCTGCTTGGCTGAATTTTTAACTCCTCTCTGCGTTGAAAACAAACAATTGAGAAAACTCTTTAATGGGTATGATTCTGGGTATAGCTTATTACAAGATACTCTTAAAGATCGTAACGAAGATATATGTTCAAAGAATTCTGAATGTGATGATCTTCGTCAAAATCTTCATGTGTTGAAAGAAAAACTTGCAGAAACCAAAGCAAGATATGTCTCTCAACAAGAATGTTTTAATGTCAGAGAAAAGGCGTTTCTCACCCGAGAAAAACAATTGGAGACTGATCCTAGTACGACTCTTGAGAAGGTCAAAGCTTTAGAAGAGAATTTGAAAATATTCAATTCTATCTCTACAAAACTTTCTTCTATGCTTGGAGCATGTAAATAACATCGTGATACACGTGGTCTGGGCTATAAAGGTGTAAAAGCTCCAAGTACTGGTAAGATGAATTTTGTTAAGGCAAAGGACCTTCCTCAATCTACAGCTGTAGATGTACCTGAAAATAAAATACGTGAGCCTACAAGGACGACTCGGTTGAGAATGGATAAAAACCTTCATGTAAACTGATTTTATTGCGGAAAGAAAGGTCACATTGAAAGAAGATGTCATCTTCGTTTACGGAATGAAAAACTTCACAACATTCTCATGTGGATGTCTAAAGAAGTAATCAAACATGTTCATCAGTATTCAGTTAGAAATTCATTCCACAATCAAGAAAAGTGCTCCAATGGGCCATTTTCTGATTATGAACATGACATTTCTTCCACTTACGATGGTAAAATGAACAATGTTATATGGATGACTGATAACTATGAAAGACTTGTAAGGAGAAAAAGATATCGAAGAAAGAAAAATTCTTCAAAACTCTCTCTTTCCCTCAACGATGATCTTGCTTCTAAAATAAGTGTTCATGATTACATCCATATCAATAATCGTGTTTCGGAACTCAAGACTAGTATCAACGGTCTCAAGTGCAAGATCAAGAAGGCGAGGAAAGCAGCTGATTCAGGTAACTCTTGTCTTTCTCATGATAATTCTTTTTAAAATGTGTATAAGAATTCAGTTATAGGTCAGGAGAGTAAAAAGGAGTGTGTCAATACCAATGATGAACTTTATGTTCATCAACATACAACTTGACTATTTTCTTATGTGTATCATCCTATGGACCAACGAGAAGATACGCATAACCCTAGAGAAGATACCTTCTTCTTGACAAATGGTATGTGTTGTATTGTGATGACATTGATTTCTTTTTGTATTTTGCTCCGAACAGTTTTGTTTTAAATTGTTTACCTAATGTCTTCATAATGTACACTAGTTTTTCTTCCTAGAATGACAGTCGAGTCACTTTGTATCAAAGATTCCTGTCATTGTTTCAAAACTTGTTTGCTCCATCGGTGAACCGACCTCGCTTTGGGTCTTAACCATTAATCTGTGCACCCAGCCCGTTACCAAACATATGCAAGAAACCCTAGGTTTCTCTTGTAGAAATTATCTCTTAATTATATATCAAGTTTGATATACATACTGGTACGGTAACGCCAAGAGCTCTTCTGGGTTTGATTGAGCAAGTGCACGATGGAAGGAAGCAAAAATGAAGACAACTTTGATGAGATAACCTTTGAACTTGATGATGATCCCATCCCTGTTATTTGCTTTAAAGCAATTGATCATGAAAAAGATCTTCAAATCCATATGTCTCTTCAATTGGTTGGAAATCTTCTTCAAGATTTTGAGGTCGTGCGTGAACATCTTGAGATTGCATCAAAGAACCTAGTGTTTTTGAAGGAGGAGATAGAGAAAGCAACTGATAAAATCGTCCTTGTTCGTTCCATGGTTGCTGATCTCGTCTGAGTTGTTTTGAACAACTGATATATGTCTAGTAAATCTTATTATGAGAATTTATTTCTTGTTTTTAGAAGAATAACTAGGGTTTGGAACAACCATTATTGTGAGTACACATAGCTATCTCCAACGTTTTCATCTTCAATGTTTCTAGATTTATTTATTTAAATTCTAAGTTATTTGGAAGATGATTTTTGCAATTTTAATTTTTGTGATTTTATATATTGCAAATTGTTATGGGATATGTTGTTTACGTCCGTGAACCTGTGACTGTCTCATACTTGTTCAAAAGTTATCTCCATTATGTCGGTATGAAAGTATTGATAAAAGATAGAATGAACTTTTGACAATACAAAAGTTAAAAGCCTTTTATGTCATTATATTGATAAAAGAAAGGATAAAACTTTTATTTACAAGGATTAAGTCTATTATACGTCATTGTGCAAATAGTGATGAAAAATAGAATGAATCCTTGTTAAGTCCACGGTATTGGTCTTCTCCGATCCACATTCTTGTGCATATACTGTGTTGCTCCGTAAGTTCTCTTATGTTGAGCATGGCCAATTGAATTGATCACTTTCTTATGGTTAACTTAGTTGTGTATTCCAATTGAACTAACCATGGGTTCTCTTGTGGTTATTTCAAAAAATTGAATTTTTTGGATACAAATTCATGTTTTCATGTGATTTGGTTATATCCAAAAGAAATCCTTCTTTTCTTGTAAAAGCAAGGTCGCCTTTGTTGTTCTTTCGGGAATGACATATTATGGGGGAGAGTTCTTAATTGAACTTGTGTTTAATTGCCAAATCTTTGTGGGGAGTGCGGCTGTGGAATATTATATGAGTTATCTTGTATTTTTATAAACTCCTTGATGAATGCATTTAGCTTCGCTTTATGATTGCATCTAAATAAGTTGGTATGTTATTTTCTTTTGGTCATGAAGTATCTCTATGAAAATTTCATGAGGATCTCACTAGTTTTCGTACCTTTGCCAATTTATATTGACAAAAAGGGGGAGAATTAATGTGTAGTTTCATACTACAAATACATATGGTTTACGGATCATTGTGTAAGGGGGAGTGGCTTTCATGTTGAGATGAAGTATTGACTAAGGGGGAGTGATACATATCACCATACTATTGTTATCAAAGTTGTGATACACTTGAACTTTGATACTGTGTAATAATACTATGACATTGTATAACAATGATTGAGAGCATTTGTTTTCTCATTGTTATCGCTACGGATCTTCAACAACTATGATGCTGAGTTGAACACGTTTAGAATCATGGAGTACTTGGAAGTGACGAAGATTTCGAGTTGTGTTGAAGATTCCAAGGAGATAAAGGCATTTGGATGAGAAGCTACAAATTTTTGTTTATTTTGTAATCCATATGTAATAGTTTTGCAATTAAAATTGACAAATGGGGAGATTGTTAGAGCACTGCTCGGTCGAACTCGCAAGCGTTGCTATCTCAAGATTGTTTGTCAAGTTTAGTTGATCAAAACTATATACTTGATTTCTAGTCTACTTATAGCTATTTCTAGTCTACTTGGTGCAATCAACAGCAAGGTGTTGGTAGAATTGCTTCTAAATTGGATAGAATTCTTGTTAATCTTGAATGTGTTAGAGCATAGCTCGGTCGACCTCGCATGCGTTGCTATCTCAAGCATGTTTGTCAATGTTAGTGATCAAAACTATAAGTCTTGATTTCTAGCCTATTTATAGATGTCTCGGACTAGGACATAGATTGTGTAGTTGAGCTTAGACTTCACGACGTTCATCATTTGAAGACGAAGAACTACTAAGTGGAGCTTGTGGAACTTCATCGACAAAAGGTATGTGGAAACTTAAACTCATATATCACTTGGAAAGTCTATTTCTACTTTATCTCCTATATTGAGACATAAGTCGTATTACGATATAGTTTTCTATACACACACTTGAGATTTCGAGCTGAGTTTATCTCGCTTACATATTTATCGAAATATGTGTTGGCAATCATTCGCTTCGACCAAGTTTATCTTATATCATGTGAAAATTTCCGAGTAACATCTTACATGGTTTATGTGATACAATCATTTGGTGTTGTCTTGGAATGTTTCATTATGATTATTTCGATAACTTGAAAATTGCTTTGATGCTAATACTGTGTGGAAACGGCTATTGTCATCCTCTAAGAAAGTTATAATGATTGAAATAAGAGTTTAGAACACTTAACCATTATAGGATATGTCATGTTGTGCACTCTTGCACATGTGTAATCCATGTCCGGGAACCATAGTATGCGCACCCGTTTGCGTACCCGTTGGTTTGAGAAATCCAGGAACCTAAGTATGCGTACCCGTTTGTGTACTGGCGTATAGGTTCATGTCCGAGAATTTCTATTGGGATTGAAAGTTCGCGTACCCGTTTGTGTACTGGCAAAACCCAATCTTAGTCCGGGTATTTCAAGTATGCGTACCCGTTTGCATACTTGAAGGTTAAAGTTCTAAAATCGTTTATGAACATGAACATAAACATTTATATAATAAGGAATGCAATCTTTGCAAACTGTGGCTATAATGTCCATGATTGATTCGAGTGAATCAAACCAATTTTGCTTCAATTGTGTTCTTGTATAATTCTATGAAAATATAACAATTGAACAACTCTTTAACTAGTTTCATTTGAGTGATTTGAACTAGTTATGGTTAAGATGAATAAGGTTGGTATGAGAGTAATCACATGGCTAACCTCGGTTAACTATTTGTTAACCAACATGGTGTACACTCTTAGGTACGGTTACATAAACCTAAATGAGGGTACATTTCATTTGTGTGTAACAAGCTAAGTTCGATCTAACGGTTGAAAGATATTAGCTTGGTTGAATCAGGTTTTTCATCTAACGGTGAATATTGAATGCTTTGTTACCAAGGTAACTTGGATTGCAAACCCTGATTTGAAAACTATATAAATGAGAACTCTAGCAACTGGGAAAACTAATCACCACACCTCCTGTGTGTTACTAGTTGCATAAACTAGAGTCGATTCTCCTTTAAACTTAGGTTTCTATCGAGACCCTGTAGGTTAACGACTTGAAAGACTTCATTGGGATTATGAAGCCAAACCCAACTATTTTCTTTGTAGTTGCGTGTTCTGATCTTGCCCGATTATATCGTATTGAGTTCAATTGAAATAATTGACTCGAGATTAATTTCTCCGATAGGCAAGATAAAAGAAATCACAAACATCTTTCGTCTCATCGTTTGTGATTCCACAATATCTTGTTTCGCTAGTCAATTAAGATTATTGTGAGATGATTGATAATACTAGGCTGTTTTTCGGGAATATAAGTCTGGGTTATCAATTGCTTCATGTTCACCTTGATTTATCAAAAGACGGAACAAAAATTCTTGGGTATTTCTGTGGGAGACAGATTTATTCAATCCTATAGACTTTTCTATGTGAGACAGATTTGTTTATGAAGTCTTCGACTTTGGGTCATAGCAACTCTTGGTTGTGGGTGAGATCAACTAAGGGAATCAAGTGCTTAGTATCCTGCTGGGATCAAAGACGTAAGGAACGTAATTGTACCTTGAATAAGTGTGAGATTGATTAGGGTTCAACTACAGTCCAGTCCGAAGTTAATTGGTAGTAGGCTAGAGTCTGTAGCGGCTTAATACAGTGTGGTGTTCAATCTGGACTAGGTCCCGGGGTTTTTCTGGATTTGTTGTTTCCTCGTTAACAAAACTCTTGGTGTTTTTGTTATTTCTTTTCCGTATTATATTTTGTTATATAATTTAAATATCACAAGTTGTGCGTTTAGATCAATCAATTAGAATATCCAACTGTTGGTTGTTGATATACATTGATTGACACTTGAACATTTGTCTTTGGTACCGTTCAAGTTGTTTCACATAATAATCAGGCTCGCGGATTTCTATCTGTTTGATTTGCTGATTACATTCTGAAACAGAGATATTAAACTCTTTGATATACTTTACTCTAGATTGAGTCAGACTGTCCAGTTGATTCTCTATAAAGTGTATTGGATTAAGTCCTCTCAGATTGACAAACGAATTGTTGGGTGTGGTTGTTAGACCCCCGCATTTTCACTAAAGAATAGTTTCCAACTAGATTTTGTTTATCGAGATTTTATATCTTAGTTAAAATTTTGTACAATAATACTATTACGAAAAAAAATTGTTAGTTTAATAATGTCTGCTAAACTTTTTTTCCTAAGTTGTGATATCACTCTTTTTTTCTTCAAATTGAGGTATGGAATTGCCTGTAAAATCGTGAATCAGATAATACAATTGATAAAAGAAAAATATCTCTTACATTATAATTTTAAGGATTAGATGATTTTACGATGTAAATGATGAAATATATACATATAAGTTAAAGTGTTGCATACTGGTTTCGCTTTGTTGTAGCGTCTCCATCCGTTGATCATGAGTAACACATCACTTTCGCTCTGCATCCCTGTAATCCTTGTTGGACTTTATCAAAGCAATTCGAGTAGACAAGAAGTTCGGCCCTTCCATATGCTGACCAGGGAATGACGAGCCGCCGGTATCATTATTGTATTCCGCTGCAAAGTGGTGCTTGTCGCTGCCTCCGACTCCTCATTAGCCAACTATCTGTACTTCTACTCAAGAAATTTAGCCTTCTTCTTCAAAATTCACAAGTCCTTCCGTATATTTACGCAATCACAAGGACAAACCTTACAAGATATAGTACCAACTGCAACAACTTATGTTTTCTCTTTGTATGATCGCTGGTAGCCGCGATAATGTCCTTGAAAGCATCGATTCTAAAATATAAGAATGAGAAAACCTCAATCATTCACCTGCCAACAAAAATGAAGAAAAGTCAAAATCTACAAGATATATTGAAAATAAATAAGAGCACGTAAATACTCACTCGAAATAGAATAATCCTGGCTCTTGGAAGAATTCACATTCAAGAAAAATATCAGATAAATTAAGTCAAAAATGATGAATACTAAATATAATGAAGATGATTTTATATACAACAACGTCTACACAATAAAAGACAATTCTGCCCTCTGTAATTGGAAAAACGCAACACTTCTGTGACTACTCGTTTTCCCGTAGTCTACGTAATGTGTACAACTCAGAGAATCAAATACTAAGTAGTAATGATGCCTCTGTTGAACTGATAGTGCTAAGTAATAAAGGGTACTCAAGATCACAATAACAACTAAGAATGCAAAGATAATATAAAAGCTGCTAAGTTATCATGAGACATAATAGATTACGTGGTTCGACTTTCGTCTATGTCCACGGGGTAATGAGTGATTGTTTTGTCTTAAGTTATGGTGGTTACAAAGATCTTAAATGCTTCCCAAAGTAATAGAGAGAACTCAAGTTGAGGTAAATACTTAATTTCTAAACATTAAAGAGGTATAAGCTTAAGACTAGATCTGGACTAGGTCCCGGGGTTTTTCTGGATTTGTTGTTTCCTCGTTAACAAAACTCTTGGTGTTTTTGTTATTTATTTTCCGTATTATATTTTGTTATATAATTTAAATATCACAAGTTGTGCGTTTAGATCAATCAATTAGAATATCCAACTGTTGGTTGTTGATATACATTGATTGACACTTGAACATTTGTCTTTGGTACCGTTCAAGTTGTTTCACATAATAATCAGGCTCGCGGATTTCTATCTGTTTGATTTGCTGATTACATTCTGAAACAGAGATATTAAACTCTTTGATATACTTTACTCTAGATTGAGTCAGACTGTCCAGTTGATTCTCTATAAAGTGTATTGGATTAAGTCCTCTCAGATTGACAAACGAATTGTTGGGTGTGGTTGTTAGACCCCCGCATTTTCACTAAAGAATAGTTTCCAACTAGATTTTGTTTATCGAGATTTTATATCTTAGTTAAAATTTTGTACAATAATACTATTACGAAAAAAAATTGTTAGTTTAATAATGTCTGCTAAACTTTTTTTCCTAAGTTGTGATATCACTCTTTTTTTCTTCAAATTGAGGTATGGAATTGCCTGTAAAATCGTGAATCAGATAATACAATTGATAAAAGAAAAATATCTCTTACATTATAATTTTAAGGATTAGATGATTTTACGATGTAAATGATGAAATATATACATATAAGTTAAAGTGTTGCATACTGGTTTCGCTTTGTTGTAGCGTCTCCATCCGTTGATCATGAGTAACACATCACTTTCGCTCTGCATCCCTGTAATCCTTGTTGGACTTTATCAAAGCAATTCGAGTAGACAAGAAGTTCGGCCCTTCCATATGCTGACCAGGGAATGACGAGCCGCCGGTATCATTATTGTATTCCGCTGCAAAGTGGTGCTTGTCGCTGCCTCCGACTCCTCATTAGCCAACTATCTGTACTTCTACTCAAGAAATTTAGCCTTCTTCTTCAAAATTCACAAGTCCTTCCGTATATTTACGCAATCACAAGGACAAACCTTACAAGATATAGTACCAACTGCAACAACTTATGTTTTCTCTTTGTATGATCGCTGGTAGCCGCGATAATGTCCTTGAAAGCATCGATTCTAAAATATAAGAATGAGAAAACCTCAATCATTCACCTGCCAACAAAAATGAAGAAAAGTCAAAATCTACAAGATATATTGAAAATAAATAAGAGCACGTAAATACTCACTCGAAATAGAATAATCCTGGCTCTTGGAAGAATTCACATTCAAGAAAAATATCAGATAAATTAAGTCAAAAATGATGAATACTAAATATAATGAAGATGATTTTATATACAACAACGTCTACACAATAAAAGACAATTCTGCCCTCTGTAATTGGAAAAACGCAACACTTCTGTGACTACTCGTTTTCCCGTAGTCTACGTAATGTGTACAACTCAGAGAATCAAATACTAAGTAGTAATGATGCCTCTGTTGAACTGATAGTGCTAAGTAATAAAGGGTACTCAAGATCACAATAACAACTAAGAATGCAAAGATAATATAAAAGCTGCTAAGTTATCATGAGACATAATAGATTACGTGGTTCGACTTTCGTCTATGTCCACGGGGTAATGAGTGATTGTTTTGTCTTAAGTTATGGTGGTTACAAAGATCTTAAATGCTTCCCAAAGTAATAGAGAGAACTCAAGTTGAGGTAAATACTTAATTTCTAAACATTAAAGAGGTATAAGCTTAAGACTAGATCTTCTCTCCTAGATATTGAATGCCCTTTGTTTGTTGGTGAGGCTTGGTATTTATAGCCCCTTCTGCTCCAAGTATATATTTGCTTCCTCTGGGTCCATCGTTTGCTGATATACCTTTCGTACAAATGGTACCATCGTTCGCCGCGTGCTTTATCCAGTCGAACCCTGCCACCTCAGCTGACCCACGTTCCTTCGAGAACTTCCCAACCTTAGTATAGGTTGTACCTTCGTTCACCGCCAGCCTCTGCCAATCGGGTTCTGCCACATCGTCTCTCTCCACGTGCCTTGATTATGCGTGTAGATAAGATTTGTGCATTTAATGCTGATTAGATATGCCATCTACCTTTGTCCCTTCACCATCTGCCTCCTTATAGACTAGGATTTTACTCTTCTCAACCGTCGAGGCATTCTTTCTTGGGATGAGATAAAGTAGATCTGCGAAGGTATCCTCTGTCACTTGGATTTCTCTACATAGCGAGGGCTACACAGTTATCTTGTATGCGGCTACTAAGATCGTGACACGTGCTCCGCAGAATATTGGTATTCACAGTTTGCCCCTTTTCTTTCATATTCTACCGTTTGGTAGGATTGGAAGAAAACTTCCGTTACGCCGCTATTTTTGCATGTACGGATTGGGTGGTCCCTACATGCGCTTTCATGCAATAACTTCCCCTTGAATTTCGGGACATCTAAATTTTGGATTCTCCAGCCGCCTATAAGAAGAGAATAAAGAGAAGGAATTTTCATTAACTCCTTTTATTTTTCCTCGAACTGTCGCTTTCCATCTCTTTCATAGAGATTTTTCTTTTGCTGCTAACAGCTCCATCTCCCTTTCAATCATTCAAGGCTCTGGTTCAACATTTGATTGCACAAGTAAGTGGTACTTCCCATTTACTGTTGCTTTCATATTTCTCCATGCTCGATTCTGTCTTTTCTTTCTTGACTAGGAGATTGTTGATGTCGTTGTTGTACTTGCATGTGAGAATCCTAGTTCTCTTTTACTCGTTCAAGTTGTATGAGAACTTGGGTTTGATCCCATTTCGTATTTTGATAATGAGTTTGCCATGATTGTTCCTTGTCTGCAACTTTGCTTATGGTGATGAATGATCTTTGATTTTGACTCGTGACGAGTTTAAACCGCTTCCCTTGGTTGATTTAGTAAAACCCATGCCCAAAGTATGCTTATTTTTGCCCTAAATTTGCTTTTGAGTCGACTGTGATTTTCAGTCCACCATTGTTGATGAGCCATTCCTCCTGCTGGTGTTAGGAATTATGAGGCTTCCGAAAAAGCCTACGCGTAAGGGGGAAAAAACCTCTTCGTCTACTGACCCTCCTCCGCGGATGGACCATCCTGATGCTGCGCCGTCTCCACCCCCTGAGGACACTGAGGTACCTGCTGGTACTGAGATGGTTGTTGTCCCTGAGGCTGCTGTGGACACAAAAGTAGAAGAAGTTGATGTTGAGGATCTTCCATCTCCTCCTCCTCATTATGAACTTTAAAGGCTGACAGTTCATGACAAAGATAGCTAGGCCCATCTGTCCTTGGCTGAGATCACCAAGTCTTTCCGCCTCCACAAGTTCGAGATCTCCTGTATGAATGGCCCCGATGTGCTCACCGAATCCCTGATCCGGAGTTTTCCTTATGATGAGAATAACCTCCTGATTAGTGTTGGTCAGTTGGCCGCATGTATGCTCCTCCGTTTGTTCAGTAGAAATGATCCCTTATATTATGACGTTTTGTCTACCAGGGATGACCCGGTGAATAAAATTCAGGTCCGACGAGTTATGCAATATACCGGTAACTACTGGTGTGCCCTTAGTGAGAGTTGGTATAGTAGTAAGGGAAAGACCACATTGAAGTCTTATGACCCTTTTGCTGATTAAAGGTCTAAGCAGGAGGATTATACCCCCGCCAACTTCAATGCTACATACAATGATGCTATTCAGAAGAGTAATCTTCATCCTTGGAGTGTAGGCCCTCGTCGTATCCATGTTACCGATAAGAAAACTAGGGAAGGTAACAGCCTTCGTCTGCTGGAGGAGATCGATAAGACTGGTTTGACTGTTATCCCTTATTCTGCCAGGCTACCTTTGCCAAAGTCTGACCGTATCCGTCTTGACCATGATGATCGCTGGGCTCGTACTCCTCTCCGTGTGGTGGGTCCTTGGGCCTATGGTTTTACTTTCGCAGATCCCACGTTGCCCGTACAACTCTTTCCTTGCCTGAGAAGTATGATGGATATCAGCCTTGGGTTTTCAACCCTGCTGCTTCTCATGAGGTAACCTTCGTTTCTGTTTGAAGGATTTTGTTTTAGTATCTTTGTTTGATATTCTGATGACTTTCTTTTGTAGTCTGCCCCTGCTTCTTCTGCTGGAACTGCTCCAGGTTCTGCTGCTAGGACTGCTCCGGGCTCTGCTGGTAATTCCGTAACCACCAGGACTAGGAAGAGAAAGGCTTCGGCTGAAGCAGCTATGCCAACATCTGCGGAGGTAAGGATTATTGCCATACCTTTGTGTTTGTAGGTCCCTTAGTATCTTTCCCCTGATCCTTTGCTGGCGCATGTGTTTTTCCACAGTCCTCCAAGAGAAAGGGAAAGTTGAAGGTTGTTATTGATCTTGAGGCATCAGATGAAGATCCCAAGGCTGGTGAGGAGGTACCAGATGATGAAGATGTAGAATCAGAATTTCGCGGCAACGATACGCTCGCGAAATTCTTAACAACGCATTACAGAAATGTCGCAGAGCACTTTGCGAAATGACACAATAGGTGACATCAACTTAAACATGAGAAAAGTGTGATGATCTTGCGAAAATTAGGAATGTTGCGAATGTTACATTTGTAAGCTTGCAAAAATACCGCAAGCCAGATCTGGAATTAGGGGAAATGTTAGTTGTACATTAGCTGTCATCCACTATGTAAACACCTATATAAAGAGAAAGGCAAGAGAGAGAAATGGGATAAATAATCAAAAAGAAAAAGGAGAGAGACACTTTACGGAAGATACATTTGTAGAGAGAGAGAGCAGAATTTGTATTATTATCTTCTTCTTCCTTCTTCAACCAAGAGCTCCAAATACTCATTAATGGAGTCTCAATTGTAATCCATATGTAATTACAAACAATCATAGTGAAGATCCCTAACCCCGTGGATGTAGATCACATTGATCGAACCACGTAAATCTTGTGTCTTATTTTCTATTTTCATTATCTTTATCTTTATTTTCATATCAAATAAGTTTAGATCTAGAAATCATATTCATGATAGTACAAGGGGTGTGTTATAGGATTTCATGCAACTACATTTTGGCGTAGAAACACTACCTGTTTCTTGTTGGTTTGAAGGAGATTCAAATAAATTAGCTATTGTGCATCTATATCTACAAAATTTAGGGTCAAAAGGGGAAACTCCAGCGAACAATTCTGGTCTTCAAGCAAGAAATACCATCAGAAGTTCACAAAATCAAAAGAAAAATATACATAGATGTTAGAGCCGCATCAAAGGTCATGGTGATACAAAGAGCAAAATATAACGAATCATCATCTATTGACTGTTCAAACAGAAGAAAATCTTTTCCATATCTTTACTTATATGTTCAAAATTCTACATCTGGGAGATTTTGAGTGCGAAAGTATTCAACGCAGATGGCACATGTTCGAAGAAGAAAAGCCTAAACAGTTGAGATGTATCTCTACAAGAGCGAAGAATCATCTTTCCACAACAAAATACACATAAAAGTGTTGATGGTGATACAAAACGGAATCCGGTGGTGGTCCTTTCCATGGATGTAACGAAGAGACGAAGAACCAATTTATAGTAACATTACCTAATTTCACCTGAGCGAAGGCATCGCGTAAGGCAAGGAAACTCAAGGATGAAAGGTAGACCAAGAGAGGACAAGAACTTAGGTGCAGATAAATTCTAAGACGTACACGAAGAAGAAATAAGTGGGCAACATTCCGTGCAAACAAAGAGCTAAAGCACTTGAAACAAGACAAGGCTTAGTACAAACTTCTCTAGATTTTTCACATAATTGATTTGTTGTTCGCAGCAATGCATAATTGGAGATCTTACCAGCATAAATTATTAATACGCGAAGAAATGGTTCCACAAGTTCGCAATGCAAAGAAATGAAACTTAATCTTCTCTACAATGGAGCAAAGACAAGGGGTAATGAACGAAGTCTCAATACTACTATAAGATAAATCTAATGGAAATGTGTGCAATGTAATAGAGGTGAAGAGAAAATCAGAGTGACGCACAAACACGAAGAGAATGCAGGGTATTCTTATGCGAAAGAATAAACTCCAACGACAAATACAAGGAGAAATATACGGACAAACACAAAGGAAGGATGGTGCTACACGAAAATAAAGGAAAAATGGAAGTAGACAGCATGAACAGCTCAAGGAAACTCACGTGAATCCTTCATGGGGATTGTCAAGCATGAAAAGAAGAAAGAAAGACGACAAAAAAAGAAGCAAACTATGCGAAGATGATAGAAGGACGATGATATCCAACAATAAGAAAGCAAGATCATTACGTCACTAACTTGACTAATGAGTTGCAGATACACAATTTAAGTCAGAACAACGGATCCAAGTTGTCAACAAAGAAAAGAACTCAAAGGAGCATAAAACCCCATTCTAGTGGTGCTAAACAAAGAACGATGACCAGAGGATCCCCAGCAACCACAAATGATGAGCTAGACCAACATACAAAGAATTAATGCAAGACCAACAAAACATGAACTAGAACTATTAATAAAGCAAGGAGATGAATGGACGAAATCAGGCAGAGGAACTACCACAGAAAATTAATATTAGACCTCCCAAAAGATAAGACGAACAGATAGGACGAAAACAAGGACTTGCTACGTTCGAAGACAACTTCAGCTGCTAAGAGTAAAAGAATACACAACATCGTATGCGAAGGAACAACAATCAATAACGATAAACAATGAGAAGAAGATCAGAATAAAACTCAAGATGTGAAGCACAACTAATCAAAGTATAGAGCGAACAACAAATAGGTCACGGGTTCGAATTCGCAGAGACACATATTTTTCATTTTCTTCTCATTTGCATGGGAGAATAAAAGAATAAGGAAAAAAGTTATGTGTTAATTTCGCAGAGAGGTTCTTGCACAATTGGTCCAGAAAGCAGTATGTGCGTTCGTGGTCGCAAGTTCGAATTCTCCTGCGAACATAGTTTTCTTCTTTTTTACAGAGAGCAAAAAAATGAATAATTTCGCAATACTGTTTCATTATTTCGCAAACAAGAGGCATCACAATTGGTCATCTGCGAAGTTAATGAGTTCATGGTTGTGTGATCAAGTCCCAACACCTGCGTATTTTTTCGCACAAATATTTCTTTGATTGTTTCGCACAGAAGAGAGTTGATGATAATTCGCAGAGATATTTCGCAAAGAAGAAGCTTGCACAGTTGGTCAGGAGGCCTGATGCAAGCAGCAGGTCGCGGGATCAATTCTTGCTTCTCGCATGTTTATTTTTGTTACGCGAAATTTATACAGAAGTGCCTATCACACAGTTGGAATTTGATTACTTCACAAGACCTTTGATTATTTCACAAGAGAGGCTTAGCACAGTTGGTATGGTGCGAGAAAATCCAAGAAGCAGGTCAAGGGTTCAAGTCTCACTTCTCACACTTCTTTTTGCTGCGCGAAATTCATAAATTTCAAGGCATTTATTCACTTCTTTGACAACAACAGCGACTCACATGAAAGATAAGTACCACTTCCTTGAACATTTTACTTTATACTAAGAACTAATAAAAAGATTTTTGATTTGATTTACAAAAAGAGATTCAATCGCACGATTACAAAGATTTCAAGATCTCAAAGATTATAAAGATTACTAAGATTTCAAGATTACAAGGACTTCAAAATTACAAAGATTGCGAGATTTCAAAATTACAGAAAACTGAGAAAATTCAATTTGTATGTTTCTCTAGAATATTTCTTTTGCAGAGAATAAAAAGATTTTTGATTTGATTTACAAAATGCGAAACAATCGCAGAATTATAAAGATTTCACAATTACAAAGATTTCAGAATTATAATGTATTAGAATTTCTCTTGAATATTTATTTTGATTCAAATGATATGATATTATGAGAATGAAAGAATGAATGAAAGAGATGACAAAAATGAAAGAATGAATAAAAGAGATGACAGAAATCTAAAGATGAATGAGAGAATAAAGAAACGCGAACATTTCGCAGAAACAAAGGGACGCGAAAATTTCGCAGAAACGCGAATAAAATTTCGCAGATAGAGGCGAACCTTTATGGCGTACACCCTAGTTCGTGAATAAAATCTCGCAAGAGGCAAATGTAAGACCTAAAGTACGTCATATAAGGGGGTACCTGTTGCATGGCTCAGGGAAAGGTTACACCGCCACTGGAACCTGAGTCATGGAGATTTGGGTCAATAAATCCCATCCAGGAGAGGTACCTTGGATTTTCAACCTAAGCTTTTGCTTTAGGTTGGAAGACTAGGGGTCTCTTCTAAGGAGTGCAGAATCTGACCAAGGCGCCGAGGTACACGGTTGAGTCAAGAGTGCCAGGGGCGTCTGGAGCGTACCTTTCCATTCTTGTTAAGTCTTGGCTTATACTACACTCGGCCCGAAGAAAACCCCACTTAGGGTGCAGTCTCGTAACCATAAGCCCTATAGGTAAAAGGGACAAGAGACTGCGAAAAAAACTGGTTGTTGTTAAGACCGGATGGGAGGAGCTAACCTTGTATGGTATAAGTATGCCTTCTTGAAGGGGCAACCAGGGGGGAGATAAGGGCGTCACCCTCCATTAGGGAGCTGATAAGTGTCTTAAGACGCAAATGTCATGAGGCTTTTTACTCGCAAGGGTATTAAGGCTTGTCATATTTGTGTGACAATCCTGAAGAGGCAATAATACTAAAGAAAAAGAGAAGACGAGATCAATGGGTTTTCGCATGAAAGTGCGAAGACGTCCTGCGATTTCGTCGCAAGACGACAATGTCATAGGGCTTTATTTTCGCAAGAATATTTAGGCCTGTCATATTGTCTCAACAATCCTGAAGAGGAAATAATACAAAAGAAAAAGTTAAGGCAAGATCAATGGGTTTTTGCATGAAAGTGCAAAGACGTCCTGCGATTTTGTCGCAATGACAAGAGGTGGCAAAATAAGACCTTTAACTAGGAAGGCAAAATAAGACCACATATGAAAATGAGTAAGCAAGTAAGCTTGCGAGAATGATTATATGTAAGCAAACAAGCTTGCGAATATGTACATGGAAATGAAACCGAGGCAGTGAAAATGCCGCAGACTTGATATTATGATCATACTGTTATGAGATACTAATAGTGCAGGAAAGAGGGAAGATGAAAAACAAGTAAGAAATTGTGAAGAACAATAACTACACGAAGAAGAATGCATACACTAAAGAAAAAGGCAGAGAGATGAAGAATGGAAGCAATTTAGAGCTACATCAATTTTAGACGGCAAAATGAGCTAAGTAACACAAACATTAACTATACATTGCAATAGATAAGCATTCTCATCATACATGCATCATACCCGCATCATAAAAGCATTGCATAAGCATTTCATGGAATAAACATCGCATACACATTTCATAACATAATCATCACATAAGCATTATATTCGCATAAGTACTTTACAAAACTGTACGAAATAATATTGCAGAATTTCGCAATAATATCGCAGAATTTAGCAGGATTATTCAGGATTATTCAGAATTTCACAGGATTATTCAAGAATTTCGCAAGATTATTCAGAACTTTAGAGAATGATTCAGAATTTCGCAGAATGATTCAAAATTTCGTAGAATGTGTCAGAATTTCGCAGAATATGATTCTTCTGAATGATGTGATTATCTTGCTGAATTATTTCGCACAATTATAAGCAACTTGAAGAGATTATACTATTGCATGAGCACAAAACATGAGACAGAGGCAAAGATAAGAATAAGGAAACAATTCGCACATTCAACATTTTCTCAAGGATTCTACCCTCATAGATAAAGAACAGAGGCAACTATGGATTACCGAGAAAACATTTTATGTTCTTTATCTTCTCGGCAAGAATCACCAAAAATGGAGTAATAATTTCGCATGAATAGAGGCAATACTCATTATTCTCATTCAAGGACGGATACTTCTTATATTTCGAGGATTGAATACTTCTTAAACTTCTTCAAGGATACTTCATACTTCGAATACTTCAAAAGATGATACTTCTTATTTATTTCGCAACATTCCGGAACTTCATAAAAGAATAGAGGCAAATACGTACTTTTCAAGTCCAGTATTCTTTCGCTCGTTCCTTCATCAACAAAGATCAAAGACTACTCCAACAACACGTATCTCGCTCCAACAATTACAACAACGGATTTTTTCCTAAAGATCGCTCTTCAAGCAATATTCACGAAAAAAGAGGCAAGATGTAGGATCAAAATTTCGCGAAAACGATATGCTCGCGAAATTCTTAACAACGCATTACAAAAATGTCGCAGAGCACTTTGAGAAACGACACAATAGGTGACATCAACTTAAACATGAGAAAAATGTGATGATCTTGCGAAAATTAGGAATATTGCGAATTTTACATTTGTAAGCTTGCGAAAATACCGCAAGCCAGATTCGAAATTAGGGGAAATGTTGGTTGTACATTAGATGTCATCCACTATGTAAACACCTATATAAAGAGAAAGTCAAGAGAGAGAAAGGGGATAGATAATCAAAAAGAAAAAGGAGAGAGACACTTTAGGGAGGATACATTTGTAGAGAGAGAGAGAGAGAAGAATTTGTATTATTATCTTCTTCTTCTTTCTTCAACCAAGAGCTCCAAATACTCATGAATGGAGTCTCAATTGTAATCCATATGTAATTACAAATAATCATAGTGAAGATCCCTAACCCCGTGGATGTAGATCACATTGATCGAACCACGTAAATCTTGTATCTTATTTTCTATTTTCATTATCTTTATCTTTATTTTCATATCAAATAAGTTTAGATCTAGAAATCATATTCATGATAGTATAAGGGGTGTGTTGTAGGATTTCCTGCAACTACAGAAGATATGGAGGATATTGAGGATACTGGTCTCAGCCCTCATTTGGATGATATCGAGGAAGATTTTTCCAAGGGTAACCCCAGTCCCGTCCGTGCTGGCTCAGTGGAGGGTGAGGACCTCGTGGCTGGGGGTGATGTTCCATTTGTTAACCCTGTTAGTGTTCAAGCTCCAGCTCCTACTTTGTCTCCGAAGGTGCCTTCGTTTTCTTCCCCAGGTGGAGCATTGCCTGTTGTCTCGGCTGCTACTGAGGCTGTTGTTGTAGTTTCCAAGAGTCTTCCTTCGTCTCCTGCTACTTCGCTTCAATCAAGTGGTTCGTTTGCTAAGGTTGTTACCCCGATGGTGAGGGTTAGCAGTTCAGATTCTCAGTTGAAGAAGAAGGTTGTGATTTCACTGGGAAGCTTTTCCTTCAATGTTATGCCAACCCCGTTAGGGAGTGCTCAGTCTGTTTCAACTGCCCCTGTTAGCAAAGCTATTGGACCTCCACCTTTGTCATCAGATTGGACCGTACTGGGTAATCTTCCTTCTGCTGGTGATATGGACTTAGGTGGTGCCCAAGATTTTCCTTCAGTTCCTAGCTCATCCACCATGCCGTCTCTTCATCGTGGTGAGGGCTCAGTTATCGTGCCCCATGTTTGTTCTCAAGCGATTGACGGAGTTGTTGTTGAGTCTAGCAAGGGTAAGCTGCATGAGAGCTTGATCCTTGGTAGTTCTGATGATGCCACTCTCGAAGCTATTCTGCGGGACTCGAAGGGTCTTTTTTATGCCGAGGTTGATCGTCATCATCTGGATAGCTCCTTTGAAGTAGCCTCGCAGTTGGATATGCTGTCTGCTCAATATCGTGCGGCTAAGGATCTATTTCTGACTCGGATTGCCTTCGCTCCTGCCATAGCTTTGGTGAAATCCGCAGGGGTAGCATCCAAGAGATGGAGGCTTTCATTGACACCTACACTTATTTCCTTCCCCGTCTCTCAGCGTTTTCCGTAAGTGATATCCCCCTTAACGGTTCACAATTTGTTTTGATTCTCCGTTTATTCTTACACTCCTTTATTTGCAGCTTTGCAAACAGATAGATGTTAGCTGCACCCTGTTCAAGTTCTATAGGGCCAAGTGTACTCACTTGAGTGCTCTGTTGGAGCGCGTTCGTCAAGAATATGCCCTTGATGGAACACAACAACCTTCGTCCAACGATGTTGCTTCTCTTTCTAGGGTATCTTCATTGGAGGAGGATCTAAGGAAGACTCAGAGATCCTTGGAGGCTTGTTTGCTGGCACTCGAAAGAGATAACAATGCCGCTAAGGTTGCTGAGGACAGGCGCAAAGCTGCTGATTCTGCGCTGAATGCTGAGTCCTCCAAAGCCACAGGTTCGTTCCTTTTTTTCCTTAGCTTTGATGTTGTTCTTGTTTAGTTGCATAGTCCTGAGACAACCTCCGCATGCCAGCTGGTAGCTCTGGTGAGCTTAGATATCTTCGGGATCAAGTAGCCAAGTTATCCTCCGATGTTTGGTATTATCATAAGAAGTCTGATAGATTGATGAACGTAACCGTCCATAATGAGGCCCAACTTTCCCTTGAATCCGCTCATAACTAGGATTTAGTGAAGCAGATGGTTTTGCTTCGTAAAGAATGTGACAAAGCCCTTAATTGGAAGGAGAGTCTCATTTTAAAGCAAAAGGAGGATATTTCCCTAGTTGAGAGACGCCTCTCAGCCCAAGAAATTATCCGCAAAAAGTTCCATGCGGATTTCGAAAATGCTTGTGCTTCTTTAGCTAAGGTCACTGCAGAGCGTAACGTCTTTTCTTCTGAGGTTTGTTCTCTTAAGAACAAACTCATCGAGGCTGACTCTGCCTCATCTTCCATGTCTCATGCATCTTTGATCAATAAGTTTGAAGAGTTAGAAAATGTTCACCAAAATCTATCCTCAGAGAACTCTTCGCTCCGGATAGATGTTGATGACCTCCGGACTGAGCGTGATACCCTTGTGGAGGATCTTGAGGCCGCTGAGGTGGATCTTGTTGAGGCTCAGTGTAGTTTAGAAGAATCCTTTAGCAACGCAGGAGGTAGCCTCGGGTTCTTATACTCTAGCAGCATCCCTTGTATTTTTTTGTTGTTTCCCCTTAGTCCTTACACCCTTCGTATTCACAGGTATCCAGGAACAGCTGGTGGGTGCAAATGCTAAGATCAACCGTCTTGAAGGCCAAATATCTTCAATGGAGATATCCCGCCAGTTTGATATTGCTACTAAGTTCAAGGCTGAGGAACTTCTTCAAGCTAACGATCAGCTCACTGCTCAGATGACGGAGCTTCGTCAAAAGTCTGCTTCTGATTTGGTGGCTCATTCTGCTCAGATGAAGGCGCAGTTTGAGAAGTCGGCCATTGATTATATTAATGATGCCTTTACACAGGCCGAGCTCCAAGATGAGGGTGTGGTCTTTCCTCGTCTCTCTTATCCTTGATTCTGTCTATCTTAACTGAACTCTTTGTTGTATGTTGCCCCCAGCTGAGGGGCCTTTGTGTCGTCTCTTTCCCTTGAAACAATGTTTCCTGATGGTTTGAATCTTTGCTATCTGCAACTTTTAAGACATGTTAGTCATATTTTGGTAACATTATTATTGTACCTATATTATTGCATGAATATTTTGCTTGTAGACGTGCACGTTCAAGTCATCACTAGGTGCTAAGGTATGTTTAACCTTGGGTGGAACATTCATCGTCCTACCTAAGTATCCTTTGACCAGAAGGTACTGTGCTGGCGAGGGCTCCTACGTGGGCAATAGTTTTCCTGTAACCCTACGCGTTCAGCGCGAAGGCTGCTTTACTTCGACAAGGTATCTCTATAGGGGATATCTTACTTTTTTTTATTGCCTCATGAATGGAGCTATCACCCCGAGGATCCGAGTATTGACATATGCGCAGTTATGTCTTGCCTTGCCTCATTGTCAATTCTGACGGAGGGTGTCTATTCTAACCCAGTTTGTATTTAATAAAAAAAATAGACTTTCTCTTAGCGAAAAGTTTCTTTCATTGATCAGTAAGGTTTATAATACCTTTGGTCAGGGATAGAACATTGTGGGCAGTTTCCCCTTCCCTTCTTCTCCTGAGTAATAACCATTCACTTACGGGTAGTACTTCTTTAGGTACATTGCGTTCCAAGGGTGTTGTAACCCCTTCCCGGCGATGTCATGTATGATGTAGGGCCCGTCCCATGTCGGAGCTATCTTGCCCCACTCCTTCTTTCTTTGATATGGTGGTATTTGACGTAGCACGTACTCTTCAACCACAAAGTTTCTAGGGATGACCTGTTTGTTGTATTCGCGATCTATCCTTCGTTGATAGTTTACCATCTTTTGCAAAGCCACTTCCCGCCTTTCTTCAAGATCATCGAGCTTTCCTAGCATTAGGTATGTTGTCAGGTTCTTTTACCAGGCCTCTGTCTTTGTTATCGGAAGTATTATCTCTGATATGGATGACTGCTTCGGCTCCGTAGGTTAACAAAAACGGAGTTTCTCACGTGGCATCCCTTCTTGTAGTTCGGTAGGCCCATAAGACATTGTGCAGCTGCTCACACCACCTTTTCTTGTATGCTCCCAGCCTTTTCTTCAAGATCATCGCTATCGTTTTGTTAGTCACCTCTGCTTGTCCATTGCTCTTAGGGTGGATAGGAGTGGACTTGTTCTTCTGAATGTTGAAAGTATCAAACAACATATCTATGTTTTTTCCTTGCAATTGTTTGCCATTGTCAGAGACTATGGCCGCTGGTATCCCGAACCTGCATATGATTTGCTCAAACAAGAACTTAAAGACATCTGTGTCCCTAATTCTTTCCAAATCCTTTGCTTCCACCCACTTGGTGAAATAATCTGTAGCCACGATAAGGTATTTTCTCTTCGATGTCCCCTCTATCAAGGGTCCAACAATATCAACCCTTCATTTGACAAATGGCCAAGGGCTGATGACTGAGTTGAGCTCCGTTGCTGGTGCTTTAATCTTCCTGGAAAAGCGTTGGCATCTTTCGCAGCATTTAGCCACATTCTTTGAATCTTCGTCCATGCTTAGCCAGTAGTATCCTTGCATCTTGGCTTTGATTGCCAAGGACCTTCTTCCACTATGGTTGCCAGCTTCTCCGCTGTGTATATCGTGTAGTATTTTTCTACCTTCGGTTTGTGAGAGGCATCGCATCAGAGGCCCAAGAAATGACTTTCTGTACAGTATCCCATCACGTAGGTTGTACATTGATGCTTTCGATTCGATCTTCCGAGCTTCCTTGACATCTGCTAGTAAGGTACCTTTGTCGATATATTGGTGAATTGGAATCCTCCAATCATCTTCCGCCTCATCTCCGTTTTCTTCGTCTGACATTGGTTAGTCTTTGTCAGACTCTTCGACTTCGTTATCTGGTTATTCTTCGTCTTCTTTTTCCTTCTCAACTTCTCTCATGGCTCGGGTTTGAACGGCCAAAGCCTCCTCTGCTCCGGAGATTGGTCCTTCTATCGAAGGCTCGTATATCCTTCCAATTTGCGCGGATGTGGTATTTCTATCCCTTAGCATTGAAGATATGAATTCTAAGGCATCTGCGTGTCTGTTATCTTTTCGACATACATGTCTGAAGGTAATGTTGTTGATCTTCGACGCACGCTCCTGTGCTAACTTTAGGTACGAAGATAGCACTGGATCCAAAGTTTGGTATTTGAGTTCTATTTTCCTAATGACTAATTGTGAGTCACTAGTTAAACGAACATCTGATAAGCCTAGATCCCGTGCCAAGCGTAGACCGTGTATGACCGCCTCGTATTATGTGATGTTGTTAGTGTATTGTTCAAATTCTAACCTGAATGCATGGATGAGTTAGTCTCCAGTAGGGGTTGTTATTACAATCCTTATACATGTGCCTTCTCCATTGGAGGAGCCATCTACGAATATCTCCCACCTTCGTGAATTCTGAGGTTCCAAGAGGTCTTCTGGTTCTTGCTTGTCTTCCTCCATTCCTGGGATGTCATCTATCTCCGCTTCGTCGTTGAGAGGTAGGTCCGCTAGGAAGTCTGCTAAGATTTGTGATTTCTCAGCCTTCCTAGTTTCGAATATTATGTGGAACTGCTTGATCATGGCATTCCACTTTGCCACCTGTTGATGGTGGTTTTTAGCTTAGGGTTAAAATTGTAAAACCTTGCATCTGATGTGACATCACTCTGTAAGGAAACGGAGCCATGAGTGTTAACCTCTCCACTGGCATATTTATTGAGCCGTTCAATATATTTACATGAAATTTATCCATACTGGCGCATGTAGCAACCATCCCAGATGTTCTGTAAATTTCAGCGCGCTGCCTATATTACTGTTGATGGTGGCTTTTAGTTCGGGGATAAAATTGTAAAACCATGCATTTAATAGGCCATCACTCTGCAAAGAGACAAAGCCATGTAAAAGTGATGAGTGTTCAACCTTTTCACTGGCACACTTACTGAGCAACTCAATATTTTCTCATGAAATTTACCCAGAATGGTGCATGTAGCAACAATCCCAAATATTCTGTAAATTTTGGCACCTTGCCTATATTCACTTAATATAAGTTTCTTTGAATGCTTTCTGTGCTATGTTCCCCGGCTGAACCCTTAATGTTGGTATGGCATGACGATTTGTGTTCACTCGCAGCAGAGTAACACGAATTTCCAAGTATCAAGGATAAGGTCTTTGCATAAGGTATTCAATCAGAAAGCATGCTGCTCTCTAGCAATGAACTTAAAAGAACTCTGTGTCAACACATAGAATTCAATTAATTACCCCGACTAACTTGCAAAAGTTAGGGTTTTGCGCCTCGCGCAGTATATGAGACCTTTCTTGTCGAAATTAAGCCTAGGCAAACTAGGTGATTAATCTGCCATGGATTAGTAAGTGCAAAATCTTGCCCAGAATCAGAAAACAAGGAGCTGCAGGATAGAAGCAGCAGCAAAGAGAGGCGTGGCCATTCCTTAAGCCAGACGGCGCCATTTGCCACCGGCCACACCCCATCCTAAACCGGCCATATTTCCCTCGACCAATCAGGTCGCCTTAAATCGTCACACGCACATAAGTTGTGGTTGGGCCCATACTTGCTGGCCCATTTCCCATTGACCAATCAAGTCGCTCTAAAGCCGCCACACTCACACCAGAAGTGTAGCCACGCCCATGCTTAGTCGTCCCTCTTTTCTGACCAATCAGGTTGACCTAAACTTGCCGCAATTTTAAAAAGGGGAAACTGCGCCAGATAGTCACGAAGCCAATTGGTTTTCCAAAAACCGCGCCAACATGACACACGTGCCATGTTGCGCTAATGAGATAAGTGGCATGTCAACATGCCACTTTGCGGTAACAGGCCAAAACATGCCACGAGCCGTGTGGGACCCAAGAATCCCTAGGAATGGGCCCATATCATAGCCACCCACGACAATCCTTACTCTTGTGGCCGTTTCCACACCATGGCCTTTCTATAGTTCCTTTGGCACAACCATGACACCGTTTGCACAAAAAGTGTCAACATGTCGCGTCTGCATGCCACACAGACTAATTAGGGTTTCGGCATGCCAAACCCTAATTTAGACAAAGTTGCCACGCCAACCAAGCCAAGTAACATTCCCCAGAGCATTGGGATTGATGTGGCAATAGGGACAATGTTGCCACGCCAAATTTCGGGTCTAACACCAATGTGCCAAAATTTAGCGGCCATGGCTACGCCAGGCGCTACTTGCATCATCGTGCCACTGGCATGCGCCAGCTATCTCAGCCACGCCACCGTGCCGCAGCGCACGTGCTAATTAAGGTTTCGATACGCCAAATCCTAGTTTAGCTAAAGTCGCCATGCCAACTAGGTTAAGGGATTATCCTAAGGCCTTAAGTTTAACTTAGCAACAGGGACAATGTTGCCAGAGCCATATTTGGGTCTAACACCAATATGCAAAAACAGCTTCCACGGATACACCTATGGCATGTCGCTATGCCATGGCTACGCCAGACGCCACTATGCCAATGGCGCCACTTTGCTATACAAAAGGATATGGCCATAATCAATGGCCATCCTTACTCATGAGATGCAATCTCAACCATCCAAATTCACTACCGAACTGACAGACTTGTGGCAAGTCTTACACAACCAGTCGCTTAAATCTCGTGGACATGGCTACGCCAGGCGCCACTTATACCACCGTGCCACTGGCATGCACGAGCTATACCAGTCATGCCGCAGCGCCACTGGCATACACCAAAACGCCACTGTGCCATTACCAGGCGCCAACAGAAGGTAGCCATAATCAACGACTACCTTTCCTCATGAGATGCAATCTCATCCATCCAAGTTTGCCGCCGAACTGAGGACTTGTGGTAAGTTTTAGGCGACCAGCCAAGACGTGCCTAATAGCATCACATGTTATTTTCCTGCGACAAGACTCTTGACTTTGACTTGCCGCACGTAGCAAAGTGCTACATGTTTTCCACGAAAACACTCGAGACATCAAACATGTCACAAACGGGGGGATACTCATCAGGGTATTAGTCTGGCGGTTTACAGCGTGCGACATGCAATGCGCTCGTTATAAGAGAGTGTCATGAAGTGGGACAATTAGTGGCGGCAAGAAGTAACGGGTGTAAATGGATCCACTTCCTTCATCATGGAAGCATGGGTTTCTGACGATTATACGTTACTCCACTCTTCCATCACCCAATCGTTCCCACTTCCTACGAGACTAGGGTACATTTCAATATGACTTGTATAAATAGGCTTCACCTATTTTCACCAAACAACAAGTTTTTGGTCCGCAACAACATAGTATCCAGAAATCACCAAGAACTGATAGCTTCTCACTCTGCAAGACAATTCCACTTTCTGATACAAGTCATAAAACAAGCCACATCTTCAGAATTAACCATTCTGGTCTCAACAATCTCTTCGCTTCCCTCTCTAAGACAAACCCTTCTCCTTCACTTTGTGACCGAAGCAAGCCTGGAACGGCCATTTCTTGGTTTAGGCCAGGATTGTACAGATTGATCTCTCGAATCAAAAGTACTCCCGTGCAGTGCATTGTTTAGGGTTTAGATTCGTTTCTCATCCACACACCCAAAATTACCAAAATCAACAGAAACTGTTTTCACCCTCAAACAATTGGCGACCACAGTGGGAGATTAAATCTCTCGGTTGAAAATTCAATTCCCAATTTCATTTCCATCCCAATTGGTCTTAGGCCCAATTGATAAGATTTCAAAGTTGTTGTAGTAAAAGGTTCGTTGAGACTTGTGAAAGCATATTTTTTAGACTTAATGAAACTTAAAATGTATCAAACTCAAATATAAAAATATTGTGAAAGTTATGGAGGAGACTGGGGGTATGGATTCCACTATTTACCAATATTAAAGTGATTTAAATTCTCTAATTATAATCATGCAAATCATGCGTTCAAATTGATTCTAAATATTGCAAAAGTTAGTTTTTTAGAAATAACAATTGTAGATCGAAAGTATGGGACATCAAAACCTAGGCTAAGCATGCTCTATCAATTGAAATAATAATTTCTTAACAAAAACCATTTTATCAATTTATTTATCAAGGAAAATAATCATATAATAATTGCATAAATCAAATAAAATAGAGATTGCCACTTTTCATTGGTGAAATAGCTTCCTCCTTCGCCCCAGAGGATGGGTTTAACTCATCATTGTGTAAACACGCTCAAAATACTTGTTCATTGCTTCAAAAATTGTTTACAAAGATGAAATGGAGAGAAAATGATGAAAACCAGGAGTTTGCAACGTTTTTAATTGTTGCAAAACACTGTTACAGAGAACGATATAAATGAACTGTCACTGTATCTACGACCCCACTGGTGAAGTCGTTGTCACTGTAGCATGAACGACTGCTCGCAGGCGTCTGTTCTTCGTTCCTTCTTCAGCAGCAGCAATGGCAGTTTTCTGCAACTCGATTTTTCTTAGCACTGTGGTGTCCCAAACTCTCCCAAACTCTCTGTAACCCCCTTTATTACTCCTCAACATCTTATATAGCCTCTCGTGCACAAGAAATATCCTCCATAACTCCAAATAATTCTCCATTACTCGGCAGTAAAGAGAAAATAATATGCGGATATTTTCTTCCCTGAATTAACATTTCACGTGCTGAAATGATGCATAAACACTCCAAACATGATCGTACACGCTGTAGGATTGATTTAGCACGCTTCAGACACATATAATCTTTCCAAAACAACAAGAAATCCCGTGAATACCTCTCGCCTGAACGTGTTACCCTGTTTTCTTCTTGCGGAATATCCAGCCAAACTGGATCGAACCAAAGGCCTTTAACAAGCCTGATAAGCCCAATCACGTCATCCCAAAGAGTTTCAGTCGTTGAGTCTCGTTGTTTCCCTTCCAAAATGCGAACCCTAAATCTTCCATAGCATGTGAGCTTTTCCCGCCAAAACTGGATTTTTGAAATGATGAAGACGGGTGCTAAAGATGAATTTGGGATACACATAGTTGTGGGTGCTGAGAATGAATCTGGGCTATACATAGCCATGGGTGCCCCTTATCCAAACTTGGAGTCCGCTTAGCAAATGTCCTCCGGGGGTGCTCCGAGTGGGGCTGCACATACTCCGGTACGACCCGGTTCTCTTAGGAACCGGTACCTGTACCTGGTGTTGTACCTGTACCTCCGGTACCGGTATGGTACAAGACCGGTACCGTTTTTACCCGAAAAACATTACAAAATATAATACAACATTTCTATAAGTTCAATGTTCAACAATCCAAAATAAGTTCAGGTTGCATACATACTTAAGTTCAACATTTCCATAACTTCAAAATAACAATCCAAAATAAGTTCAGTTTGCTAAAAAGTAAAAACAACATTTCCACAACCATAAGTTTGTCTACGACAAGTCGACAAGAAATGAAATGCGATCATTGCAAACGAAAATGGATGGATGCACAGCCTGCACTTGCAAGTTGCAATCCTAGGCCACAAATCTACACTTTCCTCTCCAATAAGGCCATTGATTGGATAAAACAACCTCAACCTGTGTGTATTACAACCAGTTCAAAACAATATCAAGCAAATACATAAGAAGTTCATAACTACAGTTGAATTTGTGTAGCTTGAATATTTTCAGCCCATTCATTTCCATACATTACATAGTAGCGATGAGAATTTGATATAAAAATGAATCCAAATTATGTTTCAACAAGGACAACAAGATAAAGAAAGTTGCCAACCTTACATTTCTTAGCAAGGAGCCAAGGAATAAACTTCAAGCTTTTAGGAAATTCTCAATTATGACTGCAACAGGCAAAAAAAAAAACAAGAATAAAAAAGAAGAAATAATTAAACTTCAGTCAATACAAGAAAAGTAAGTACTATTAAAGAAAACAAAAAAGAAGAAAAACCTAAATAAGTATCTTCCGCATCTTCACCATCATCATCGGGTACATAATCACATAGAAGATCAAGAGCAATGGGTTTTTGTAAATAGCTTTGTGTATAGAGCAATGCCTCAACTGTCGTTGTATACATAGAAGTTATCCATGGAGTAAGCACGCGCTTCCCGGTGCTAAAAGTTGATTCAGAGGCAACTGAAAACACAGGCATGGCTATATCTCTTGTGTCAGTTGTCAAAGATACCCTCTGGTTAGATGTCAAGGAGTAAGTTTTTAGGTTATTCTTCTCTTCTACATACATCTTTAACATATTCCTATAAATTGTCATACGTCCTGGAACCTTGAACCTAGGTTGTGCCTCTTGCATCATTGCCACAAAGCCTGACCCTTCTACTTTTCTAAAAGGCATTTCATCCATAATTATCCACTCAACAAGACGCCTTCTTAACCTATCATAACTGTAAGTATGAGCAATAAGTTTACCATCCTGACCTGGTTTTGGGGGTGGCATCAACAGAGATGGTTGTCCCTTTTCTTTCTTCCTGTTAGGATTATTTAGACATCTATTCAAATGCTTTCGTAACCCATAAGTGTCATTATTGTCATTGTGAGCTTTGTATTTATGGTGGCAATGATGACATTCCGCCCACTCATCATCTATCCTAATCATTTCCTACCAAACAATTGATCTCACTTTGTCGTGCTTCTTTTTGCTATCACCAACTTCAACTGCTTCAGCTGTACTTGTTGGAGTTGCAGTTTCAGATTCATTTATGTGAGATGCAGCTTGAGAGGATGATCCAACTTCTGTTTGTTGAGTTGTACTTGTAGTTGGAGTTGCATTTGTAGTTGGAGTTGAATTTGATGTGGTCATCTAACAAACATAAAACAGAACCAATTACATTCAGATTCTTGCAATCACACACCACCAATTACTATGCACATACAAGCAAGCACACACCAACAATTACAATGCACAGACAAGCAAAACCAACCAGAGATTTTTTTTCTCTTCCATTTATGAGTCATTCCGACAAATACTTGAAATGCAACAACAGTTAATGAAAATGCATATATTCGAAGACTCATTTGAATACATTTCTAATGCGAATAGATAAACAAATAATGGCAGCATAAAGAAATTAAAGATATAATCAAATCCTTGTATCCATGAATCAGAAATTAGCTTCCATTATAGCCTTTTCCTGCAAAAATTTACATTCCCCCCACCCAAAACATCATTTCTAGTCTGTTTCTCCTCACTCTAGAACCAATTTCAATAGGCATATAACAAACCCTAACTTACTCTTACACAAAAAATCCATCAACACGAAACATGAAAAATCAGACATTAAAGTTGTTCATTAGAAACCCCATATCCCCCTAACCATGTTCTAAAAATATAAAAACCCAATTACTAAACATAAAAACCCAATTTCTTAGAACATTTATCTTTGATTGAGATACCCAAAATGAAATAAGATCAAATCACAGTTCAGTACATGAACAGAGGAAGAATAGAAAGAACGATTTACGTTCAGTCCTTCACTCCACTGAACCCAATTTCTTCAAGAATATATAGAACTCAGATGAGTTGAAAGAGATGGAGATGATGAGTTGAATCTGTAAACAAGTTAAAAAACCCTAAATCAATCTACAATCAAACCCTAAATCAATCTACAATCAAACCTTAAGGAGAAGAATACTTACCTGATAGAGATGGTGATACTCATACACTGATACTGTGAATCACTGAATCTGAATGATAGAGGGGAGAATAGAGAATAATGCTTCCGCTGAGAAAAAAAGAAGAAAAATGAGAGTGAACTATTATCTCGATATTCCTATACCTATCTTGGACGGTTAGGATTAAAAACCTATCTAGATCTTAAAGGATAATAATCACCGGTACTTATGGTCCGGTTCAAGTCCGGTCCTCCCCAAGAACCGGTGTCTGTACCGATCTAGACCGGTTCTCAACTTCCAGTACCAGTGTCTGTACCGGCTAGACCGGTTCCGATCCGGTAATTCCAGTTCCACTCCGGTCCAGGTCCTCTCAACTGGTTCTTGTGCAGCCCTAGCTCCGAGTGATTTTTCGAGCCGAATTTTCCAAAAATGTTTATTTCCCAAAAATACCTACAAACACATAAAACACCACAATAAGTGCAAAATCAAGTACCAAAAATATAGAAAATTTAGGACAACTAAGACACAAAAATGTGTCTATCAAACACCCCCAAACCTATTATTTGCTAGTCCTCGAGCAAATCTAATCTAGAAAAATAAAATCCTAACTTACTAGGTGGCCCTAGTGACCGAGTTAATCTCGGGAGGGTTTACCAGAGGTGTACCCACAAAACCTTGACTTCTAATTGGTCACAAGTATCCAAAGAGCTACGAGGACATACATATTCTCAACCTATCTCCAAGTAACTAGAATGCCAAAGAAATTAAAGGTGCCAGCTCTAAAGCTGAACAAATAATAGGGATACACATCCACAATACTGCTAGATAAAGAGATATCCGCTACACAGCCAGATAAACATTGTAAGATGCATCCGCTTTATAGCTGGATAAGATTAGGAGAGAGATAAAGATGAGAGGGACGTCTGCTATACAGCTGGACTACTTACGTCTGACGAGTTGAACTAGTGATAGAAAGATCTTATGCCAAATGGAAAGCGGACTAACAAAGCAACTAATATGCATCTCTCTTCGACTCTCTCATAGTGCTCAGTAGAAACAACGTCTTCTTTGGCTCCAACTGTTGATGATAAACTCTCGAACCTCGTAGAACCTTGACAATTAACTCTTCTCCTTAATTTCTTCTTCTTGCTTGAAATTTCTTTATAGATTTCTCTTCCCCATGGCCTTATTGAAAAAAAAACTAACAAAATTCAAATGTGTTTTTTTTTTGTAACATAGTAATAACAAGACTAATATTTACATGGCCATGAAAGAAGGACTTTAGCACTTGGATCTTCGCAACTTGTACTGTCTTGGTATCATGAACTTCAACAACTTATATCGTTTGATTTTCTTTCCTCTTATAACTTCTTGTAACTAAGTCTTCAACTTTGATTTATTCTTTTCTATTGTTGCTTCTAAACCTTAAACGTCTTCAACTTTCTTCATAGATTTTTATGTCGCTCCGTTTGTTGATGATGATATATTTCTACTGAGAGAGAGTCGTAATCCAATAACTAAGACTACATTGTGAGGTTGCTTTGTCTTTCTGGCATTTCCTTCTGGCCAAATTTCCTTCCCATCATGGATGGTTAGGTCCATCACGATTACCCTCTAAAAGGAACATGTTCTCTCCTGAATGTCAAAGATCTCAATGTCTTTTTCTCTAATGTCTCAGTAGAATGTTCTCCCTAGCAATCCAATTTCCATCTTTTTGGTGAGAAAAAGTATGTAAACTTAGATAACCGGATACTATGTGATGCTAGAAGTTTCAAAAAAATGCGACTAACAAAAAGTTCTTCCCCACTCCCAAACTTAAATCTAACATTGTCCTCAATGTTTCTAATGAAAGAGCAGTACCAAAAATAAAATAACACGAGGGGAAGTTGGAAAGATAGTACCTGGGTGAAGAGAGATAAAATCAAAAACTAATATACAAAATACAATCGCCTCGAAGGTCAATCAAGGGTAAACAAGGTCCTCCAGAGGGACCTCCAGGGTTTCAATCTCTGACCGTTCACCTTCGAAGAACTACTACCATCCGGTGTCTCGATCTCAACATCTCCATGAGGAAAAACATTACAGACCACAAAAGGACCAGTCCACCGAGAGCGTAACTTCCCGGGGGAAAGATGCAAACGAGTATCATACAGAAGAAATTTTTGACCTGGAGAAAATGACTTTCTTAAAATATTTCTATCATGCACAAGTTAAATTTTGTTCTTATACTCCTTAGCACTATCGTAAGCATCTCTACGAATCTCTTCCAACTCATTGAGCTGGAGTTTCCTATGGGCTTTTGCCTTGTCAAGTGAAAAATTTAGATGCTTAACATCCCAATATGCTCTATGTTCTAACTCAACAGGTAAGTGACATGCCTTGCCATACACAAGTCGATAATATGACATTCCAATGGGGGTCTTAAAAGCAGTACGGTAAGCCCATAAGGCATCAGTAAGCCTAGACGACTAGTCTTTCCGATTAGGATTAACTATTTTTTCTAATATACGTTTTATCTCCCTATTGGAAACCTCTACTTGACCACTAGTCTGTGGATGATAGGGGGTAGCTACCTTATGTGTAATACCATATTTCTTCATCAAAAGCCTAAAAGGTCCATTACAAAAGTGCGACCCTCCATCACTAATTATAGCACGCGGTGTTGTGAGTGGGGAAAAACGATTTGCTGGTTTTTACGGAATTGAAGAGTCGACCGTGTGGAGACTCCTTGAACCGAGCGAAATGTTGAACCTCACACAGATGCACTGCAAGAAGGGAGTGATTTAAGTTCGAGAGATCAATCTGTAAGACCCCGGCCTAAACCAAGAACAATGGTCGTTCCAGAGTCAATTCGGTCACAAGAGAGGATGGGTTGATCTGTAGGAGGGAAGCTGAGAAGTGCGTGAGATCAATGGTGATCTGAGATTGTAGGTGTGTTGTGAATTCAGCGTGAAAATGCTCTGAATGATTGAATTTTGCTCAATTGAGAGTAATTTCTGTTAGTTCGTGTAGACGAAAGATTGTTTGTATGAACTTTGATGAGAAGTTGCTCGTTTTGGCGAATGTTGTTCGATTGTTCGAAAATCCTCCCCTTTTCAATCAGGATTCAGAGACATTTTATAATGCCGGAGTTGAAAACACCATGATCCCATGAAGTGTGACAGTTGCTGGAATCTGAGAGTGGGAAATGGGGAAATCGTGTTAAAACCAATTACTCATCGTGCGGAGACTTGGTTAACCTTCCACCCACTACTTTTCTGAATCTTTCAACTGATTGCACGACTTGCTCATATTCTCGTCGTGGGTGAACACACGTGCCGTAGACCGCCATACCAAAACCCTAGTTAATATCCCCCCATGTGACACGATTGAAATCTCGTGATTGTGGAGTCAGTTGCTGACTTTATGGGACGATGAGTCCATGTAGCGCTGAGTTGAACATGATTAGAAAATGTTTCAAAACTCATGCATTTAATGTGTCTGCTGAGACGAGGTATCATTATAACCTAAGACGAGCAAAACTGTGTTGCTAAATTGTTGAATATTGGTAGTTGAACCAATATTCTTTGATTCGAGCGAATATTGCTAGTTCGATCAAATATTGTTCTTTTGATGAATTGTTGGTAGCTGGACCAAATAAAATATTAATTTAAGTTACTGACTGCTGGGTCGAGCAAAATAAATATGAATATCAATCATGGAATCAACATAAAATTATCAGAGTGTTCGAATCTGCACAAAATCACGTTTCTGCAGAGCTCTGGATTCAAAACCCTAATTTTACCGAAATGATGATTTATTGCAAATCAACATGGGACCGGATACATGGGATGACGGGTTCACCATATAACGCCCAAACGATCGAATGAGAAAAAAAATACCAAAGTCTCTTGAGGACCAGTTGGTGAAAGAATGATTAAATGCTGGTTTAATCATTTACTGAAATAATGCTCGTGTGAGCAACAAATCATAAAACCTGATGTAGAAAATATGAGGGGCCGACCAAGAGGTCATGAGACCGGATCTTGATGGTTGTGGGACCAGTAGATGGTCGTTTGAGCGAACTTCCAATTGTTTGGAAAGAGTTCGAACCTAATATGAGCAACTGAGCAAGTTAGGTTAAAATCATTAAAACATGGGACCAGCTGTTTGCAAGCCTCAGGGTCACCCTTGGTCGGTCAAGGGGATGTGCCCGTGTCACCATGTTCCGTGCTTCAGTCCTGAGAATTTTGATATTTTCTGATGCACGTTTGAGCAACATTTGGAGAAAATATGCAAAATCCATGGTTTTGCTGAAACCGGCAAAAATACATGAGATGATGAAAATAATAAATAAACAAGGAATCACAAGTGTGGGACCGGCCACGGCTAGGGCATGGCCGGCCGGCTGACACGCGGTCCCACATGCTTTTCCCAGTTTTATGTGATTTTATGTATTTTTCTCTGATTTAAGGGAAATTCCATGAAACTGGAGAGTTTGGCGAAATTAGGGAACTTCCATGAGATGAGAGACATAAATTAAAATATAAAATAGGGAATGGGAGTGTGGGACCGGCAATGGCCGGGGGGCCGGCCAATGGGCGCGGGTCCCAAGGCACTCTTCCCAATTTTATGTAATTTTGATGATTTTAGATAATTTTCATAAAATCAAAGGGATTTGTTGAAAACCAAGATATTTTGTTGAAATCAGGGAGTTTTCATGAAATCAGGAAACCAAACACCAAATAATAATAAAATAATGGGCGTGTGGGACCGGCTAGGGCATGGCCGGCCGGCTAGAGCCCGGTCCCACAAGTTTTCCTAATTTTTTTAATATTTTCCATGATTTTAGAGAAAATACATGAAATTAGGTAATTTTAGGGAAAATTCATAAAATCAAGGAATTTTCATAATTTGAGAAGGAATAATAAAATAATGGGACGTGAGGGTGGGACCGGCCACGGCCAAGGCATGACCGGCCGGCCGGCGGTCCCGCGACACCTTTCCCTAATTTTATTATTTTTGATAAAATCATGTGATTTAGATAAAAATACATGAAATTAGGTAATTTTCATGATTTTAGGGAAAATTCATAAAATCAAGGAATTTTCATAATTTGAGAGAAATAATAAAATAATGGAGACGTGAGGTGTGGGACCGGCCACGGCCAAGACATGGCCGGCTGGTGCTCGGTCCCGCGACACCTTTCCCTAATTTTATTATTTTTGATAAAATCATGTGATTTAGATAATTTCTTTGAAATAAAGGAAATTTGCTCGAACGAGAGGATTTTCATGAGATCGTGAAAATAGTAAAAATATGGTAAAATATAAAATTGGGCGGGGACTAGTCACGGCATGACTGGCCGGCTGGTGAGCCTAGTCCCCTGGCGCTTTTGTTTAATATATTATTATTATTATTTTCCCTTCCTATTTGCATAGGGTCTCGTTCGTTCGTATTTTAAAAGCTTCGTTCGTGAATTCAGAATGCTGGTTTGTGTATTATCTGCTAATTACACTTGCGCCATTTTGTCAGGACTTATTCGATGCCCAGATGCCTGTTTCGTTGAATATTTATTACTAACATGTGGAATTCTGCTGGGAAGAACCACAGATTGAAGTAACGAAATATAACGAGGAATCGTAGAATATTGCTGAATATTCAGGCGATTAATTGACGACTCGTACAATATTGCTGGATATTCAAACGATTTAAGATAATTAATTGCTGGCTTTATACTAGAAGAGCTTCCTGTCTAGGAGCATTAATTATCTGAGGGTTGAGCAATATGAACTTGCTGGAGCGTCATATTCCTCTTGCATAGTCGGGGAAAATCTGGTTACATCCCGAAGACGTTGTCGCTCTATACTAGCAGACATGTTGTCTAGGAGCCGCCCAATCTTTCGATTCTATACAGTATGAGATGTGTCGTGGCCTCAGCTGAGAGACTGCACATCTTCATCTTCTCTGAGAGACTTTCTCCATCAGAGGTGGCATGAGCTTTCATGCACAGAGACATGAGTCTCGATACTCATCCGATTGTCGGATCCGGAGTAATTACTGAAATTGGTCAGTATTCATGAGATGTGTCGTGGCCTCAGCTGTGAGACTACACACCTACACGTATTCTGAGAGACAGCCTTCTCAGTCAGAGATTTATGACATGAGATTTCATGCTTTAATGAGAGACATGAGTCTCAATACTCATCCGGTTGCCAAATTTGGAGTATAGTTTTACAATTATACCCTTTGTCGAAAATCCACCATCTACATTAAGTCCCCTGCTTAGTGAGGAACAGTCATGTTCCTCAGTCAACATTTAATGGTGATTTTCCAGGTATAAATAAAAATAAAAATAAGTAATTGAACTTAGTCATAAGATAAGATATTACCGGATTTCGACTGAATGAGCAAACCATGGTTTGAGCGGAAACCTCTGTGGCATAATAGAGCATCATCCAGTGAACATAAAACCGTTTAGAACCGCTGGAACCTTGGTTGGTTTAGAATTCACGGGTCGGGCCCAAAAGGGAAATCCTTATGGAATTAGGTTTTGGAAATAAAATTAGGTATAAAAGGGATTAATTCTTTTTTTTATTCTCCTTCCCACGACCACCATCCTCTTCATCACCTTCACGTCCGAGCTTGACAGGAGCAGGAAGGATTTTTGCCGGAGCGTTACCGTTCGTCCGACCGGAACTAGCACTGTCCGGCCAACTTTCGGCCGGCGCCGACTAGGTGCGTCCAATATTTTTTTTTAGATGTTTGATGATTCCATGAGTGTTTCATGCTTTCACCATATCAAAATCCTATACATGTGTATATGTTGATGTGGGTTTTGTAGAAAACCCTTGTTTTATCAAACGTATGTTCGTTCGATCGTTAGTTTTGAAAACTAATAAAAATCCCTGATTTATGAGAGTTTTTTTTTATATATGTGGAGTTAGGTCCAGTGATAAAACTTAGTGTATGAGCTTTCATGTGAACCAAGATTTTACCTTAATAGATGTGAGCTTTCATAAAACCGAAATAAACTCCGTTTTAAAGGATAATGTTTATTCGAGGAAAATATACATACATATTTTTATGTATGTAAACTTATGTCCAGTGATAAAACTTTATTTATGAGCTTTCATGAGAGTTAGTATTTTATCACAATAGGTGTGAGCTTTCACAAAACTAGCATAAACCTTCTTTTTTAATAAAACACTAATACGAAGGAAAATAGATTTTTTTTACATGTAGCCGTGACATATTTTATGTGAAACATGATGACGTATTTTATTCACATGGATTTGTTCTTATTATATAAATTCTGAAAATTTATATGAACAAATTGCATTAATTATTGTTTTGTAAAATCAAGACATGGGTTTTGAGTAACCTTCAAACTATACAACTTATTTGTGATGAAGTCATGTCTTATTGTAAATATCATAGTTCAGTTGTGTGAATGTTCACATTATGAAAATTATGTACATGATTTTATGAGAAAATCATTTTCCATGAACTAATGAAGTGTTGTTCGTTATTGCAGATTTCAAGGAACGAATTGATTTCGTATGTTAACTCTTGCATTGCAACCAATATTGTTAGTGAAATTGACAGAGGTAAGATTCAAGAATTACCATTTTGTGGATGAATTTATCTGCATGTCGATAACTCCATGCTCCTGGTTTCAGAAAATGCCGGTTTCCAACAGTCGTAGTTATTCCTCCGGTTCTGACGAAGATTCCAAAGCTCCCATAGCTAAGTCGAGAGCCAAGGTCATTCGCGATGAGGGAGCAAACCCCAGCGTACCTTCGAATGAGCGAAGAGTTACTTTCGCCGAACTCATGGAAAGAAAAGCCGAAGACGATGAGAAAGATGCTCGTCAGCGCACAAAGGATCGAATCCGGCGCAAAATACAAAGAGCTGAGGAAAAACGCCAATTCTTGGACGGGGTACCCTCTGATTCTGATGCTGATGCTTCCGAAGAAGAAACCGCCTGGGGTTTGCCTGATCAGTGTGCCAGAGAATTCGAAAATCCCATGAACATTGCAGCTGAAGCGGAAGAAGATTCAGATGATGATTTATATGCTCATCCAGACGTCACCAATAGTCATGACAGTGATTCCGAAGAAGAGGATTCCGAGAAGGATAGTGATGAAAACTCTGAGAAAGACAGTGATGACAAATCTGAAAACTCAGATGGATCTGACGAGTAGCTTTACTTTCGATCTCTTTTTTCTTTTTTAGTATTTGAATACTCTCAATTTTCGTAGTAGATGTCTTCATTCAAACAACTTTATTGAAGTATTTAGGTCTTCCTTTTGAACGAGAGATTTTATTAATGCAAGTTCTTCTTGATTGAATTAAGCAAACCGAGCCACTCTTCATGTCGAGCTTATTGTAATCTCCCTTAACCCTTGTGGTTCTTCATCTTATGAAAATATCCGAACATAAGCTGTATAGTACATGGGGCCGTGTGACTTGCCGATCACAATTAACCTTGGTCAGTCCCCAGTGCACTATTTTACTTCCGCATCTCCAGTTTGACCTTGTTCAAGACTTAGGGTTTCAGTAAAACTCGTAACTGAATCGGAGATAAGTGCCCGCCGTATCTTGTATATATCTTTATAGATTTAGGGTTTATCACTTGCGCTAATATTTCCTCCATTCCTAAGTTAGTTTCATCACAGAAGAAATTTCAATCATCATACCTCTCATATCATGTCTGCTGATAATACTTCTTCTCAAAACGGACTTCAGTCGAAACATGGAGTAGAAGCGCCCATCTTGGTAAGTTTTACATCTTTTCCATCTCATTCAGTTGAGGTTACTGATCATAGAAGATGATTTGTTGCAGGATAACCAGAAGAATATTTCTTCTCACAATTCAAGGCCCAAGCGGACTGCTAGAACTCCTGCCCGGTATAGGTCGGCTCCTGCTGAGACTGGATCATCTGTAAGCAATCTTATAATCCTTGAAATTTTACCATGTCTAATTCAGACGAAATTAAACACTTCCTCGTTCATCACAGGCGGATGTTCGTGTCGTTGTTGATGCTAGAAGGAGAAGGAGTGTAAAGTCTGTGACTGTGGTCGAGGTTGAAGACAGTGGCAATCGAGCATGTGAAGATTCTGCAGAATCCGTGGAGACAGAAGACAGTGTTCACGCCTGTGAATACCCGACAGCTGGACTCTCGTTTGAAGCTCCATTGGTTAACACTTTCCCAGACAATGAGATGGTTGGTGGATTTGTCATTCCCAAGTGCCATGCACCTCTGTATACCAAGATCTGGAAAAAGTATGGGCATATTGCTACTACGGAAGTGTGGAAAGGTTTTCTACCCACTCTCTTGACTACAGTTGCAGGGCTGCTACCGATCATTGAAGAAATGAACCAAATGCACCTGCGAGACGTCAAGAATCAGGAACTGCACAAGTGGGATGAGATGATTTCCAATTGTGAGATATTGCGATTCAATGTGAGCTGGCTTCGCCGTCGTCTTGAGATAATTAAGATCCATAAGGCGGCGGAGGCTGCTGATGCGATTTCCATGACCACTGCTTTACTGGAGGAGGAAAAGATACTGGCTTTGGGAGTCAGCGAGGGTTGAGAAGGCGGTTGAGGATTTGAAGGCAAAGACTAGGATCTTCCAGAAGAAACTCGACAGGGTTTCCTATAGGGATTATCCATTGCTGGATGGTTTGCTCTGAGTGAATATTCAGGAGAGTTGTAATGTAGGTTTCTGACAAGGTAGAATAATCTGATAGCATGAGGAGTTTTTGTTCAATTGATGAATATTTGATGAACGAATGAGCATCTTGCATGCTCTTTGAAGGAAATAAATTACATTTGAGATGTATTTGAAATAAAGGTTAATTATCTGTTGTTGATCAAGCGTAATAGGCTTTGAGCCATTTGTCGTTGATAATATTTCCTTCCTTTCCTCCACTGAGTGCTAAAATTTTGTAGTATCCACTAGACACCGCTTTGATGATAACATACGGCCCTTCCCATTTCGGAGAGAATTTGGGAGCAGACATGTCTTGTTGAATGTGCTTTGCTGTCTTTAATACCAAATCTCCTACTTGAAAAGTTCGGGGTTTTACCATTTTGTTGTAAGCCCTGGATACCCTCTGTTTATAAGCCTCCACGTACTTTTCTACTTTAGCTCTCCTTGATTCAAGCATGTCTAGTTCAGCAACTCTTGACTTGGACACTTCAGCTTCATCCCATTGTATTCCGCTAGCCGCTGCAATCCTTGCTGAAGGAATTTTTATCTCGGCGGGAGTATAGCATCAGCCCCATAGACGAGCGAATACGGTGACGTCCCAATTGAGCCTTGGTGCAGTTCTGTAAGCCCACAAAGCCATGGGAAGTTGCTCATGCCACGATCGTGGATTGTCATGAATTGTTCGACTGATAATCCGGATCAAAGTTTTGTTGGTACTTCCGCTTGGCCGTTTCCTTGGGGGTAGTATGGTGGAGAAGATCTGTTTAATCCCGTACTCCTTGAGTAATTTCTCGACATCTTGATTGGCGAAAGGAGTCCCATTATCTGTGATGATATGTTTAGGGACGCCGAATCTACATATAATATGCTCCTTGATGAAGGCTGCAATAGTTACCCTGTGGTACCTCTGAGCGGGATTGCTTCGACCCACTTAGTGAAATACTCAGTAGCTGTGATGATGTATTCATGCTGCTTTGAGGATGCTGGATTGATCTTCCCGATGATATCAAGTCCCCAGCTATAGAAAGGCCATGGACTATTCACAGAGTGTAATGGAAGACAAGGGGTATGAATGAGATTACCGTGAATCTGGCATTTATGGCACTTCTGAACGTATGCGGCTGCATCATCTTCCATAGTCGGCCAGTAGTATTTCTCGTGGATTTGGAGAAACAACTTCTTTTTCCCCTGATGTTCTCCTTCATGAGTTTCTTTCAGGACTGTCAGGATTTCATCTTCGGCTAGGCATCTCAACAAGTCTCCTCCAAAGCTTTTGCGGTATAAGATTCCGTCAAGAAAAACAAATCTCTTAGCTCTTTGTATGAGTTTGATTGCATCTTTCTTTTATGGTGGCGATTTGTTGTCTCGAAGATATTTGATGTAAGGCTGCCTCCAGTCCGCGGTGTGAAGGAGTGTTAGCACCTCCAAATGATGAGGAGGTGTCTGACAATTAGGACAAGCTCCCTCAAAGTCCTCGACTGTGCTTCCATGAAAGGCCAATAGTACCCGAGTCTCTGGAGTCTTCTATAAAGTGTTATCACCAGCGTCTGTCCGCACACTTCTTGATGCACACTTTCGAGTTTTTCTTTTGCTTCTTCATCACCCAGGCATCGTGATAGAGATGCATCCGGGTTACGATGGTATAAGGCTCCATGAAGCAAGAAGAAGTTCTTCAGTTCTTTAAGGCTGATCGTCCCTTCTGTAATGGAGCTGCTCAGTTCATGAATGATAGGTGCTCTCTAGTCATTTGCTTGAGCTTCTTCAGTTTGATTAATCCACGTGGATGACACAACTCGTCTTTGCACTATGATGGATTTCTCTGATCCTTCGAATTGCAACTTGGATGCAAGAGTTGCTAAGCAATCAGCATTCCTATTGTTGGTTCGGCCAGTATGGGTGATGGTCGCGTCGGCGAAATGAGTCAGGAGTCGTTGTGCTTCAGCTCTGAATGGAGCAAGTGTTATATCTTTGAGAGAGTACACCCCATTCATTTGATTGACTAGTAGTTTTGAATCTCCTATGATCTCCAGATGCATTGCTCCTGCTTGTTTAGCTAAGGATAATCCTAGCAAGAAGGCCTCATACTCTGCTGAATTATTTGTACAGTGGAAACCCAGCTTGAATGAGTGTGAGAATACATCTCCTGATGGCGAGACCAAGACTATGCCCGCTCTTCCAGTATCATTACTAGGAGTGGCGGATCCATCAAAGTACAACAACCATGTTTCTTCTTTAACGACTGAGATTCCTGGAAGTTCTCCTGGTACTTCATCTGGTAATGTCGCGGAATCTTCTCCTGGGAACGCTGCTAGTAAATCTGCTACTGCTTGACCTTTGATTGCTTTGGGGGCAACACATACTATGTCGAATTCCGACATCTGAAGCAGCCACTTTCCAGGTATTCCTATCAGAGCGGGTTTTGAGAGTAAAAACTTTATGGGATCAGCTCTGGATACAAGCACAACTCTGTTGGATAGTAAATAATGCATGAATCTTTGAATTGCATGAGCTAACGCCAGGCATGCTCTTTCAGCTTTCGGGTATCTGAGTTGAGCATCCTTCATGGTTCGGCTGAAATAGTAAATTGGATGCTCGACGCATTCTTCGTCTTCTTGAGCCAGTAGTGCTCCAATAGCAACATCACTGGAGGTTGTGTATAATATCAACGGTCGACCCTGCACTGGAGACCTCATGAATGCAGATGATAAAAGTATATGTTGTATTTTCTGAAATGCTTCCTGTTGAACATCCGTCCACGTGAAACTCGCTCCCTTTTTCAGCAGAGGGGTGAACGAAGCAATAAGTTGAGCCAATCCTGGTATGAAGCATCTGATGTAATTCACCTTACCCATAAAACTCTGCAGTTCCTTCACAGTGCGTGGAGGAGGCATGGTGGAGATGGATTTCGCTTCGGCAGTGACCAAGAATCCCAGAAACTTTCCAGAAGAAACTCCAAAAGCGCATTTTAGAGGATTCATCTTCAACTTGTATTCTCTGCATCTTTCAAAGACTTGTCTCAGAACTTCTAGATGGGATGTTCGAGCTTTCGATTTCGCCACGACATCGTCAACATAATCTTCTACTTGCTTGTACATGATATCGTGAAATATTGCTGTCATGGCTCGTTGGTAGGTGGCGCCAGCATTCTTCAACCCAAAGGGCATCACAGTGTAATGAAAATTCCCAATGGGAGTGCAAAACGCGGTCTTGGAGGCATCATGTTCGAACATTTTGATTTGGTTGTACCCACTATAACCATCCATGAATGAGAACATACCGTGGCCGCTGGTCGCATCAATGAGCATATCAATGTTGGGTAAAGTAAAGTCATCCTTCGGGCAGCATTTATTTAGGTTTCTGAAATCTACACAGCATTTGATTTGGACATTTTTCTTCTTAACTGGGATGACATTAGCCAGCCAGTTTGGATGTTGAATAGGCTTGATAAATCCTGCTACCAGCAATTTTTGAATTTTGTCCTTGATTTTCTCCTCGACCTCATGCCTGAACTGCCTGGGTGGTTGTTTGACAGCCTTGGAGCCGAGAATGATATGTAGACGGTGAGTGACCAGTTTTTCATCCATGCCAGGCATTTCTTCATACGTCCAAGCAAATATATCCCGATACTCCTTCAGTAGCTCTACCATACCTGCACGCTCTTCCGGTGATAGCGCAGAACTGACCAAGATCGGTCTTGGATCTTCCTCTGTGCCGATGTTAATCGTCTCAAGATCATCAGTGGTAGAATTCGTGCCATCTTGCAACTGTTATGGAGCTTCCTGAACTTCATCCTCGAGTAGTTGTTCATTCTGACACGATTCACCAGTGCGGAGAGACTCTTGATCAATCTCCCCTATTAATTGCTAATCTTTGCGTCGCTGGTAAATGACCCTTCCTTCTACGTCATGAGTGGTCATAAAATTGGATCCCGAGATCGTAGTTTCATCTTTTCGACGTTTGAACGATGTAGCAGGCGATTCGACTGGTTCCGCTTCCGAAGATGGTGATGATGCGGATGCCTCAACAGCCTTCCAACTTGGAAGTGGGGTAGTATAGATTTTCTTAGGAGGTTCAGGGGCCCTCTGGGATTCGATGAATTCAGCATCGTAAGACTGAGCATAAGGAGATGATAAAGCAGCTATGCGGACGATCTTGTTATTGAGTAAGGCCTTCATGCATTGATGGTAGGTTGATGGAACCACCTTGTTGTCATGGAGGAAAGGTCGCCCAAGTATCAGATGGTAGTCAGGATCTTGCTCGATCACGTAGAATTTCACCTTTGATTGAATTGGTCCTACCCTCAAATCTATGTACGCGTATCCATATGTGTGGATTTGGATTCCTTCAAATCCTGTCATTAGGATGAGATGGCGAATGATTTTACCTCGTGGGAATCTGGTCATTCTAAGAGTCTTCATAGTGACAATATTGCTGGAAGCACCGGTGTCGACAAGAGCCCTTCTAAATTCGGTGCCTTTGATGAAGCCAGTCACATACAACACGCGATTATGACCTTCGTTTGCGATGCGATCTTCCTCTCCAAAAGTGATGTTGTCGATTGAATATTCAGATACCAGGGATACTTCTTCAACTGCTGGGGTTGGTAAAGTTATTTGTACGTCAGATGATATCTGGTTGAGTGCGGCAAACGTGTCCGTACGCTGTTCCCTGGAAAAGTGTAAAAGTTCACAAAAATTTTCAATCAATTGTGCAACCTCTTGATCCACCTGCTTTTCATAAGTAGTGAAACTTTTGATTTGAGGATCAGGCGTTGAACCAGTCCCCAATGTTGGGACTTTCGAAGCAGATACGCCGCCCAACTCAGATGTCAGCTTGATGAGAAAATCGAGTATGTGATCTATCGTGTTCTTCATCAGATCCATGTTCCTGGTGTGGACTTCCAGAATTTGAGATAGCTCTGCCAGAGTCGAGGTTCCTCTGCCTTCCGTGTCGTCAGGTGTAATATGAGGAATCCTGCCATTTGAAAGATTCTGGATTGGGTCTGGATCAGTTGAATTAGTCCTAAGACCAACCATCTTCTGGAAATGAGATTCCAACCGAGAGATTAATCTCCCACTATGGTCGCCAATCTGTGAGTGGGGAAAAACGATTTGTTGGTTTTTACGGAATTGAAGAGTCGACCGTGTGGAGACTCCTTGAACCGAGCGAAATGTTGAACCTCACACAGATACAACTGCAAGAAGGGAGTGCTTTAAGTTCGAGAGATCAATCTGTAAGACACCGGCCTAAACTAAGAACAATGGCCGTTCCAGAGTCAATTCGGTCACAAGAGAGGATGGGTTGATCTGTAGAAGGGAAGATGAGAAATGCATGAGATCAATGGTGATCTGAGATTGTAGGTGTGTTGTGAATTCAGCGTGAAAATGCTCTGAATGATTTAATTTTTCTCAATTGAGAGTAATTTCTGTTAGTTCGTGTAGACGAAAGATTGTGTGTATGAACTTTGATGAGAAGTTGCTCGTTTTGGCGAATGTTGTTCGATTGTTCGAAAAACCTCCCCTCTTCAATCAATATTCAGAGACATTTTATAATGCCGGAGTTGAAAACACCATGATCCCATGAAGTGTGACAGTTGCTGGAATCAGAGAGTGGGAAATGGGGAAATCGTGTTAAAACCAATTACTCATCGTACGGAGACTTGGTTAACCTTCCACCCAATACTTTGCTGACTCTTCCAACTGATTGCACGACTTGCTCACATTCTCGTCGTGGGTGAATACACGTGTCGTAGACCGCCAGACCAAAACCCTAGTTAATATCCCCCCATGTGACACGATTGAAATCTCGTGATTGTGGAGTCAGTTGCTGACTTTATGGGACGATGAGTCCATGTAGCGCTGAGTTGAACATGATTAGCAAATGTTTCGAAACTCATGAATTTAATGTGTCTGCTGAGACGAGGTATCATTATAACCTAAGCGAGCAAAAATGTGTTGCTAAATTGTGAATATTGGTAGTTGAACCAATATTCTTTGATTCGAGCGAATATTGCTAGTTCGAGCAAATATTGTTCTTTTGATGAATTGTTGGTATCTGGACCAAATAAAATATTAATTTAAGTTACTGACTGCTGGGTCGAGCAAAATAAATATGAATATCAATCATGGAATCAACATAAAATTATCAGAGTGTTCGAATCTGCACAGAATCACGTTTCTGCAGAGCTCTGGATTCAAAACCCTAATTTTACCGAAATGATGATTATTGCAAATCAACATGGGACCGGCTACATGGGATGACGGGTTCACCATATAACGCCCAAATGCTCGAATGAGAAAAAAAAAAACCAAAGTCTCTTGAGGACCAGTTGGTGAAAGAATGATTAAATGCTGGTTTAATCATTTACTGAAATAATGCTCGTATGAGCAACAAATCATAAAACCTGATGTAGAAAATATGAGGGGCCGACCAAGAGGTCATGAGACCGTCTCTTGATGGTCGTGGGACCAGTAGATGGTCGTTTGAGCGAACTTCCAATTGTTTGGAAAGAGTTCGAACCTAATATGAGCAACTGAGCAAATTAGGTTAAAATCATTAAAACATGTGGGATCAGCTGTTTGCAAGCCTCAGGGTCACCCTTGGTCGGTCAAGGGGATGTGCCCGTGTCACCATAGTGTCCGTGCTTCAGTCCTGAGAATTTTGATATTTTTCGATGCACGTTTGAGCAACATTTGGAGAAAATATGCAAAATCCATGGTTTTGCTGAAACCGGCAAAAATACATGAGATGATGAAAATAATAAATAAACAAGGAATCACAAGGTGTGGGACCGGCTACGGCTAGGGCATGGCCGGCCGGATGACACACGGTCCCACATGTTTTTCCCAGTTTTATGTGATTTTATGTATTTTTCTCTGATTTAAGGGAAATTCCATGAAACTGGAGAGTTTGGCGAAATTAGGGAACTTCCATGAGATGAGAGACATAAATTAAAATATAAAATAGGGAATGAGAGTGTGGGACCGGCAATGGCCGTGGCATGGGCGGCCGACCAATGGGCGTGGGCCCCAAGGCACTCTTCCCAATTTTATGTAATTTTGATGGTTTTAGATAATTTTTCATAAAATCAAAGGGATTTGTTGAAAACCAAGATATTTTTTTGAAATCAGGGAGTTTTCATGAAATCAGGAAACCAAACACCAAATAATAATAAAATAATGGGTGTGTGGGACCGGCTAGGGCATGGCCGGCCGGCTAGAGCCTGGTCCCACAAGTTTTCCTAATTTTTTTAATATTTTCCATGAATTTAGAGAAAATACATGAAATTAGGTAATTTTAGGGAAAATTCATAAAATCAAGGAATTTTCATAATTTGAGAAGGAATAATAAAATAATGGGACGTGAGGTGTGGGACCAGCCACGGCTAAGGCATGACCGGCCGACCGGCGGTCCCGCGACACCTTTCCCTAATTTTATTATTTTTTGATAAAATCATGTGATTTAGATAAAAATACATGAAATTAGGTAATTTTCATGATTTTAGGGAAAATTCATAAAATCAAGGAATTTTAATAATTTGAGAGAAATAATAAAATAATGGAGACGTGAGGTGTGGGACCGGCCACGGCCAAGACATGGCCGGCTTGTGCTCGGTCCCGCGACACCTTTCCCTAATTTTATTATTTTTTGATAAAATCATGTGATTTAGATAATTTATTTGAATTAAAGGAAATTTGCTCGAACGAGAGGATTTTCATGAGATCGTGAAAATAGTAAAAATATGATAGAATTTAAAATTGGGCGTGGGACTAGTCACGGCATGATTGGCAGGCTGGTGAGCCTAGTCCCCTGACGCTTTTGTTTAATATTTTATTATTATTATTTTCCCTTCCTATTTTGCATAGGTTACTCGTTCGTTCGTATTTTTAAAATGCTCGTTCGTGCATTCAGAATGCTGGTCTGTGTATTATCTGCTAATTACACTTGCACCATTTTTCAGGGCTTATTCGATGCCCAGATGCCTGTTTCGTTGAATATTTATTACTAACCTGTGGAATTCTGCTGGGAAGAACCACAGATTGAAGTAACGAAATATAACGAGGAATCGTAGAATATTGCTGAATATTCAGGCGATTAATTGACGACTCGTAGAATATTGCTGGATATTCATACGATGGCTCGTAGAATATTGTTGGATATTCAGACGATTTAAGATAATTAATTGTTGGCTTTATACTAGAAGGGCTTCCTGTCTATGAGCATTAATTATATGAGGGTTGAGCAATATGAACTTGCTGAAGCGTCATATTCCTCTTGCATAGTCGGGGAAAATCTGGTTACATCCCGAAGACGTTGTCGCTCTATACTAGCAGACATGATGTTTAAGATCCGCCCAATCTTTCGATTCTATACAGTATGAGATGTGTCGTGGCCTCAGCTGAGAGACTGCACATCTTCACCTTCTCTGAGAGACTTTCTCCATCAGAGGTGGCATGAGCTTTCATCCACAGAGACATGAGTCTCGATACTCATCCGATTGCCGGATCCGGAGTAATTACTGAAATTGCTCAGTATTCATGAGATGTGTCGTGGCCTCAGCTGAGAGATTACACATTTACACGTACTCTGAGAGACAACCTTCTCAGTCAGAGATTTATGACATGAGCTTTCATGCTTTAATGAGAGACATGAGTCTCAATACTCATCCGGTTGCCGAATTTGGAGTATAGTTTTACAATTCTACCCTTTGTCGAAAATCCACCATCTACAGGTGTACCAAAACGTGTAAGTATTTTATCTTTTAAGAACTCAATCACAAACCTATGGTCATTGGTTTTACACGCAACCGCCTTAATACACTTAGAGACATAGTCTACATCGACAAGGATGTATAAGTTACCAAAAGAATTAGGAAACGAACCCATAAAGTCAATACCCCACACATCAAAGACCTCAACAACTAAAATAGGGTTCAAGGGAATCATGTTCCTACGGGAAATGGTTCCTAATTTCTGGCAACGTTCACAAGTAACACAGTAACTGTGGGAGTCTTTAAACAACGAAGGCCAATAGAATCCACACTGCAATATCTTAGCAGCAGTCTTCTTAGCACTAAAGTGACCCCCACAAGCATGATCATGACAAAAGGAAATAATACTGGACTGGTCACTCTCAGGTATACATCTCCTAATAATCTGGTCTGGACAATACTTAAACAAATAAGGATCATCCCAAAAGAAGTGCTTAACCTCGGCTAAAAACCTAAAACGATCTTGTTTACCCCAATTTTGGGGCATTCGACCAGTAACAAGATAGTTCACTATATTCGCATACCAAGGTAATTGGGTAACAAAGAACAATTGTTCATCAGGAAAGCTATCCCTTATAGGAAGGGAATCATCAGGGGAATCAACAACTAGCCTAGACAACTGACCTGCAACTACATTTTCTGCACCCTTTTTGTCTCTAATATCTGGAGAAAACTCTTGCAACAAAAGGGTGCACCTAATCAATCTAGGTTTCGTATCCTTCTTAGATAGAAGATATTTCAAAGCAGCATGATCAGTATATATTACGACCTTAGAACCTAAGAGATAGGGTCTAAACTTATCTAAAGCAAACACAATGGCTAACAGTTCCTTCTCCGTAGTGGTATAGTTCAACTGGGCATCATTCAGAGTTTTGCTAGCATAGTAAATCACATGAAGTAATTTGTTCTCTCGCTGACCTAGCACAACACCAATAGCATAATCTGAAGCATCACACATGATCTCAAAGGGTAGGTTCCAGTTGGGTGCCTGGACTATGGGAGCGGTAGTGAGTAAAGTCTTAAGCTTCTCAAAAGCCTCTAAACAAGCATCATAAAAGACAAACTTAACATCTTTTGCAAGCAAATTGCAACGAGGTCTAGATATCAAGCTAAAATCCTTAATGAATCGACGATAAAAACCTGCATGCCCTAAGAATGACCTAATGTCTATTACGGTTTTTGGGACCTGTAAAGTCTTAATAAGGTCAACTTTGGCTTTATCTACCTCTATACCCTTAGAAGATATGATATGCCCTAAAAAGAACCATGAAGTGACATTTCTCCCAATTAAGCACTAATTTATTTTCCTTACACCTAGTCAACACTAGTGACAAATGATGTAAGCACTCATCGAAAGACGAACCAAACACTGAAAAATCATCCATAAAGACCTTTAAGAGCCGTTCTACCATGTCAGAAAATATGTTCATCATACAACGTTGAAAAGTCGCAGGGGCATTACATAGCCCGAAAGGCATGCGTCTATACGCGAAGGTACCAAAGGGACAGGTAAAAGTGGTTTTTTTCTGGTCTTATGGGGCAATAAAGATCTGATTATATCCAGAGTAGCCATCTAAAAAGCAGTAATGACTATGTCCAGCTAATCTCTCTCGCATCTGGTCGATGAAGGGAAGGGGAAAGTGGTCCTTCCTAGTGACCTTGTTCAATTTCCTATAGTCAATACAAACACGCCAACCTGTGGTCACTCGGGTCGGGATTAACTCATTATTATCATTATGGACTACAGTGATACCGGATTTCTTGGGGACAACCTGAACGGGGTTAACCCACTTACTGTCTGAAATAGGGTAGATAATGCCTGCATCTAACAACTTAAGAACCTCGGTTCGAACTACTTCTTTCATATTAGGGTTTAGTCGACGTTGCATCTCCATAGAAGGTTTGGTATCTTCCTATAAATAAATGTGATGCATACAAACAGTAGGACTTATACCCTCAATGTATGATATGGTCCACCCTAAAGCTTCCTTGTTATTTTGAAGGACGGTTACTATCCTACTCTCCTGATCACTATCCAAGTTGGATGCTATAATCACAGTTAAAGTTTCAGATGGGCCTAAAAACACATACTTCACGGTATCTGGTAATGATTTAAGGTCCAACTTAGGAGGCTTTTCTAATGAAGGAACTAGGGTAGACTTAGAAACGGGTAGAGGTTCGAACTTTGGTTTCCAGCCATTACTAGTGTCTATCAAAGGGGTTGAATCTAACAAAGCATTCACCTCATTAATCACGTCATCATCATTAAAATCAATCCCAAAGTGAGCTAGGCATTTCTCTAATGGATCTTCTAACAAAGTGTTTGGTAATGACTCCTCGACTAATGTTCCTATCATGTCCACCTCTTCTATGCTCGAATCATCTAGTTCAGAGGGTAGCTTACTAATATTAAAAATGTTCAGCTCAATAGTCATGTTACCAAAAGACAAATTCATAATACTGTTTCGACAGTTGATTATCGCATTGGATGTAGTTAAAAACGGGCGACCTAAAATCACTGGTATTTGGTTCTCTGGGTCAGGGACAGGTTGGGTATCTAGGATAACAAAATCCACTGGATAAATAAACTTGTCGACCTCAATAAGAACATCCTCGATCACACCACGAGGAATTTTAATGGACCTATCAGCTAACTGAAGTGTCATCTGGGTAGGTTTCATCTCACCAAGTCCTATCTTAAGGTACACATGGTATGGGAGTAAGTTCACATTGGCTCCTAAGTCAAGCAAAGATTTCTCGACACGGTATTTACCTATTGTGCAAAAAATAGTAAGGGACCCTGGGTCTTTATACTTAGGAGTAGTGGTATTCTGAATAATGGAACTCATGTGACTAGCTAGAAAGGCTTTCTTCTGGACACTAAGCTTTCGCTTTCGTGTACACATATTCTTAAGAAACTTGGCATAAGCGGGAATCTGCTTAATTGCATCTAATAATGGAAGGTTGATGGTTACCTGCTTAAAAACCTCCAATATATCATTAAAGTTGGACTCCCTCTTAGTTGTAGATAACAGCTGTGGGAATGGGGCTCTAGGAACAAAGCCGGACTCATTAGTACCCTCATTGGTCTCTTTAGAGACTCTATCAGTCTCCTCATTTTCTGTCTCAGAAGGGTGAACTACAACACTTTCACTTTCAGGCATGGCGACCTTATTGACAACTTCCTTTCTACTCCTAAGGGTTGTAATAGAATTCACATGATTGTACGATTTCTCTCCTTTGGGGTTAGGATCAGTATGACTAGGAAACTTACCTTTTTCCCTCAAAGACTCATTTATCTGACTAACCTGGGTTTTCAACTCGGAAATATCCTGAGAGTTAGCATAACCTATACTCTTACTTTCTTTTATCCCTTGCGCAACCATTTGGTTGATCTTTTCAGAGCTTTTAATAAACGAGACGAGAGTCTCTTCTAAACTTGTGATCTTTTTATCCGAAGGGTTCTGAAACTGGGGTTGACCTGAAGAGTTCTTAGCATAACCAAAACCTGGCGGAGGCTGAGAATTACTAGACTTTCCTTGATTCTGACCCTTAGACCAAAAAAAATTAGGATATTTTCTCCAACCAGGGTTGTAGGTCTCTGAGTACGGGTCAAACTTCTGACGGTTCTCAAACCTAGCGTTGTTATAGACATCATGGGCTTGTTCTTCACTAACCTGACCTTCCCAAAAAGAGTTATTAGGTTCTACTCCACAACTAGAAGCTTGAGAGGCTCTAATCCTATCATCATGTTCAACAAGAGACCTATGTTTAGACTGATTCAATTCCAAAGCTTCTAACCTTCTAGACAAAGCAACTAACTTAGCATATGACCCAAAGCTTGTATCTACCACATTGGTGCTACTTCTATTGACCAAGAGTCTTTTAGGGGGTTCAACACAAGGCTCCCACTGTTGGGATTTTTCAGCAACAACTCCTAAGAAGGTAAAAGCATCATCTGCTTTTTACTAGTGAACTCACCAGCGCACATAGTCTCGACCATGGCTTTGGTCGAATAGTCTAAACCATCATAAATAATCTATACTAGTTTCATTTTGTCAAACCCATGGTGAGGACATTAAGATAGGAGATCATTGTATCTTTTTAAAAACCTATAAAGAGATTCTCCCTCTTGTTGCATACTGGAACTAATTTTCTGCCTAACAGCTGCAGTTTTATGCTTAGGGTATAATTTCAAATAGAAAGCAGCAATAAGTTCTTGCCATGCTTCTATGGATTCAGATGGTAGGTTATTCATCCAAGTCTTAGCTTTATCTTTCAAGGAAAATGGAAACATCCTAAGTTTCAAGACTTCATCAGTAAGGTCTTTAATCTTAATTGTTCCACAAATTTCTTCAAAGTCCCTAATGTGAAAGTAAGGGTTCTCGTCATCTTTTCCTAAGAATATAGGGATCATCTGAAGAATACCAGGTTTCAAATCATAATTAGTCGTATAGGGTGGAAATTTAATGCACGAAGCTCGGTTGGTCCTAATTGGGTACATGTAATCTTTCAAAGTAGCCATTGCTGGTACAACTGAAGTACTAGGGGCACTTTCCTCACTAAGACTTAAATTCTCAAAAATGAAGTTTCCAAAAATGGGGATCTCAAAAGAAGAGTCTTCAAGCTCCCCGCTTCCACTAGAAGAACTTCTAGGCTCGTCACTAATCAAACGGCCAAAAGTATTTCTTTTCCAAGCACGCTCTCTAATGGACTCGAGCGATTTTGGCATACACTAACAAAAAATCAAAATAAAAAATCCTATGGAAGAGAGGTTCTAAGCAAACACACAACAGGCTGACTCCACCAAAGCAAACCTAAATATTTCTAGCAAACAAAAAGCATGATGACTCCACTTAGATTGTTTCTAGACCAGCTTCTATTCTTTCGAAAAGGAAATCGTTACAATCTGCGCAAACCCCTCTGGAATCAATCCAAGTTAAAGTAAGTTGAATAAAGACGAGGGAAGCTGCGTGGAGCTTTGATACCCAAGGCCTCACCGGCATTACAAGGCGGCATATTCAACTTACAGAAACCATCATGAACTTCGAAGTATGCTTAAAAGAGTAACCAATATTTTTCGAACGACTTTCCTATTAAGCTCGTTACCCTATCGGTCTCGTTCTATTCCAAATTTGAAGGCTTAGGTTCGCGTTAAGTATCGTTTTCCTAAGGCGGGAAAGAAGAGAACGGTGATGAAATCCGAACCCTTATCTTATATGGCCAGTCCTTGCCCTTTACTAGGAAATTAAAGCAGCCGTTTTCAATTCCTCAACATATATGCAAACGAAGGAATACAGTAAAACCGCTGACAGGGGATTCGCGGGTGTTTAGATAAACTTACCTCCCGTTCCAGACGGGGGATGAACCGCTGAAGTCGACTCGGGCCACGACTCCTATGTCATGTACGAACCCGAGGGGCCGAGGCGATATCGTAATCGCCGTCCTTCTCTACAAACAGTTTATATTTAAAACTACCCTTCCGTAGGGTTTATAAAATAAAAATAATGTCCCAAAGTTTAAAGTCCAAAATCCAAAAATAAAGTGCAAAAGAAAAAGAAAATTACAAGAATATAAGATATCCTAATACAATCTAAAAAAAACTCTCTTTTTTTTTCTTTTCTTTTCTTTCGCTCTTTTCGCTTTGTGTTTGACTCCAAATCTTTAAGTATTCACCAAAAGCTTTGGAAAATTTTTTCTTTTGCTCCAAATTCCAAAATATGTAATGCAAAGACAAAAAAAAACCAATTACGTAAAGTAGAACAAACAAAACTAAAAAAAAAAATCTAAAAACTCTAGCCTAAAGACAAGTCCGCGTCGGCGGCGCAAAAATTGATAAGATTTCAAAGTTGTTGTAGTAAAAGGTTCGTTGGGACTTGTGAAAGCAGATTTTTTAGACTTAATGAAACTTAAAATGTAGCAAACTCAAATATAAAAATGTTGTGAAAGTTATGGAGGAGACTGGGGGTATGGATTCCACTATTTACCAATATTAAAGTGATTTAAATTCTCTAATTATAATCATGCAAATCATGCGTTCAAATTGATTCTAAATATTGCAAAAGTTGGTTTTTTAGAAATAACAACTGTAGATCGAAAGTATGGGACATCAAAACCTAGGCTAAGCATGCTCCATCAATTGAAATAACAGTTGCTTAACAAAAACCATTTTATCAATTTATTTATCAAGGCAAATAATCATATAATAATTGCATAAATCAAGTAAAATAGAGATTACCACTTTTCATTGGTGAAATAGCTTCCTCCTTCGCCCCAGAGGATGGGTTTAGCTCATCATTGTGTAAACACACTCAAAATATTTGTTCATTGCTTCAAAAAATGTTTACAAAGATGAATGGAGAGAAAATGATGAAAATCGGGAGTTTGCAACGTTTTTAATTGTTGCAAAACATTGTTACAGAGAACGATATAAATGAACTGTCACTGTATCTACGACCCCACTGGTGAAGTCGTTGTCATTGTAACATGAACGACTGCTCGCAGGCGTCTTATGTTATTTATTCCTTCTTCAGCAGCAGCAATGGCAGTTTTCTGCAACTCAATTTTTCTTAGCACGGTGGTGTCCCAAACTCTCCGTAACCCCCTCTATTACTCCTCAAAATCTTATATAGCCTCTCGTGCACAAGAAATATCCTCAATAACTCCAAATAATTCTCCATTACTCGGCAGTAAAGAGAAAATAATATGCGGATATTTTCTTCCCTGGATTAACATTTCACGCGCTGAAATGATGCATAAACACTCCAAACATGATCGTACACGCTGTAGGATTGATTTAGCACGCTTCAGACACATATAATCTTTCCAAAACAACAAGAAATCCCGTGAATACCTCTCTCCTGAACGTGTTACCCTGTTTTCTTCTCGCGGAATATCCAGCCAAACTGGATCGAACCAAAGGCCTTTACCAAGCCTGATAAGCCCAATCACGTCATCCCAAAGAGTTTCAGCCGTTGAGTCTCGTTGATTCCCGTCCAAAATGCGAACCGTAAATCTGCCATAGCCTGTGAGCTTTTCCCGCCAAAACTGGATTTTTGAAATGATGAAGACGGGTGCTAAAGATAAATTTGGGCTACACATAGTCGTGGGTGCTGAGAATGAATCTGGGCTATACATAGCCATGGGTGCCCCTTATCCAAACTTGCAGTCCGCTTATCAAATGTCCTTCGGGGGTGCTCCGAGTGATTTTTCGAGCCGAATTTTCCAAAAATGTTTATTTCCCAAAAATACCTACAAACACATAAAACACCACAATAAGTGCAAAATCGAGTACCAACAATATAGAAAATTGAGGACAACTAAGACACAAAAATGTGTCTATCACCAATTCAATCGTTAATCGAAACCCATTTCAGTCAAAGATTCTTTCCAGACGTATTCGGGTCATTCGAACCTTGCAGAAGCAATGAATAGCTGGAAGCCAATCACCATGGGAGATATGGAAAAAATATTAGAAGATTGTAGATGGTGGATTTTCGACAAGGGTAAAATTGTAAAACCCTAATTATGCATACTCCGGATCCGGCAATTGGATGAGTATTGAGACTCATGTCTCTCAATAAAGCATGAAAGCTCATGCCATAAAACCTCTGACTGAGAAGGTTGTATCTCAGAGTACCTGTATATGTGTAGTCTCCCAGCTGAGACCACGACACATCTCATGAATACTGAGCAATTTCAGTAATTATTTATGCTTCGGATCCGGCAATTGGATGAGTATTGAGACTCATGTCTCTCAATAAAGCATGAAAGCTCATGCCATAAAACCTCTGACTGAGAAGGCTGTCTCTTAGAGTATCTGTAGATGTGTAGTCTCCCATCTGAGACCACGATACATCTCATGAATACTGAGCAATTTCAGTAATTATTTCTATATAGAATCGAAAGATTGGGCGGCTCCTAGACAGCATGCATGCTAGTATAGAGCGACAACGTCTTCAGGATGCAACCAGGTTTTCCCTGACTATATAGGAGAAATATGATACTCCAGCAAGTTCATATTGCTCAACTCTCAGATAATTAATGCTCCTATATAGGAATCCCTACTAGTATAGAGCCATCATTTAATTATCTCTAATCGCCTGAATATCCAGCAATATTCTACGATTCTTCGTTATATTTTGTCACTTCAATTCGTGGTTCTTCCCAGTAGAATTCCACGGGTTAGTGATAAATATTCAACGAAATAGGCATCTGAGCATCGAATAAGCCCTAACTAAAATGGTGCAAGTGTACTTAACAATAATGCACAGACCAGTATTTGAATGCGCAAACGAGCATTTCAAAAATACGAATGAACGATGAACCTATGCAAAATAGGAAGGAAAAATAATAATAATAAAATATTAGCAAAGGCGCCAAGGGATTGGGCTCACCAGTCATCCAGTCATGCCGTGACCAATCCCACACCCAATTTTATATTTTATCATATTTTATTATTTTTCCCCGATCTCATAAAAATTCTCTCGTTCGAGCAAATCTCTTTCGTTTCAAAGAAATTCTCTAATCTCATGACATTTTGTCAAGGAAAATAATAAAATTAGGGAAAGGTGTCGCGGGACCGAGCACCAGCTGGACGACTATGCTCCAGCCGTGGCCGGTCCCACACCTCACGTCCCCATTATTTTATTATTTCTCTCAATCCATGAAACTTCCTTGATTTCATGAATTTTCCCTAAAACCATGAAAATTCCCTGATCTTATCAATTTTCCCTAAACCCATGAAAATATTATAAAATTAAGAAAATCTGTGGGACCGGGCTCTAGCCGACCGACCATGCCCTAGCCGGTCCCACATGCTTCTTAATTTATTATTATTATTTGTTTTGTTTTCCTCATTTCATGAAAACTCCCTGATTTCAACAAAATACCTTGGTTTCAACAAAACTCTTTGATTTTATGAAAATTCCCTAAAATCATGAAAAAATTACATAAAATTGGGAAGAGTGCTGGGACCGTGCCCCTTGGACGGCCGGCCATGCCTTGGCCATTTCCGGTCCCACACTCCATCATTCCCTATTTTATTATTATCTTATTTCCCTCATCTCATGGAAGTTCCCTAATTTCATAAAACTCTCCAGTTTCATGGGATTTCCCTCAATTCAGAGAAAATACATAAAATTACATAAAACTGGGAAAATATTGTGGGACCGCTTGCTAGTAGGTCAGCCGTGTCCTACCATTGGACGGTCCCACACCTTGAAATTCCCTGTTTTATTTATTATTTTTCATCATCTCATGTATTTTTCCTAGTTTCAGCAAAATCCTGGATTCTGCATATTTTCTCAAAATGTTGCTCAAACGCGCACCGGAAAATATCAAAACTCTCAGGACTTAGACGCGAACAACATGGTGACACGGGCGCATCCCGTTGACAGACCAAGGGTGGCCCTGAGGCTTGCAAGTGGTCGGTCCCACATGTTTTAACTATTTTTAACCTAATTTGCTCAACTGCTCATATTAGGTTCAAACTCTTTCCGAACAATCGAGAGTTTGCTAAAACGACCATCTATTGGTCCCACGGCCACCAAGAGCCGGTCCCGTGACCTCTTGGCCAGTCCCTCATCTTTTCACGGCTAGGTTTTATTATTATCTGTCGCTCACACGAGCATTATTTTAATAAATGATTAAACCAGCATTTAATCATTCTTTCAACAACTCGTCCTCAAGAGACTTTGGTATTTTGCTCATTCGAGCATCTGGGCGTTACATGGTGAACTCATCATCCCATGTAGCCGGTCCCTGCGTCACTCTGCGGTTGATTTGCAATAAATCATCATTTCAGTAAAATTAGGGTTTTGAATTCAGAGCTCCGCAGAAACATGATTATGAGCAGATTCAAATACTCTGATAATTTTATGTTAATTCCATGATCAACATTTTTATTTATTTTACTCGACCCAGCAATCAGTATCTTAAATTAATATTTTATTTGGTCCTGCTACCAACAATTCATCAAATGAGCGGCATTTGCTCAAACCGGAAATATTTGCTCAGATTCAAGAATATTGGTTCAACTATCAATATTCAATAACTCAGCATCACAGTTTGCTCGTCTTAGGTAATCAACATAATAATACCTCGTCTCAGCAGACATATTTAATTCATGATTTTCAGAACATTTGCAAATCATGTTCAACTCAACAATACATGGACTCATCGTCCCATAAAGTCAACAATTGACTCCACAATCACGAGATATCAATCGTTTTACATGGGGGGATATTAACTAGGGTTTTGGTCTGGCGGTCTACAGCACGTGTGTTCACCCACGACAAGAATGTAAGCAAGTCGTGCAATCAGTTGGAAGAGTCAACAAAGTAGTGGGTGGAAAATTAACCAAGTCTCCGCACGATGAGCAACTGGTTTTAACACGATTTCCCACTTCCCCACTCTCTGATTCCAGCAACTGTCACACTTCATGGGATCATGGTGTGTTCAACTCCGGCATTATAAAATGACTCTGAATCCTGATTGAAAGGACAAGATCCGAATACTCGAACATTCGTCTAAACAAGCGATTCTCGGCAAGTTCATACAGACAATCTCCGTCTACACGAACTCATCGTCTGAGTAATCACTCTCAATTGCGTAAAATTCAATCATTCAGAGCGTTCTTACGCTGAATTCACAACACACCTACAATCTCAGATCACCATTGATCTCACACATTTCTCAGCTTCCCTCCTACAAATCAACCCATCCTCTCTTGTGACCGAATTGACTCTGGAACGACCATTGTTTTTGGTTTAGGCCGGGGTCTTACAGATTGATCTCTCGAACTTAAAGCACTCCCTTCTTGCAGTGCATCTGTGTGAGGTTCAACATTTCGCTCGGTTTAAGGAGTCTCCACACGGTCGACTCTTCAATTCCGTAAAAACCAGCAAATCGTTTTTCCCCATCTACAGATTGGAGACCACAGTGGGAGATTAATCTCTCGGTTGCAATCTCACGATTTCACAAGATGGTTGGTCTTAGGACTAATTCAACTGATCCAAACCTGATCCATAACCTTTCAAATGGTAATGTTCCTCCTTCTAATGTTACATCTAACGACACATAAGGCGGAAGAACCCCGACTCTGACAGAGTTGGCTCAAATCCTGGAGGTTCACGCCAGGAACATGGATCTGATGAAGAATACGATGAACCACATGCTAGATTTCCTCATCAAACTGACATAGCGGTACCTCCGCTTCAGAAGTCCCAACACTGGGGACTGATTTGTCACCCGACCCTCAAAGCAATAGCTTCACTACTTATGAGAAGTCGGTGGATCAGGAAGTTTCACAATTGATCAAAAATTTGTGTCAACTTTTACACTTTTTCAGGGAGCAGCCTACAGACACGTTTGCCACACCCAGCCAGATATTATCTCACGTGCAAATAACTCCACCAACCCCAGCAGTTGAAGAAGTCTCCCTGGTGTCTGAACATTCGATTCACAACATCACTTTTGGAGAAGAAGATCGCATGGTAGATGAAGGACATAATCGGGCGTTGTACGTAACTGGTTTCATCAAAGGCGCCGAATTCAGGAGGGCTCTCGTTGACACGGGCGCCTCCACAAACATCGTCACTATGAAGACTCTCAGGATGGCCAGATTCCCACAAGGTAAAATCATTCGCCATCCCATTCAAATGACATGATTTGAAGGAAGCCAAATCCATACATATGGATATGCGTATATAGATTTGAGGGTATGGACGATTCAATCAAAAGTGAAGTTTCATGTGATTGAACAAGAACCTGACTATCACATAATACTCGGGAGACCGTGGCTCCATGACAACAAGGTGGTCCCATCAACCTACCATCAATGTATGAAGGATTTACCCAACAACAAAATCGTTCGCATAGCCACTTCATTATCTCCTTACACTCTGGCCTATAATGCTGAATTCATTGAATCCCAGAGGAACATTCCTGAACCTCCTAAGAAGATCTACAGTACTCCACTTCCAAGTTGGGAAACTATTGAAGCTGCTGATGCGTCATCACTATCTCCAGAGATAGAACCAGTCAAATCACCTGCTTCACCGGTCAAACGCCGCATGGATCAGGTCACGACTCCAGGATCCAATTTTATGACCATCCATGATGCAGAAGGGAGGCTCATTCATCGGCGGCGCAAAAATTAGCAATTAATAGGGGAGATTGATCAAGAGTCTCCCCGCCCTAATGAATCATGCCAGATCGAGCAATCTCCTGATAATGAGGTTCAAGATGCTCCGCAAAAGTTGCAAGATGACACGAATTCTACTATTGATTATCTTGAAACAGTTAACATCAGCACAGAAGAAGACCCGAGACCAATCTTAATCAGTTCTGCACTATCACTGGAGGAACGAACAAGCCTAGTAAATTTGGTGAAAGAGTATCGGTATATCTTTGGTTGGACGTACGAAGAAATGCCTGGTCTCGACGACAAGCTGGTCACTCACCGTCTGCGTATCACTCCTGGCTCCAAAGCTGTCAAACAACCACCTAGACAGTTCAGACATGAAGTCGAGGAACAAATCAAAGTCGAAATTCAGAAATTGCTAGTAGCAGGATTTATCAAGCCTATCCAACATCCAACATGGCCAACGTTGTCCCAGTTAAGAAGAAAAATGGTCAAATCAGATGTTGTGTAGATTTCCGGAACCTGAATAAGTGTTGCCCAAAGGATGATTTTCCTTTACCCAACATTGATATGCTCGTCGATGCAACCAGCGGCCACGGTATGTTCTCATTCATGGATGGTTACAGTGGATACAATCAAATCAAGATGTTTGAACATGATGATGCCAAAACCGCGTTCCGCACTCCCATTGGGAACTTTCACTACATTGTGATTCTTTTTGGACTGAAGAATGCAGGTGCTACCTACCAACGAGCCATGACAGCAATATTTCATGATATGATGCATAAGCAAGTAGAAGACTATGTCGACGATGTTGTGGTGAAATCGAAAGCTCGAGCATTGCATCTAGAAGTTCTGAGACAAGTTTTCGAAAGATGCAGGGAATACAAATTGAAGATGAATCCCCTGAAATGCGTTTTTGGATTTTCTTCTGGGAAGTTTATAGGATTCCTGGTCACTGCTGAAGGGATCAAAGTCGATCCTAACAAAGCAAAATCCATTACTACCATGCCTCCTCCACGCACTGTGAAGGAACTACAGAGTTTCATGGGCAATGTAAATTACATCAGACGCTTCATCCCAGGATTGGCTCAGCTTATTGCTTCGTTCACTCCTCTGCTGAGGAAGGGAGCAAATTTCCCCTGGACGGCTGTTCAGCATGAGGCATTCCAGAAGATACAACAGATATTTTTATCCCCCGAAATCATGAGATCTCCAGTACAAGGACGACCATTGATATTGTACACGGCTTCCAGTAATGTTGTTATTGGGGCACTGCTAGCTCAAGAAGATGAAGAAGGCGTTGAACATCCAATCTACTATTACATCCGAACCATGAAAGATGCTCAACTCAGATACTCGAAAGCTGAAAGAACGTGCCTGGCATTAGCTCATGCAATGCAGAGATTCAAACATTATTTGCTATCTAACAGGGTCGTGCTTGTCTCCAAAGCTAATCCCATCAAGTTTTTACTCTCGAAACCTTCTTTGATAGGAAGACCTGCAAAATGGATGCTTCAGATGTCAGATTTTGACATAGTATGTGTTTCTCCCAAAGCAATCAAAGTTCAAGCGGTAGCAGATCTACTGGCAGCCTTTCCAGGGGAAGATTCCACGACACTACAGGACGATGTACCAGGTGAATTCCCAGAAATTTCAGTCGTCAAGGAAGAAATGTGTCTATTGTACTTTGATGGATCTGCTACTCCTAGCAACGATATTGGAGGAGCGGGCATAGTCTTGGTCTCTCCATCTGGTGAAGTATTCTCACGTTCATTTAAGCTGGATTTCCACTGTACAAATAACTCAGCAGAATATGAAGCCTTCTTGCTAGGATTATCCTTAGCTAAACATGCAGGAGCGATGCACCTGGAGATCAAAGGAGATTCAAAACTGTTGGTCAATCAAATGAATGGGACATACTCTCTCAAGAAGATAACGCTTGCTCCATTCAGGGCTAAGGCGCAACGACTCTTAACTCATTTCGCCTGTGCGACTATCACTCATACTGGCCGGACCAACAATAGACATGCTGATTGCTTCGCAATCCTCGCCTCCAAGCTGCAATTCGAAGGATCAGAGAAAGCTATCATAGTGCAAAGACGAGCTGTATCATCCACATGGCTTAGTCAAACTGAAGATGCTCAAGCAAACGACTGGAGAGCACCTATTATTCATGAGTTGAGCAGTTCCGTTACAGAAGGAGCGGTCAGCCTTAAAGAGCTAAAGAACTTCTTCTTTCTCCACGGGGCCTTGTACCATCGCAACCGTGATGCCTCTCTATCACGGTGCCTTGGCGATGAAGAAGCAAAGGAAAATCTCGAAAGTGTGCATCAAGAAGTATGTGGACAAACGCTGGTGATAACACTTTATAGAAGACTTCAAAGACTCGGGTATTACTGGCCCTCCATGGAAGCACAATCAAGAACTTTGCAGGGATCTTGTCCTAATTGTCAGACACCTGCTCATCAATTAGAGGCCCTGACACTTCATCACACCGGGGACTGGAGACATCCTTACATTGAATACCTTCAAGACTTCAAATCACCACCTGAAAAGAAAGATGCAATCAAACTTACTCAGAAAGCTAAGAGATTTGTCTTTCTTGATGGGATCTTGTATCGCAAAAGCTTTGGAGGAGACTTGTTGAGATGATTGGCCGGAGAAGAAATTCTGATAGTCCTAAAAGTAACTCATGAAGGAGAACATCAAGGGAAAAAGAAATTATTTCTCCAAATTCACGAGAAGTATTACTGGACGACTATGGAAGACGACGCAGCCGCGTAAGTTCAGAAGTGTCATCAATGTCAGGTCCACGACAACCTTATTCATACTCCTTGTCTTCCATTAAACTCTGTGAATAGTCCACGGCCTTTCTATAGCTGGGGACTTGATAACATCGGAAAGATCAATCCAGCATCCTCCAAGCAGCATGAATACATCATCACAGCTACTGAGTATTTCACTAAGTGGGTCGAAGCAATCCCGCTCAGAGGTACTACAGGGGTAACTATTGCAGCCTTCATCAAGGAACACATCATATGTAGATTCGGTGTCCCCAAACATATCATCACAGATAATGGGACTCCTTTCTCCAACAAGGATGTCTAAAAATTGCTCAAGGAGTATGGGATCAAACATATTTTCTCCACACCATACTATCCCCAAGGAAATGGTCAAGCAGAGAGTACCAACAAAACTTTGATCCGGATTATTATTCGAGCAATTCATGACAATCCACGATCGTGGCATGAGCAATTACCCATGGCTTTATGGGCTTACAGAACTGCACCAAGGAGCTCGATTGGAACATCACCGTATTCGCTCGTCTATGGGGCTGGTGCTATACTCCCAACTGAGATAAAAGTTCCTTCAACAAGGATTGCAGCGGACAGTGGAATACGATGGGATGAAGCTGAAGTGTCCAAGTCAAGAGTTGCTGAACTGGACATACTCGAATCAAAGAGAGCTAAAGTAGAAAAGTATGTGGAGGCTTACAAACAGAGAATATCCAGAGTTTACAACAAAATGGTAAAACCTCGAACTTTCCAAGTAGGATATTTGGTATTAAAGACATCAAAACACATTCAACAAGACATGTCTGCTCCCAAATTCTCTCCGAAATGGGAAGGCCCATATGTTATCACCAAAACAGTGTCTAGTGGATACTACAAAATCTTAGCAGTATCAGTGGAGGAAAGGAAGGAAATATTATCAACGGCAAATGACTCAAAGCCTATTATGCTTGATCAGCAGCAGATAATTAATCTTTATTCAAATACATCTCAAATGTAATTTATTTCCTTCAAAAAGCGTGCAAGATGCTCGTTTGTTCATTAAACATTCATCAATTGAACAAAATTCCTTTATGCCATCATATTATTCTACCTTGTCAGAAACCTACACCTCAACTCTCCCGAATGATCACTCAGAGCAATCCGTCCAACAACGGATAATCTCTATAAGAAACCCTGTCAAGTTTCTTCTGAAAAGTCCTGGTCTTTGTCTTCAAATCCTCAACTGCCTTCTCGACTCTTTCCGACTCCAAAGCCAGCATCTTCTCCTCTTCGAGTAAAGCAGTGGTCACATAAATCGCATCAGCAGCCGCCGCCGCTTTATGAATCTTGATTATCTCGAGCCGACGACGATCCAGCCTACATTGAACCGCAATGTCTCAACGTTCGAAATCATCTCATCCCACCTGTGCAGTTCCTGATTCTTGACATCTTGCAGTTACATCTGTTCCATCTCCTCAATGATCGGCAACAGCCCTGCAATTGTAGTCAGAAGGGTTGGTAGAAAACCTTTCCACACTTCGGTCGTAGCAATATGCCCATACTTTTTCCAAATATTGGTGTATAGAGGCGCATGACACTTGAGAATGACGAATCCACCGACCGCCTCATTGTACGGGGAAGTGTTGATCAAAGGAGCTTCAAACAAGAGTCCAGTTATTGGATAGTCAAGAACCCCGTCTCCAGCCTCCAAGGATTCTGCAGACGCTTCACATACATGTTTGCTGCTATCTTCAACCTCAACCACAGTCACGGGCTTTTCATTCCTTCTCCTTCTAGCATCAACAACGACACGAACATCTGCCTGCGACGAAATAAGGGAGTGTTCAGTTTTTTCAGAATGGAACATGATAAAACTTCGAGAATCATAAGATTTCTTACAGATGATCCGAACTCAACATGAGCCGACTTATACCGACAGGATCCCTAACAGTCCGCATGGGCCTCGAATTATGAGAAGAGGGATTCTTCTGATTGTCCTGCAACAAATCATTTTCCTATGATCAATAACCTTGATCAAACAGAGATGAAGAAGATATACAAATTACCGAGATGGACGCTTCTATTTCATGCTTCGACTGAAGTCTGTTTCGAGAAGAAGTACTATCGCTAGACATGATGAAAGGTATGGCAATCGAAATTTCTTCTGCGAAGAAACTAACTCAGGAATGGAAGAAATATTTGTGCAAGTGTTAAACCCTAAATCCTGGAGATATATACAAGATATGGCAGGTGTTTATCTTCTGCAAGTAGTCAATTCGGTTGCGAGTTTTAATGAAACCCTAAGTCTCGAACAAGGTCAATACTGGAGATGTGGAGTAAAATAATACACTGGGGACTGACCAAAGTTAGGCATAATCAGAGAAATCACACGGCCTTGTGTGTTACATATCTTCTGCGACATGTTTGGATGTTTTCACAGATGAAAACCATAAAATGAGTAAAGTAAGATCACAATGGGTTCAACGTATGAGGATTGGACCATTTTATCTGATTCAATCAAGAGGAAATGACCTTAATAAAAGAATTTCTTACAAAAGGAAAATCTTAATACTCAAGAAAAGTTGTTCAAATAAGATGTCTACTACGAAGGCTAAGAAAACATTCAAATGTTTAAAAGGAAATCAAGAATAAAGCTATTCGTCAGATTCATCTGAGCTGTCAGATTTATCATCACTATCCTTCTCGGAATCCTCCTCTTCGTCGGAATCACTGTCAAGACCATTGATGAAGTCTAGATGGGTATGAGGATCGTCCGAGTCTTCTTCTGCTTCAGCTTCAAGTTCAACATCAACTCGTTTCATAGGCTTGACCTTGAACTCTGGTAACACCCACGTGGTTTCCTCTTCAGAAGCATCAGCGTCAGAGTCATAAGGTACTCCATCGACGAATCGGCGTCTCTCCCATTATTTTGCGCTGGATTCGATCTTTTCTACGCATACGACCCTCCGCTTCATCAGTTTCGGCTTTTCGCTTCATAAGCTCGGCATAAGTGACTCTCCGGTTGTTCGGGGGTATACTAGGCTTTGCCCCTTCATCATGAGTTCTCTTAGCTTTCGAATTGGCTGTAGAAGCTTTGGAATCCTCATCAGAAGAGCTGGAGGAATTGCTTCTGTTGGGAATTGCCATTTTCTAGAACCAGGATCACAAGATTAGCAACATGCTAATAAATCCGTCTACAAAATGGTAATTCTTAATTCTTACCTTTTTACAATTCTACTAACAATAGTGATTGTGCCGCAAGAGTTGACACTCAGAAGTTAGTTCGTTCCTGGAAACCTGCGAATAACGAACAAAACTTTTTTAGACTGATTTTTCATAAAATCATAGATATAATTTTCATAATATAAACATACACAAATGGGCTATGAAATTTACACCAAGACAATATTTCATCATAAATAAATTGTCTAAAATTCGAGGGTTACTCAAAACCCATGTTTTGATTTTACGAAGCAATAAAACCGTGATTAACTCACGTAAAATCTTCAAATTTTATCTAATGAGAACAAACTCATGTGAGTAAAATATGTCACAATATTTTGCATAATATGTCACGTTACATATAAAAAAAAAAATCTATTTTCCTTCGTATGAGCATTTTTCTTTAAAACGAAGGTTTATGTTAGTTTTGTGAAATCTCACATATTTTTATGGTAAAATCTTGGTTCCCATGAAAGATCATAAACAAAGTTTTATCACTGGACACAAGTCTATACATAAAAAAAAAATCTATTTTCCTTCGTACGAGCGTTTTTCTATAAAGCGAAGGTTTATTTTAGTTTTGTGAAAGCTCACGCCTTTTAAAGATAAAGTTTTGGTCTCCATGAAAACTCATAAACAAAATTTTATCACTGGACTCAGGTCTATTTCCAAAGAAAAATCTCTCTTAAATTAGGGATTGTTGCTAGTTTCCTAAACTAATGATCGAACGAACATACGTTTAAATAAAATCGGGGTTTTTCAACAAAACTCACACTCATATATACACATGTATAAGATTTTGTGATGAACAACTCATGAACAAACAACAAAAGGCAAAAAAAAAAAAAATTGACGCACCTGGTCGGCGCCGGAATTCGGCCGGAATTCGGCCGGCGGTGGGCGGCGACGGTCGGCTCCGGCGAAAAAACTTCTTCTCCTGCCGCTGACGTGAGGGAGATGATGAATTGAGGAAGATGGTGGTCGGCCAAGGTGAGGGAAAAAGAAATAAAAAAAAAGGAATTAATTCCTTTTATACCAAATTTTATTTCCAAACCCTAATTCCATAAGGATTTTCTTTTCGGGCCCGGCCCGTGAATCCTAAACCGACCAAGGACCCACCATCGAATCAGCGGTTCTATACCAATTTATGCTCACCGGATGATACTATATTATGGCACTGGGGTCTTCTATCAAACCATGGTTTGCTCATTCAGTCGAAATCCGGTAACGTCTTATCTTATGACTAAGTTCAATTGCCTATTTTTCGTCTATACCTGGAAAATCATCATTCAATGCTGACTGAGGAACATGACTGTTCCTCACTAAGCATGGGACTTAATGTAGATGGTGGATTTTTGACAAGGGTAAAATTATAAAACCCTAACTATGTATACTCCGGATCCGACAATTGGATGAGTATTGAGACTCATGTATCTCAATAAAGCATGAAACCTCATGCCATAAAACCTCTGACTGAGAAGGTTGTCTCTCAGAGTATCTGTATATGTGTAGTCTCCCAGCTGAGACCACGGCATATCTCATGAATACTGAGCAATTTCAGTAATTATTTATGCTCCGGATCCGGCAATTGGATGAGTATTGAGACTTATGTCTCTCAATAAAGCATGAAAGCTCATGCCATAGAACCTCTCACTGAGAAGGATGTCTCTCAGAGTATCTGTAGATGTGTAGTCTCCCAGCTGAGACCACGACACATCTCATGAATACTGAGAAATTTCAATAATTATTTCTATATAGAATCGAAAGATTGGGCGGCTCCTAGACAGCATGCCTGCTAGTATAGAGCGACAACGTCTTCAGGATGCAACCAGGTTTTCCCTGACTATATAGGATAAATATGATACTCCATCAAGTTCATATTGCTCAACTCTCAGATAATTAATGCTCCTATATAGGAAGCCCTGCTAGTATAGAGCCATCAGTTAATTATCTCTAATCGCCTGAATATCCAGCAATATTCTACGATTCTTCGTTATATTTTGTCACTTCAATTCGTGGTTCTTCCCAGCAGAATTCCACGGGTTAGTGATAAATATTCAACGAAACAGGCATCTGAGCATCGAATAAGCCCTAACTAAAATGGTGCAAGTGTACTTAACAATAATGCACAGACCAGTATTTGAATGCACAAACGAGCATTTCAAAAATACGAATGAACGATGAACCTATGCAAAATAGGAAGGAAAAATAATAATAATAAAATATTAGCAAAGGCGCCAGGGGACTGGGCTCACCAGCCAGCCAGTCATGCCGTGACCAATCCCGCGCCCAATTTTATATTTTATTATTTTTCCTGATCTCATGAAAATTCTCTCGTTCGAGCAAATCTCCTTCGTTTCAAGGAAATTCTCTAATCTCATGATATTTTGTCAAGGAAAATAATAAAATTAGGGAAAGGTGTCGCGGGACCGAACACCAGCCGGACGGCCATGCTCCAGTCGTGGCTGGTCCCACACCTCACGTCCCCATTATTTTATTACTTCTCTCAATCCATGAAAATTCCTTGATTTCATGAATTTTCCCTAAACCATGAAAATTCCCTGATCTTATGAATTTTCCCTAAACCCATGAAAATATTATAAAATTAAGAAAATCCATGGGACCGGGCTCTAGCCGGTCGGCCATGCCCTAGCCGGTCCCACACGCTTTTTATTTTATTATTTGTTTTGTTTTGTTTTCCTCATTCCATGAAAACTCCCTGATTTCAACAAAATACCTTGGTTTCAACAAAACTCTTTGATTTTATGAAAATTCCCTAAAATCATGAAAAAATTACATAAAATTGGGAAGAGTGCTGGGACCGTGCCCCTTGGCCGGCCGGCCATGCCTTGGCCATTGCCGGTCCCACACTCCATCATTCCCTATTTTATTATTATTTTATTTCTCCCATCTCATGGAAGTTCCCTAATTTCATAAAACTCTCCAGTTTCATGGGATTTCCCTCAATTCAGAGAAAATACATAAAACTGGGAAAATATTGTGGGACCGCTTGCTAGCCGGCCGGCCGTGTCCTAGCCTTGGCCGGTCCCACACCTTGCAATTCCCTGTTTTATTTATTATTTTTCATCATCTCATGTATTTTTCCTAGTTTCAGCAAAATCCTGGATTCTGCATATTTTCTCAAAATGTTGCTCAAACGCGCACCAGAAAATATCAAAACTCTCAGGACTGAGACACGAACAACATGGTGACACGGGCGCATCCCCTTGACCGACCAAGGGTGACCCTGAGTCTTGCAAGTGGCCGGTCCCACATGTTTTAACTATTTTTAACCTAATTTGCTCAACTGCTCATATTAGGTTCAAACTCTTTCCGAACAATCGAGAGTTTGCTAAAACGACCATCTATTGGTCCCACGGACACCAAGAGCCGGTCTCGTGACCTGTTGGCCGCTCCCTCATCTTTTCAAGGCTAGTTTTATTATTATCTGTCGCTCACACGAGCATTATTTTAATAAATGATTAAACCAGCATTTAATCATTCTTTCACCAACTGGTCCTCAAGAGACTTTGGTATTTTGCTCATTCGAGCATCTGGGCGTTACATGGTGAACTCATCATCCCATGTAGACGGTCCCTACATCACTCTGCGGTTGATTTGCAATAAATCATCATTTCAGTAAAATTAGGGTTTTGAATTCAGAGCTCCGCAGAAACATGATTCTGAGCAGATGCAAATACTCTGATAATTTTATGTTAATTCCATGATCAACATTTTTATTTATTTTACTCGACCCAGCAGTCAGTATCTTAAATTAATATTTTATTTGGTCCTGCTACCAACAATTCATCAAATGTGCGGCATTTGCTCAAACCGGAAATATTTGCTCAGATTCAAGAATATTGGTTCAACTATCAATATTCAATGACTCAGCAACACAGTTTGCTCGTCTTAGGTAATCAACATAATAATACCTCGTCTCAGCAGACATATTTAATTTATGAGTTTCAGAACATTTGAAAATCATGTTCAACTCAACAATACATGGACTCATCGTCCCATAAAGTCAGCAATTGACTCCACAATCACGAGATATCAATCGTGTTACATGGGGGGATATTAACTAGGATTTTGGTCTGGCGGTCTACAACACGTGTGTTCACCCACGACGATAATGTGAGCAAGTCGTGCAATCAGTTGGAAGAGTCATCAAAGTAGTGGGTGGAAAATTAACCTAGTCTCTGCACGATGAGCAACTGGTTTTAACACGATTTCCCACTTCCCCCACTCTCTGATTCCAGCAACTGTCACACTTTATGGGATCATGGTGTTTTCAACTCTGGCATTATAAAATGACTCTGAATCCTGATTGAAAGGACAAGATTCGAATACTCGAACATTCGTCTAAACAAGCAATTTCTCGGCAAGTTTATACAGACAATCTTCGTCTACACGAACTCATCATCTGAGTAATCACTCTCAATTGAGTAAAATTCAATCATTCAGAGCGTTCTTACACTGAATTCACAACACACCTACAATCTCAGATCACCATTGATCTCACACATTTCTCATCTTCCCTTCTACAGATCAACCCAACCTCTCTTGTGACCGAATTGACTCTGGAGCGGCCATTGTTTCTTGGTTTAGGCCGGGGTCTTACAAATTGATCTCTCGAACTTAAAGTACCCCCTTCTTGCAGTGCATCTGTGTGAGGTTCAACATTTTGCTCGGTTCAAGGAGTCTCCACACGGTCGACTCTTCAATTCCGTAAAATCCAGCAAATTGTTTTCCCCCATCTACAAAGATGTTGTCACAAATCAAGCTGATGTTGTCAAGTTGCAACATCATCTTTTGATCGGCAACAACATAGTATCTTGAAATCACCAAGAACTGATATCTTCTCACTCTGCAAGCCAGTTCCACTTTCTGATACAAGTCATAAAACAAGTTACATCTTCAGAATTAACCACTCTGGTCTGAACACTCTCTTCGCTTCCCTCCCTAAGACCAACCCTTCTCCTTCACTTTGTAACCGAAGCAATCCTGGAACGACCATTTCTTGGTTTAGGCCAGGATTGTACAGATTGATCTCTCGAATCAAAAGTTCTCCCGTGCAGTGCATTGTTTAGGGTTTAGATTCGTTTCTCATCCACACACCCAAAATTACCAAAATCAGCAGAAACAGTTTTCACCCACAAACACTACCCTTCCAATTTTCTCTGTATTGTCAAGGATTTGACTTATTTGATCCTTTGTGAAGATTCAGATGGTGTGTGCGTCGAAATATATCCTTAGTTTCTGTGTTGCCATTACTAAGGCATATATGAGCTGCTCCACCTTGGTATAATTACGCTCCACTGAACTGAGTTTTTTGATGATGTAGTATATGGGCTTCTCTCCTTGTCCTTGGTCCCGTACCAATACTACGCTCACAACGTAGCTTGTCGCTGCTAAGTACAAGGTGAGAATTTCACCTGGCTCCGGCTTCTGTAGGATAGGTACCGAAGTCAAATATTCCTTAATTTTTTTGGAAGGATTGCTCGCACTCCGTGGTCCAAATGAACCTGTTCATTTCCTCAGTGTATCGAAGAATGCCTTGCATTTATCATATGACCTTGCTATGAATCTTCCATGGAAGCTAAGATTCCGTTTAGCTTTTGTACTCCTTTTAATGTTTGTGAAGATGATTATTGCTTTGACCCTTTCGGGGTCCACTTCTATTCCTTGCTTAGTTACCAAGTATCCCAGGAATTTTCCTGAGGTTACTCCGAATGTGCATTTCTCCGGGTTCACCTTCATGTGAAAGTTTCTCATGGCTTCGAATATTTCCTTTAGGTCTGACAAGTGGTTTTTCGCCTCTTTTCTCTTGACAAGCATATCGTCCACGTAGATCTCCAGTATTTTGCCTATCCATGGCTTAAAGATTTTGTCTACCAATCGCTGGTATGTTTCCCCCGCGTTCTTTAGTCCAAAAGGCATCCTTGTATAACAATACAAGCCTCGTGGGGTAAAGAACGCAGTATGCTCCTGGTCTTCTTCTGCAAGGGCGATTTGGTTATAACCTGAGTATCCATCCATGAAGGATAGCCTCTGGTGGCCTTCAGTTGCATTGACTAGTTGGTCAATGTTTGGCAGCGGGTAACTGTCTTTGGGGAACGCTTTGTTGAGATTACTAAAGTCGATGCAAATGCGTACGCCTCCATTCTTCTTTGGAACAATCACCATGTTGTATATCCACGTCGGATACTTGACTTCTCGTATGAACCCTGCAGTTAGTAACTTTTGTAATTCCTCCTTTTCCATCACTTCTTGGTAGATATCTGCTACCTTGCGAATGCGCTGCTTGAATCGTGGTATTTCTAGTTTGAGCCGAAGGTGGTGGGAGACCAAATTCAGGTCAATTCCAGGCATGTCTTCCATTGACCACGCAAAGACATCTGCGTAGTCCCTTAGTAGCCTTTGTAGTTGCATCTCCTCTTCCTCTTCGAGTAAAGTTCCGATGTTGACCATCTTCGGTTCCACCTCTATTCCGACGTTGATTTTCTTTGTTGGTTCCACCGGTGAGAAGGTTTGTTTCTGAGGGCGTTGAGGAGTGCTTTTCTGTAATTGTCATTTTGCATAGACGTTTGCCCCTAGAGTCGCGGAGGTGCTTGTCTCCGGAACTGAGGTGGCTTCGGGTAATGAGAAGGCTCCGTCCTTCACTTCTTTATTATTTGCCTTTCGTCTTTTTCTCTCGTGCTACTTGGCGGCAGCTCTTTCTTCGTTGAGTCTGACCTCTACTATAATGCATAGCCTTGCGTCTTCTGGTCACCCTTGATTTCCATTTCACCCATGGGTGTAGGGAATCGAAGGTACTGGTGATATGTCGAATTTGTTCTCGTAATCTATGGACCCATAGCCTTCCCATGATTACATTGTAGGGTGAAGGTGCCTCCACCACACAGAACCTTGTATTTGTTACTAAGGGTCCCGCACTTACCTGCAAGACGATTTCTCCTTTTAGCCTAGAGACTGCTCCATTGAAACCGTATATTGTGCAAGTGAAAGAGTCCATCTGCTCCACTGTCAAACCCATGCATAGGTAGGGTTCGTATAATAGTACATTTAACGAGCTACCCCCGTCAACGAGGACCTTCGTGACGTTTCATCCATGTATTGGAAGGGTGATCACAAGTGGATCATTGTGCATCTCGACCTCCTGATTGACGTATTTTGTTGAGAATGTTAATGGCGTGGCCATCCATTCTCCCCAAGTGCTAGTAGGTGGTCCGCTTAGCTTGAACACTTCTTGGGTTCTAGCTTTCTCCTGTTTCGAGCTAACTCGAGGATGTCTTCGAGTAGCTCCTCCTAACCTCCGCTGGAGAAGGTAATCATGTTGATGTATTTGCTGTCCTGAGGTAGTTCTACCCTTTTCTTGGGGGCTACCTCAGTATCAGCTGGTTGTATCTGCACGTACTCCACGAACTTGCCTTCGTCTATGAATCTCTGAATTACGTTCCGTAGATGGTAGCACGTATCAGTTGTATGCCCGTAGTACTGGTGGTATGCACAATACTCCTTGGCCTCCTTCGTTTTGTCTGGTTTCTTTCCCATAGTATTTGGGTAACGAAAGCCCGGCTTTGCTCTTTCTTTGCTTAGAATGTGAGAAAATGTGGTATTTAGCTTTGTGTAGATCTTATCTACGAACTCATCTCTTCCTTTTCCTCTGCCTTTGCCATCTCTATATTTTGATTTTTTATCTCGAGAGTTGGTTCTTCCCCCGGTCTCGTTTTGCCTCTTAGGTATCTTCAGAATTGATTCCAAAGAGTTAGTTCGTTGCGGACCTGTTGTTGTTTTTGCTTGTGCCCTGGGGTTGTCCTTCTGGATTTCTTCGAGTCTGATGTAGCGGTCTTGGACAACCCTGAGCTCTCCTTCGGAATCGAGGGATCTGTTGTGAAGCTCCACGAAGATAACTGAGGTTCTATCAAGTCCATAGTTATAACAATTAATGCTAATTTCTGGATTGACTTTTCCAATTGCTTGGCTATTCTTCCACCTATCCGTGTACTACATCAATGTTTCGCGGGATCCGATAGCTATAGCAACCAGCCTATCTAACCCAGCCTTTGCTGATTTGTTGTACATGTATGTCTCCAAGAACACCGTAGACAATTGCTCAAAAGAGTCAATTGAGTTTGCTGGTAAGTTTTCATACCATGCCAATGTTGATCCCGTCAAGCTTGCAGGGAAGTACCTACACAGTACTACCTCATCTCTTTCCCAATGGGCAAGGACACGAGTATAATACCGTAGGTGGGCTGCGGGATCCGAGGTACCGTTTTATGCCTGAAACGTAGGTACCAGGCATTTCGTAGGGATGGGTTCCCTCAAAATGCGAAAAAACAATGGAGATGTGATTGCCCTTGTAGTACCTCTTCTATTCTTGCACCTGCGTGGCCAGTTTTTAGGCCTTGTATCTCCTTCCGCATTTTTTCCATTTGCTCCATAACCATGCTCACGTTGTGTGCATCTCTGGAAAATGTCTCGTCATAGTAGCACTGGGAGGGCTTGTATGTTGGATCCGTCTCATCTGGATCACGGTGTGTTCTTCTGGATCCTCCTGCTGGGTTAGCCTTTGGTGGGTTGAGATACACCCTTCGTCTTCCTGAGATAGCTCTGTTTTCACGCCTCTTTAGAGGAGGGTGAGTTTGGGAACCTTCGATCTGCACGTCTAGCATGTCCTTTAGGTTCTGGTTTTCCTGAGCCATCACGTGTATTGCATACTCATGCTCCTTGTTTTGTAGTAGCAAAGCTGCTACTTGTGCTGCTATTTGCTCTTCGTTGTGGATTCTACCACCCTGAGGAGTGTTGTCGGCCGGATCCTCAGAGTTAGCCATTCCTTCTTCTATGACCGGTGCGTCTGGATCTATCTGGATTGGAGTTAGGTTTCCCAACCCTCGTCCTGTAGGAACTAAGGTTCTGGGTAACCCTGCGTTGGCCGCAGGTGGCTGTGTGGTATTGGGATGCTCCGGTAATGGCATGTCGTAAAGTGGTTGAGCTCCCGATGTTTGCCCCATTCCTTCAGCAGTAATAGGTGGTTTGTTAGCAATTGTTCTTCGTGCTATTTCACTTTGTCCGTCCTCTGCTTCCGTTCGTTGATTTACTTGAGACGGCTTTTGGGATCTTCCTCTTGTGACTGTTGGGCGTGAGCTGTCAGTACATCACTTGGTTTCTGCATGCCTTCGGATTTTGCTATTCTGTAGCCACAGAAAAAACGACAAAAATCTGCTACTTGGGTGCCTTCGCCAAAAATGGAAATTAATGCTCTGACACAGAAGACATCTAAGCAGCTTTTTCAGAACAAGGACTGAAATGACGTTTGTAAAGACGGGTATTAAATGTTTATGACACCCTTGGAAGAAACGACTTTAAACATTAAAAACCAATAAAAAAGGGGTGTCAGATCTTCCCAAAAAATAAGGTTGTTAAATGCTTTAGAAGATCTTTCTTCCTTAAACTTTTACTGAGATTCCTCTACAGTCTGAGGTACTCAGATCTAAAGGATGCTTTGTCGGAAAAGGCAGTTTTAGTACAAAACAAAAGTTTTAGCGTTTTGTGGGTGGTTTTTTGTAAAAACTTTTGTAGATCTGTGAGATTGCTGGTCTTAGAGGTTATGAACTCAAAGAACTTGCGAAAACAACGGACGAACCCATCACTAAAAAGTGAGATTCATCGCTGATGAACTTAGATCTCTTCGTTTAAAGAAGTTGCATTAGTAAAATAAATGACGGAATATAAAAACTCAAGCTGGTGAGCAAAACCGTTCCAGCGCCAAACTGTGACTACTCGTTTTCCCGTAGTCTACGTAATGTGTACAGCTCAGAGAATCAAATACTAAGTAGTAATAATGCCTCTGTTGAACTGATAATGCTAAGTAATAAAGGGTACTCAAGATCACAATAACAACTAAGAATGCAAAGATAATATAAAAGCTGCTAAGTTATCATGAGACACAAGATATTACGTGGTTCGACTTTCGTCTACGTCCACGGGGTAATGAGCGATTGTTTTTTATTAAGTTATGGTGGTTACAAAGATCTTAAATGCTTCCCCAAGTAATAGAGAAAACTCAAGTTGAGGTAAATACTTAAGTTCTAAATATTAAAGAGGTATAAGATTAAGACTACATCTTCTCTCCTAGATATTGAATGCCCTTTGTTTGTTGGTGAGGCTTGGTATTTATAGCCCCTTCTGCTCCAGGTATATCTATGCTGCCTCTAGGTCCATCGTTTGTTGATATACCTTTCGTACAAATGGTACCTTCGTTCGCCGCGTGCTTTATCCAGTCGAACCCTGCCACCTCAGCTGACTCACGTTCCTTCGGGAACTTCCCAACCTTAGTATAGGTTGTACCTTCGTTCACCGCCAGCCTCTGCCAATCGGGTTCTGCCACATCGTCTCTCTTCACGTGCCTTGATTATGCGTGTAGATAAGAGATTTGTGCATTTAATGCTGATTAGATATGCCATCTACCTTTGTCCCTTCGCCAGCTGCCTCCTTATAGACTAGGCTTTTACTCTTCTCATCTCAGCCGTCGAGGCATCTTTTCTTGGGACGAGATAAAGTAGATCTGCGAAGGTATCCTCTGTCACTTGGATTTCTCTGCATATCGAGGGATACACAATTATCTTGTATGCGGCCACTAAGATCGTGACACGTGCTCCTCAGAATATTGGTATTCACAACTTCGACAGCTCCGCCTTAGCAACATTATCCGCACCAACATACCAATACATCATCGTCAGCGGTTCACATCAACAAGCCAAATATATTCCACCTAAAACCTTCCGCAAGAGAACCCACTGAAAGACTTTTATATCCTTATTCTCCTTAAGATTGATTAAACAAAATGCAAATACAGATATTATATTCCATATGTTCTCCTAAAGAAAATAGGCTACCATTAATGTATGCGTCAATCCCAACTAAATTAATACTATGTAACTTAAGAACAATATACCCTTGAGGTGCATCGTCAAGCCTATAAATATGTAATTTTGGTTTCAAAACTAAAGATCTCGTTTTGAGCGGTTAAGTCCATATTCAACTTCTATCAATAAAGTGCAAACTCCTTCTTTTATGTCTCTTTACTGGTGCTTTAGCTTACTTGTGAGTTCATTCTTGCTTGGATGTAGTTGTTAGCTTTTAGCAACTATTCTGTATTTCATATCTAAATCTAAATTAGGATTAGTTGATATGTAAAAGTTGATAATTCTTGATTAAAAAAGCATACTCTGATTACTAATGTTAGTCATGACACCAAATAATTGCACATAAATTATATGACCTTTGTTGAATAGATTACTCATAGTATATTTGTTGCATTGATTAGCTTATTTCACGTATTTTAATGGTATACGATGATTCAAGGAAATTGATGAAGTATTTTTGCAATGAAGTATTCCAGGGCTTTTGATAATGAAGGATTAAGTAACAACTTTAAGTATTAATCATAGTGCATGTTTTTGATTGCAGAAGTACCCTTAGCCAGTAATCTAAACTCGCTGGTAGTTTTAATTAATTTATGTTATAAATTTAAAGAATCAAGAATCTCCAATTTATGTAGGTCTTCTTAAACAATTAACAACCAATACCTCTATGTGGAACAAACTTATTCTTATTACTGTGCCCTAATCTATATTTTGTGAAGTATAAGAACTTGAATAATTTTATCTGGTTACGACACCAATCAGCTAGTATTGGTCTAATTATACGAGATTTAGCAGGAACGTGTTATGAAGCAAAATGACTCTTCCTGAGCGTATTTAGGAAATTGAGTGTATGGATATGAAGAAAGGTGTGAATTAGTTATTAACCATGTTAGAGAAATGGATCCTCTGGTTCCCTGGGTAAATCAAGGTAATATTCATGATATCAAACATATTTGTTAGCTTTATCTAAGTGAGAATAATCTTATGTCAATAGACTAGAAAATCGGGTGACTGACACTTAAGCTAAGAAAGTTTGAAGAAATAAGCTAGATTTTGAGTACTTTATCCATGTTCCTCCTGACTTCTTATTTTTAATCTTTTTTTAAGACGTATCATAATGTAACCAGTCCAGATTAATTTCTTTTAAAAAACAATAATGTCTTATGGAATAAATAAGTTTGTGGGATGATGGTCAACTAGCTAGAAGGGTCAACCGTCAAATCGTCAATTGTCTAAATGTATATAAGTGCTATATATAAACATTTTTGCATCTTGGGGATTTCAAATTTTACTGCGTCTCCGTATCCGTAGCGTGTCTGAGTCTGAGTATGTGCTTTTCAGCTTGGGGGGTAATAAGCATAGTTAACAATTCTGGGTACATGTAAAGCTTGTGACGAGGAACGTTTTGGTACTAATCTTCTGGGCGAAATTTGAATTTTGTTCCTCTACTTGGTTTATCGAGATTTTATATCTTAGTTAAAACTTTGTACAATAATATTATTACGATTTTTCTTTTTAGTTTAATAGTGTCTGCTAAACTTTTTTTCCTAAGTTGTGATATCACTCTTTTTTTCTTCTTCAAATTGAGGTATCGAATCGCCTGTAAAATCGTGAATCAGATAATACAATCGATAAAAGAAAAATATTTCTTACATTATAATTTTAAGGATAAGATGATTTTACGATGTAAATGATGAAATATATACATATAAATTAAAGTGTTGCATACTGGTTTCGCTTTGTTGTAGCGTCTCAATCCGCTGATTATGAGTAACACAGCACTTTCGCTCTGCATCCCTGTAATCCTTGTTGGACTTTATCAAAGCAATTCGAGTAGACAAGAAGTTCGGCCCTTCCATATGCTGACCATGGGATGACGAGCCACCGGTATCATTACTGTATTCCGCTGCAAAATGGTACTTGTCGCTGCCTCCGACTCCTCATTAGCCAACTATCTGTAGATTTTGTACTTCTACTCAAGAAATTTAGCCTTCTTCTTCAAAATTCACAAGTCCTTCCGTATATTTACGCAATCACAAGGACAAACCTTACAAGATACAGTACCAACTACAACAACTTATGTGTTCTCCTTGTATGATCGCTGATAGCCGCGATAATGTCCTTGAAAGCATCGATTCTAGAAGATAAGAATGAGAAAACCTCAATCATTCACCTGCCAACAAAAATGAAAAAAAGTCAAAATCTACAAGATATATTGAAAATAAATAAGAGCACGTAAATACTCACTCGAAATAGAAGAATCACGGCTCTTGGAATAATTCATATTCAAGAAAAATATCAGATAAATTAAGTAAAAAACGATGAATACCAAATATAATGAAGATTTTATATACAACAACGTCTACATAGCAAAAGACAATTCTGCCCTCTGTAATTGGAAAAATGCAACACTTCGACAACTCCGCCTTAACAACAATATCCGCACCAACATACCAATACATCATCGTCAGCGTTCGCATCAATAAGCCAAGTATATTCCACCTAAAACCTTCCGCAAGAGAACCCACTGAAAGACTTTTATATCCTTATTCTCCTTAAGATTGATTAAACAAAATGCAAATACGGATATTATATTCCATATGTTCTCCTAAAGAAAATGGGCTACTATTAATGTAGGCGTCAATCCCAACTAAATTAATACTATGTAACTTAAGAACAATACACCCTTGAGGTGCATCGTCAAGCCTATAAATATGTAATTTTTGTTTCAAAACCAAAGATCTCATTTTGAGCGGCTAAGTCCATATTCAACTTCTATCAATAAAGTGCAAACTCCTTCTCTTATGTCTCTTTACTGGTGCTTTAGCTTACTTATGAGTTCATTCTTGTTTGGATGTAGTTGTTAGCTTTTAGCAACTATTCTGTATTTCATATCTAAAGCTAAATAGGATTAGTTGATATGTAAAAGTTGATAATTCTTGATTAAAAAAGCATATTCTGATTACCAATGTTAGTCATGACACCAAATAATTGCACATAAATTATATGGCCTTTTGTTGAATAGATTACTCATAGTATATATGTTGCATTGATTAGCTTATTTCACGTATTTTAATGCTATACGATGATTCAAGGAAATTGATGAAGTATTTTTGCAATGAAGTATTCCAGGGCTGTTGATAATGAAGGATTAAGTAACAATTTTAAGTATTAATCATAGTGCATGTTTTGTGATTGCAGAAGAACCCTTAGCCAGTAATCTAAACTCGCTGGTAGTTTTAATTAATTTATGTTATAAATTTAAAGAATCACGAATCTCCAATTTATGTAGGTTTTCTTAAACAATTAACAACCAATACCTCTAAGTGGAACAAACTTATTCTTATTACCGTGCTCTAATCTATATTTTGTGAAGTATAAGAACTTGAATAATTTTATCTGGTTACGACACCAATCAGCTGGTATTGGTATAATTATATGAGATTTAGCAGGAACGCGTTATGAAGCGAAAGGACTCTTCCTGAGCGTATTTAGGAAACTGAGTGTATGGATATGAAGAAAGGTGTGAATTAGTTATTAACCATGTTAGAGAAATGGATCCTCTGGTTCCATGGGTAAATCAAGGTAATATTCATGATATCAAGCATATTTGCTAGCTTTATCTAAGTGAGAATAATCTTATGTTAATAGACTAGGAAATCGGGTGACTGACACTTAAGCTAAGAAAGTTTGAAGAAATAATCTAGATTTTGAGTACTTTATCAATGTTCCTCCTGACATCTTATTTTTAATCAGATAGGACGTCTCATAATGTAACCAGTCCAGATTAATTTCTTTTAAAAAACAATAATGTCATATGAATAAATAAGTTTGTGGGATGGTGGGTCAGCTAGCTAGAAGGGGGCGCATATTCTCTTATCGCAGTTGGACCAATTGTTGGTAATGGTAGGAGTAACTGGTTTTTATTTACTTGTTTAGGGTCAACCGTCAATTGTCTAAATGTATATAAGTGCTATATATAAACATTTTTGCATCTTGGGGATTTCAAATTTTACTGCGTCTCCGTATCCGTAGCGTGTTTGAGTCTGAGTCTATGCTTTTCAGCTTGGGGGGTAATAAGCATAGTTAACAATTCTGGGTACATGTAAAGCTTGTGACGAGGAACATTTTGGTACTAATCTTCTAGGCGAAATTTGAATTTTGTTCCACTACTTGGTTTATCGAGATTTTATATCTTAGTTACAACTTTGTACAACAATACTATTACGAAGAAAAAAAATTGTTAGTTTAATAGTGTCTGCTAAACTTTTTTTCCTAAGTTGTGATATCACTCTCTTTTTTTTCTTCAAATTGAGGTATCGAATCGCCTGTAAAATCGCGAATCAGATAATACAATCGATAAAAGTAAAATATTTCTTACATTATAATTTTAAGGATAAGATGATTTTACGATGTAAATGATGAAATATATACATATAAATTAAAGTGTTGCATACTGGTTTCGCTTTGTTGTAGCGTCTCAATCCGCTGATCTAAGTAAACAATAAGTCAACAGGGATTCGCCTACAAATAAGTCAACAAGGTATAACATCACTATCTGCACTTCAAGACCCTTCAAACAACATCAAGCCAGAATACTATGCAAGTAAGGTAGCCGACATTCTTAAATTCTTGGAAGAATAAATCTTACACTCATGTCGGGCTTTATCAGAATATCAATTATTCACCATTAGTCAAAATGAACAAATATTTTTATTGTTAAATCCCTAAACCTCATTTGTGCAGTATTTACTCCATATATCAGCTCTTCTATAATAAAGAAAATTTTCTGAATCGCCTCTTAATTATTTTGCGGTATACATCTAAGAAGACCGGGTGCTTGAATTACCCACAATGTTTTCCACTGTCTTTATTTCCTGCAAATGTTAATATACTATGTCTGTCACCTTGCCACGGTTGATGAACTATGTTGCCTTGTATGCCCAGTTGTTCTGACGCTGTAGAGCTGCCTAGACAATCGTGCTTACTGCTTAGGCGAATCCCTGTTGACTTATTTGTAGGAGACAACCAAACCCTTCAAACTAATCAACTACATTACACAACACTTCCATAATAAACCAGATTGGGCTTCCTCATATTAAAGCCAAGTTGGTTTCTACATTAAACAATATTAGGCTTCCACAAGAAGTCAAAGTTAGTTTCTACTTTCTAATCTATAGTAAACCACCAAACTTTTACAATAAGCCATATTAGATTTCCACAATAAGCGAAGTTGGTTCTATAATAAACCATCGGGCTTCCACAATAAGTTCGAGTTGGTTTCTGCAATAAACCATGTGGTTTCTATAGTAAGCCAGATTGAGATTCCTCGATAAGGCAAGTTGGTTTTTACACTAAACCATCGGGCTTCACGATAAGCCAGAGTTGGCTTCAGTAATAACACTATGCGGCTTCCATAATAAACCCGACTAAGTTTTCTCAATAAGCCAAATTGTTTTTTACAATAAATTATCAAGACTTCCCCGGTGAACTAAACGAGCTTTCATATTAAATCAAATTTACGTCAAGCCACACTTAAGAATCCACGATAAGCCATATCTTGCCGTTACTGAAAAATCTATATATCCTCCACATGTTCGAGGGTATAAAATCAGCCTTCGCTCCCAAAACTAAACTGGCGGGGAGATTGGAATGTCAAGCACACTCTAGGTACAGGGTGTGCACAAAATCGGGCTCGGCAGGATTTTTGTTCGTATAATACTTCGTCAAACTGATGATAGCTACCAATTTGGCAATTTCTGAATTCTGGCTGACCTGTTGGCAAACATTAGAAGGCCATCCATATCCATTGAAAATTAAAATAACGAAACTTATCTCATCTCAGCCGTATACGCCATCACTCTTCGTTGGAAAGCGTGCCAGATCTTCCACCAACTTCAACATTTTTTTTTTTTTTATTTCATTTCATTTATATTTTTCACTTACTCTTAGAGCATCACTTCTAGATGCTGGAATAGCATCACCTATCTCTTCAACAATCATCGAATCTGAAACCTTAATAATCTCCAAAAGAAAAGAAAAAGAAAGAAACCCTACAAATTTTGTATCGGAATCAAAATATAGTTTATTGATTTCCCGCGGAAAAATCAATGTCTACAACAGCTCAACGTCGATTGAAGGCAATTCAAAATCATCTAATCACATCTACTTCTACAAATTCACAACAACTTGATACTAATGAAACTGCTGGAGGAGAATTTGTTCATGGTATTTTTTTTCTTTCTCTTGTGTGTTTTATTTTCGTTGTTGGTAATTTTAGGGTTTTAACTGTGTTTTTATGTTAATTTGTGATAAACCTTGATCTCTCTGTCGCATAATACAAATAGAATCATAATTTTTATATTTGTAACTTGAATGCGTATCTATGAAGTACTCATTTACTTCGAAAGTTCGGATTTTGTTGTTGTTCATAACTGTGGTTGATTGTAGCTGGCTCGTAAGATTGGATCTTAACGGAGTACTTCTGTAAACATTTAATAGAATGGAACTTTTTGGTTATTCCGATGTTATTGTGCTGTTTTTTGTCTTGTGCTGGATTCTATTTTATACTTGCTTCTGTTGTTGGAGCCTTGTGTACCAGTGGGGCATCCTTGCTTTGAAAATGACTACTAGGTCTAGTTTTACATTGATCTGTGTAAGTACTGAAATGGGACTGGATGTGTTTATGAGCAGGCCAAGGCTATAGTGTAGTTCTTCCGGAGAAGTTGCATACAGGAAAATGGAATGTATACAGGTAACCCCACCTACGAGTTTTTTGTTGATTGATACAAAAGGCTTAAAGTTAAAACAAATGAGATGTTGCTAAAATTTCATAATGTTGGGTGCACTGGTTTTAAATGTGTAATAAATATGTCATTTTTTGTGGCAGATCTGCAAAATCTCCTTTGAAGCTTGTGAGTAGATTTCCTGATCATCCTGAAATTGGAACTTTGCATGACAATTTTGTGTGAGTATTTCTCATTCCTTTTACATTTGCTAAGTTGGACTTGCTTTTTGGTTCTCTCATGGTTTTACCTTCTTAGACGAATTATTTCATTTTTTATGATTTCAGTTCTTTGTCATTAATGTTGTGAAATTAGGCATGCTGTTGAGACTTTTCAAGATTACAAGTATTTGGGGACACGAATTCGGGTGGACGGAACAGTTGGAGAGTAAGTTAGTGTTCTCAATTAGACTTTATAAAATTTGTTTCACCTACTTTCTTCTGTTAACTTATTCTCTACGATTAAAGGTACAAATGGATGACATATGGAGAAGCAAGTACAGCCCGGACGGCAATAGGTTCTGGCTTAATTTATCATGGTATCCCAAAAGTGAGTTTTTCTTTTACAAATTTGTGTTCAAATACTCAAATGTTTGGTTTTTTCTGATTCACTTACCTCTCCATGCATCTTTTCATTATTCTTGTGGAACATATATAAAGTTATGCGTCCGAGAATGGTGGGAAGTGTTCCTTCTTACTCTAAAGTTTGCTTGTGATATTTTCTTTTTATGATAGGGATCTTGCATTGGTTTATACTTCATTAACCGACCGGAGTGGCTTATTGTCGATCATGCCTGTTCGGCATATTCTAACATCTCGGTACCTTTATATGACACTCTAGGTATGACCTTAGCTGTTTTATGAATAACAACTGACATTATGCCTGCCTGTTGAAGAATTATAATCTTATGAATTATATGTTGGTCCTTGTAGGTCCCGATGCTGTTAAGTATATCGTGAACCATGCTGTTGTACAAGCTATTTTTTGTGTCCCGGAGACGTTGCACAGTGTGAGTTTTTCATGCATGCCTTGAGCCATTTTTACGATGGTACAGGTTTGTGTTTGGTTGTGAATCGACTTTGTGACGTTTCTTAATTTATCTGGAATTTGCAGATGTTGAGTTTCTTGTCTGATGTTCCATCTGTACGACTAATAGTGGTAAGAAATTATAGTTCACTCTTTCTAGATTGAACTACTAGTCATTGAAAACCCCGCTGCCTTCGTCCAAATAATTTAACTCGTCTATATTCGTTTTGTTTTCCTTAACAGGTAGTAGGGGGAGTAGATGAACATATGCCTTCACTTCCAAGATCATCCGGGGTTGAGGTTATATCATATTCTAAATTACTGGCTCAGGTACAACTTCTGGAATACTTTGTTGTATCCTATTTATTAAGCTTCTTGTTAATTGTGCCTAGGCTTCCACCCAAGCATAAGGAACCCATGCCGAGGTGTCCTTCTATGATGGGACATGCCTAGGTGTCATGTAGTGCTTTTTCTGGTCTTGTTTAATCTTTTCTTTCGCTGCTTGTGATTCGCAATCATTCTGAAATGTTTATATTGAGATGTAATACTCAGTACTACCATCTGGAGATGTCAGTTTCCTACCACATTTATTGTTCATATTCAAGATTTCATGTTTGCCCCTGTTTAATCGTTTGTCAGACGAACTTGGTTGGCCTTTGCTTCTAATTACCTGATGATGTTTTGCTATTTTTTTAGACGATAGTCAAGAGATTTATTTATAATTTAGTTGTTTGATCGTGCTACAAATTTTTTCTTTTTAGGGACGTGGAAATCCTCAACCATTTGCCCCTCCAAACCCCGAGGATATTGCAACCATCTGCTATACAAGTGGTACTACTGGGACCCCTAAGGTATGTATTTTATGATGAAGCAACTTCAGATTACCCGTTTTGCAACTGTTCTTCTCTTTATTTGACTGTGTTGTGTCTTTGAAAAGGGAGCAATACTGACTCACGAGAATTTGATTGCAAGTGTTGCTGGTGCCACTATTTCCGTCAAATTTTACCCTTCTGATGTGTGAGTGTCGTTTAGTCTCTCTGTGCTCCATTGATATTCTGCATTTTTCATATGTTGTTAAGTCTGGTTTATTTGTTCTAACTTGATCGCAGTTGTTTTTTTAATCAACTTTATGCTTCACAGCTACATTTCCTATCTTCCTCTGGCGCACATATACGAACGGGCAAATCAAGTTATGACTGTTTACTTTGGAGTTGCAGTTGGTTTCTATCAAGGGGTATGGATTCACTGGTTGTACGGGAAGCATATTAGTTTCAGCCTCGCCACAATTTTCCCTATACTGATTTACATGATAAAAGTTTCTCTTCACAAGTTAACATGCTATATTTATCTTCAGGACAACTTGAAATTGATGGATGATATGGCTGCCCTGAGACCAACAATATTTTGTAGTGTTCCTCGGCTTTACAATAGAATATACGCAGGGTAATTTGGCCATTTAATATTCTGTCAATTATTCCTTTGTTACAATCTTGCATTTAAGTTTGTATATTTGGTCCGTTTAGTCTAACGTTGATTCCCACAGAATCACTAGTGCTGTGAAATCATCAGGGGCTCTTAGGGAGAGGCTGTTCAATGCTGCTTTTAATGCCAAGAAACAGGCGATAATGAGTGGTAATAGAAACAAAGGAGAACTAGTAGAAATAATTGTGAATCAACTCTTCAGTATTCTATTTGGTCCTGCTATTTTTGTCCACCTTAATCCCATCTTACACTGACACAGTAGGATCTGAAAGATTGAGATTGTGAATCCTGAACCTTTTTTTAGTTAATGTTGATCATTATACTTAGTATTTCTTACTCACTTTCTGATTTATGCACTAAATGCTTCAGGTAAGAATCCATCTCCTATGTGGGATAGATTGGTATTTAATAAAATAAAAGATAAACTGGGAGGACGGGTTCGATTTATTGCTTCAGGTGCCTCACCTTTGTCTCCAGATGTCATGGATTTTTTAAGGGTGTAAGTTTCTTTTCCTTTTCGGTGTGTGGAATTAAGTCCTAACAGTTCATGTTCCATTCTTTGCATATATCGAGTACTCGATTCATAACAAGACTTGTGTATTTTTTCACAGGTGCTTTGGTTGTCGCGTATCTGAAGGGTATGGGATGACCGAAACTTCCTGTGTTATTAGTTCAATGGATGAGGGTGATATCTTGTCTGGCCACGTGGGCTCTCCTAATTCTGCTTGTGGTAAGCATGATATAGATGTAGATGAATCAGTCATTCTGACTGGAAGTGGCATCACACATATCTTTTTCTGTATTTGTCACGTGTTTTTCTCTTGTTTAATTAAGCTAATTTGCTCTTCTGTTTCAGAAATTAAGCTTGTAGATGTTCCTGAGATGAATTATACATCTGATGACCAGCCATATCCGCGTGGAGAAATCTGCGTCAGGGGTCCTATCATTTTCAAAGGCTACCATAAAGATGAAGTGCAAACGTACTTGTGTTAAACATACCATGCTTTCATGTCATATTGTGAAATTTCTTGAAAAGAGGCCAACTCATGATTCTATTAAATGCTATAGGCGTGAAGTTATTGATGAGGATGGTTGGTTACATACGGGAGATATTGGGTTGTGGTGGCAGGGAGGACGCTTAAAAATCATTGACAGGTTAGATATCTAGGTTATCTTTCTCAATGTGTTTTTAATACATTTTCTCTGTTATGAAACCCTTTTTTTCCTAGATTAGCAGAAATAACTAATATGTGATTGTCGAGACCACCTTCAGATTTCTTCCCTAAATAATCATATTTATAATACCTACAAAAATGTGTGTTTCTCACATTTAGGTATTTCCCTTTCTGAAAGATTCTTGTGTTATTTTGACAGGAAAAAGAATATTTTTAAGTTAGCTCAGGGAGAATACATAGCACCAGAGAAGGTTGAAAATGTATATGCCAAGTGCAAATATGTTGCACAGATCTTTGTATATGGTAAGCATTTCTTGGGGTACTACTTTATCTTTGCAGTTTATTTGGCCAACTGACCTTTTGTGTGCTGGTTTTTATCAGGTGATAGTCTGAACTCCTGCTTAGTAGCAATTGTTTCTGTTGACCAAGATTTATTAAAGGCTTGGGCCGACTCTGAAGTCATCAAGGTTGTTTTCTTTTGAACTAGCACATACATACACTGTGAATATAAGTACATCTAAGTATTATCTAAACACTGTTCCTCTCATCAAAATAGAATATTATGATTGTCAATGTAATAGTGGTGCTATGTTTTATGTAGTACGAATCTTTAGGGCAACTGTGCAATGATCCAAGAGCAAGGGCAGCTGTTATGGCGGAAATGGATGCTGCTGGAAGGGAAGCTCAGGTAAACATCCACGACCTACAGCTTTTTATAAAAAAGGGGGAAACGACTATTTATAATATGCTCCTAGCTTATTTTTGTTATCTGCTGCAGTTGAGAGGTTTTGAGTTTGTGAAAGCCGTAACTTTAGTCCTTGAGCCGTTCACTTTGGAGAATGGCCTTCTTACTCCTACATTCAAGGCGAGTATTTCATTTATATAGGTATATGAAGAAAAACTAGTACTAAATGTTCAACTTTTCATTCTTTCCTTCTCATTTACCTTTTCAGGTCAAGAGACCCCAGGCAAAAGCGTACTTTGCAAAAGCAATATCAGACATGTATGCAGAGTTGGCGACATCTGATCCTATCCCCATGTGAAGTACTATTTTATTTTTGTTGACACTAGATAATATTCATTCAGAAAACAGGGAGTGCATGATGTGCCTCCCGTTAACTAATAAAATCACAGAAAGCAAAAGAAAAATGACAGAAATGTCGGACCCAAACTCGAGTACAATTGAAAGGGTTGTTACCATTTTTAGCTAAGGTTCTATCTTATTCGAGAAGCAAGGGAGGTATAGAAGGCCAGATTAAACACCAAAATCTTACCGTTGAAGAAGTGCTAAAACATTCAGCAAAAATAATTTGTTATTATAGTTATAACAAAAGTCTGTAATCCTTGTATTATTTTCTAGATTATCCCTAATAAAATTTGTCATATTTGGTAACTTTCAGAAGGCAAATTACCCGGGCTTGGGTTTGCTTGAACCCGTAGGATTTTGATGGCTGCACTTTATCCTTTTATTATCTATGTGACTTTCCAAAAATATTCTGTCGGCATTTAATTTTGTGAGGAGATGTCCTTTTTACTTATATATTAAGCATCTAGATTCATATAATAAACTTCTTGCCCAGTTGGTTAACTAAGATGAGACAAGCGAGGATGAGGAACAAGTTTCGTGTTTGATAAACTCTCTTCCTGAAAGGTATGAACCCGTGATTAAGGCTTTAATTGATATACGCTGAGGTCACTACAACATTGCATGGTGAGGAGTTCAGAAAGATGGACCGTGAACACCTTTCAAGTGAAGTTAACAATGATTCAACATTGCGTGGTGAGGAGTTCAGAAAGATGGACCGTGAACACCTTTCAAGTGAAGCTAACAATGATTTTCTTATTGCTAGAGGTCGTTCAACAGACAAGAGAAAGAAAAATGGTGATCGTGGTAAAGGTAGAGGACGTTCTAAGAGTAGAATGCGACTACAGAAGGATGAGTGTTCGTGGTGCCATGACTTTAGTCATTGAGCTAAGGATTGTACCAAGCATAAGGCGAGAGAAGGAGATAACAGTAACACCGAGATGAGACTGCAAAAGCAAGTGAAGAATTAGATGATGCTTTTGATTTCTCGCTAATTGTGACACCATCAGCTTGTGCTATTACAGATGGTACATGGGTATTAAATACTGGAGTAATGTATCATATATATCTATATCGGGACTAGTTCTCAAGCTTTGAAGAGCTTGACGGGGAAGTACGTATGGGAAACAATCATACCTGCGCAGGGTGATTGGGATTGGTAGTGTTCGTATCAAGATGCATGCTGGTATGGTTAAAGAGCTGAAGGAGGTAAGATATGTACCTGCCATAAAGAAGAATCTGATTTTACTCGGAACTTTAGAAGCTAAGGATTATAAGTTGGTCTCTAAAAATGGTTTTCTAAAGGTAATCTCTGGATCTATGGAAATAATGAAGGGAACACGTCATCATAACTTGTATTACTTGATAGGGAGTACAACAGAAGGGAATGTGTCAGTTTCTGAATACATCGAGAGTGCAACTACCGAGAAGACAAAGGTATGGCACATGAGACTTGCACATCCTGGTGAGAAGTCGTTGCATAGTTTGATTCAACAAGACTTGTTAAAAGGTGATACTGCCGACAAGTTAGCATTTTTTCAACATTGTGTAAAGGGCAAGAAAACAAGAACAAGCTTTGGCACAACAATCCACAATACCGATAATGTTCTTGACTATGTTCACTCAGATGCTTGGGGTCCCTCCAAGAATGCATCATTGGGAGGGAAACATTGGTTTGTGTAGTTCATTGATGACTATTCTAGGCGCGTATGAGTGTACACCATGAGGCATAAAGATGAATTCTAGAAGTCTTTGTCAGGTGGAAAAAGTCAACTGAGACTCAAACTGGCAGAAAGATCAAAGTACTACATTCGGACAATAGTTGAGAGTACAAGAGTGATCCTTTCTTGTAAGTATGTCAAGATGAGGGAATAAATAGGCACTTCAAAGTTAAGAAGACACTGCAACAGAATGGGTTAGTTGAACGCATAAATCGTACTTTGCTCGAGAAGGTACGATGTATGTTATCTAATGCTGGATTAGGTAAGGCGTTTTGGGTTGAGGCAGTTACATGTGCGTGCTTCCTCATTAATAGGTTTCCATCAGCTGCATTAGAAGGTAAAAATCCTATGGAAAAATGGTTTGGTAAACCCGCTTATGACTATGAATTAATTCATATATTTAGTTGTCCTACGTGGTATAATGTTAGTGAAAACAAGCTTGATAGTCGTGCCGTGAAAGGAATCTTTATGGGTATCAAGAGTGGGGTTCAAGATTTGGAATCCAGTTGAAAAGAAGATAATCATGAGTAGAGATGTTACATTTGATGAGATGTCTATGATAAAGTATTATGGTTCTCTGCAGGTGGAGAACAAAGGCACCAGTACTAGTGAGCCTTTGCAGAAGGTGGAGATTGATGCAACTCCACTAGTTCCTACTAAGTCTGTATCTGTTGAGAATACTTTTGAAGACATTTGGTCTGCAAGAGAAGTAGCTACTGAAGTTCCAAAAGTTAGTGACGTTGTTGAGGAGAAGGAACAAGAGTTAGTATGAGATACAAAAGCTACGGTCACGAAGACCCGCAACCAGCAAACCGAGAACATCAATCAGGAAACCTGGTTAGATGGACGATTATGTTGCTTATGCATTGCCGGTTGTAGAAAATGGTACTCCTACTTTCTATTTTAGAAGATGTATGCAGTGCAAAGTGTAAAGAATGGGAAGGTGCAATGCAGGACGAGATGGAATCTCTTGACAAGAATGGCACATGGATTTTTATGAAGCTTCCGAAAAGTAAGAAGGCCATAGGGTGCAAGTGGGTATATGCTAAGAAAGAAGGATCTTCGGTGAATCAAGTACGCTGCAAGGTAAGGTTAGTTGAAAAAGGTTATGCCCAAAGAGAATGGATTGACTACAATGAGGTGTTCTCTACGGAAATAAAATACTCGTGAATCTGTATCTTGTTGACCTTGGTAGCACAATATGATTTAAACTTATTTGATGTAAAGACGATGTTCTTACATGGTGATCTAGAAGAGGAGATTTATATTACTCAGCCGAGTGGGTTCAAGGTTGCTGGAAAAGAATATTATGTATGTAAACTGAAGAGATCGTCGTACGAGCTGCAACAGTCTCTAAGACAATGGTACAACCGATTTGACTAGTTTATGATAGGCCAAACATACACAAGAAGTCACTATGACCATTGTGTATAAAATTGATTTTCATATTTTCTCCTACTTTGTATGACGTGTCAGCATTTAAAGAGGGCCAGATACTTCAAGTATGTGGCCCCTCTTTATTTTTTGACACCTATCTAACTAGAAAACTTTCCCCCTCCAAATCCCCTCAACCTTTCTACTTTTTGAGAAAAAGTAGGAAGTTAAAAAAAGGAAAAAGATACTCCAAGAAGCTACGTGATGGGTCTTTCATATATTTTCTCTTGTATGTCGATGATATACTGATTGCATCGAATAACAAGAAAAAGATTGATAATTTGAAGCACAAGTTATCATCTGAGTTCGAGATGAAAGATCTGGGAGAGGATAAAAAGATTTTTGGGATGGAGATTCGACGTGACAGAGAGAAGGGTAAATTTTTTTTGTCTCAAAGGGAATATTTGAAGAAAGTGTTACAGAACTTTGGTGTCCGTGAAGGAACCAAATCTGTAAGTATTCCCCTTGCTCCTCGTTTTAAGTTGAATGCTCGTGTGTCTCCTACAACTGAAGAAGAGCGAAGGTATATTGCCCAAGTCCCATATGCTGAGGCTGTTGGTAGATTGATATATGTGATGGTATGTACAAGGCCGGAAATATCATATGTGGATAGTATGGTCAGCCGTTATATGCATTGTCCTGGTAAAGGACATTGGCAAGTTGTGAAATGGATTTTGAGGTATCTTTATGGTACAGTTGATGTTGGAATGGAGTTTGTGAAGGATATAAGTAACATACCATATCAGTTGTGTGTTGGGTATGTGAATTCTGACTATGTCGGTGATTTGGACAAGAGACGTTCAACTACAAGGTATGTATTTACCGTAGAAGGGGCACCAGTTAGCTGGAGATCAAGACTGCAATCTATTGTGGCTTTCTCAACTACTGAAACAGAGTATATCGCAGTGATAGATACATTTAAAGAAGCTATATGGTTACAAGGATTTCTAGATGACTTAGAAGTTGTGCAAGATCAACTGCATATGCATTGTGACAGTCTTAGTGCAATTTACTTGGCTAAGAATCAAATGCATCATGCTAGAAACCAAACATACAGACGTATGATTTCACCTTTTCATAGAAATTCTTGAAAAAGAAAACAATAGCTAAGAAAATCCAAAGACAATATCTAAGACGTGCGATCTACTTGTGAAGATCGATACCAAAGACAATCCAGTTGATATGTTGACTAAAGTAGTATCTGGTGAAAAGCGGGGGTACAACAGCCACACCCAATATTTCGATTAGCAATCTGTATGGACTAACTCCAATATACTTTCAAGAGAATCAACTAGACTCAATCTTAATAAAGTATATCAAAGAGTTGTACCTTTCTTTCTCGATTCAATTCTTACTCAAGAAAAGAAATCTGCGAGTCTAATTGAATACAAGAGAAATCACTTGAACGGTACCAAAGACCAATGTTCAAGGATCAATCAAATTCAATCAATAACCAAAGGTCGGATTTCCCAATTGATTGATTCAAACGCACAACCTGTGATATTTCAATTATAAAGATAAACAATATAATGCGGAAAAGAAATAACACCGACACCAGAAGTTTTGTTAACGAGGAAACCGCAAATGCAGAAAAACCCAGGGACCTTAGTCCAGATTGAACACACACTGTATTAAGCCGCTACAGACACTAGCCTACTACAAACTAACTTCAGTCTGGACTGTAGTTGAACCCCAATCAATCTCACACTGATCCAAGGTACAGCTGCGCTCCTTACGTCTCTGATCCCAACAGGATACTACGCACTTTATTCCCTTAGTTGATCTCACCCACAACTAAGAGTTCCTACGACCCAAAGTCGGAGACTTTAATAAACAAATCCGTATCACACAGAAAAGTCTACGGTAATAGATAAATCTGTCTCCCACAGAAATACCTACGAGTTTTGTTCCGTATTTTGATAAATCAAGGTGAACATGAACCAATTGACAACCCTGAATTATATTCCCGAAGAACAACCTAGTATTATCAATCACCTCACAATAATCTTAATCGACGCAACGAAACAAGATATTGTGGAATCACAAACATTGAGAAGAAGATGTTTGTGATTACTTTTATATCTTGCCTATCGGAGATATCAATCTCAAGCCAATCGTTACGATTATACTCAATATGATAGAAATAGCAAGATCAGATCACACAACTACAAGAAAGTAGTATCGGTCTTGCTTCACAATCCCAATGAAGTCTTCAAGTCGTTAACCTACAGGGTATCAATAGAAACCTAAGGTTAAAGGAGAATCGACTCTAGCTTATACAACTAGTATCACACAGGAGGTGTGGGGATTAGGTTTCCCAGTTGGTAGAGTTCTCCCTTATATAGTCTTTCAAATCAGGGTTTGCAATCAATGTTAGCTTAGTAACAAAGCATTCAATATTCACCGTTAGATGAAAACCTGATTAGATTCAAGCTAATATCTTTCAACCGTTAGACCGAAAACTTAGCTTGTTACACACAAATGAAATGCACGTTTTAGGTTTGTGTAACCGTACCCAGACATGTACATCCGTTGGTTCAACAGTAGTTAACCAAAAGGTTATCCATATGCTCACTTTCATATTAACCATATTCTTCTTTACCATAACTAGTTCAAATGACTCAAATGAACTAGTTAGAGAGTTGTTCAATTGCTTAGATCTTATATAAGTATACAAGACACAATCGAAGCAAAAACGATTTGATTCACTCGAATCGATTCATGAACTTTATAACCACGGTTTGCAAACTTTCATTCCTTAGTTAATATAAGTATAAGTTCACGAATAATCGTTTTTAGAAAATAACCAACCTAAGTACGCGGACTTAAGTACCCGCAATAAGTTTGTAAACAGTTCACAAACTCCAGCAGAGTTTCTCGGGAAGAGAACCTCCGACAGTACGCGGACTGGTTACGCGGACTGGGTTCGCGGACTCTGTTCCGGTTTTCCTGAGCAGCAAAGTACGCATACTTTGGTTCAAGGAATAAGGACTTATACATGTATGTGTTTCCGCACAATGCTTATATCCAACAATGTTTATATAATCTAAACTCTCATTTCAATCATTGAAACATTCTTAGAGGACGTTATATAGTTGTTATTCACAAACCATTTTTCGTCAAAGCCATTTTCAAGTAATTGAAACATAACATGACTTTCGTCACTAGGTAAAGATGAACTTGGCCAAAGTGAAAGCTTACCAACACATATTCGAGAAATAGATAAGCGAGATAAACTCGGCTCGAAATAACAAATGTATATAATCAAAGTCGATATATCAAAACGACTTTTGTCTCAAGATAGGAGATAGAGTAGATAGACTTTTAAATGATAGATAAGTTCAAGTCTCCACATACCTTTTAGTCGATGAAGTTTCACCAGTTCCTTGAGTAGTTCTTTGTCTTGTATGATGATCTCCATGGAGTTCTTGAGCTCAACTACACTTTCTATCCTAGTCCGAGACTTAGCTATAGTAGGCTAGAAATCAAGACTTATAGTTTTGATCACTAACATTGACAAACATGATTGAGATAGCAACGCATGCGAGTTCGACTGAGGAGTGCTCTTAACAATCTCCCCCTTTGTCAATTTTAGTGACAAAACTAACAATACTTATGGAATACATAAGTAGATAAATAAACTTTTGTAGCTCTTCTTCTACATGCTTAATCTTCAACATTACTCGAAATCTTCGCCATTTTCAAGTACTCCAATGATTCAAAAGGTTGTAAGTTTAGCACCATCGTTGTTGAAAATCCGTAGCTATAACAATGAGAAAACAAGAATTCTCAATCATTGTTATATAGTGTCATAGTATTATTATACAACATCAAAGTTCAATTGTATCACAACTTCGACAACAATACTATGGTGATATGTATAACTCCCCCTTAGTCAATACTCCATCTCACATGGAAACCACTCTCCCTTACATAATGATCCGAAAACCATATGTATTTGTAGTGTGAACTACACATTAATTCTCCCCCTTTTTGTCGATAAAATTGGCAAAGGTACGAAAACATGATCCTAATGAAAATTTCCATAGAGACATTTGATGACCAAAAGAAAGCACATATCAACTTATTTGGATGCAATCATGCAGCTGAAGCTAAATGCTTTTATCAAGGAGTTTATAAAGATACAAGATAACTCCTATAATATTCCACAACCGCACTCCCCACAAAGATTTGGCAATCAATCACAAGTTCAATTAAGAACTCTCCCCCATAATATGTCATTCCAGAAAGAACAACAGAGCGACCTTAATTTCATAAGAAAAGAAGGATTTCTTTGGACATAACAAATCACATACGAATATGAATTTGAATCCAAAAATACTCAGTTAGATTAATCACAAGGGAACCCATGATTAATCTAATTGGAATTTCTTGACATAAGAGAACTTATGGAGCCTCACATTATATACATAAAATATGGATCAGGGAAGATCAATACTGCGTAATAGACAAGGAGTCATTCTATTTTCCATCACTATTTGCACAATGACATACAATAGACATAATCCTTGTAAACAAAAGTTCATCCTATCTTCCATCAATATTTGCATAATGACACAATAGGCTTCAAACTTTTGTAATGTCAAAAGTTCATTCATTTTTTTATCAATACATACATATCGACATACGAAAGACTTAAATTTTGACAAGGTATGGGACAATCATAGTTCACGGACGCAAACACACATATCCCATAACAAATTGCAATATATAAAACCATAAAGATTAATACTTCAAAAATCATCTTCCAAACATTTTTTTTAGAATTTAAACAAATAATCCTAAAAACATGAAGATGAAAACGTTAGCATAGCTATGTGTAATCACAATAATGGCTATTCCAAACTCTAGTTATTCTTCTAAACAAACAGAAAATAAAGTTCTCAATAGAAGATTTACTAGGCAAATAAAATCAACAAGCTAAAGAACAAAAACTGACTCCTATGCAAAGTAGTCGAAATCGTTCCTCGGTCCTACTCGGTTTGTGAGCTTGGAGCGAGGAGCAATAAGTTTGGACTTGGAAATCGTTAAAAATCGGTCTAATAATCGGAATCTATTTATTAAAGAATTATATTTTGTTGCTCATAGGTCATGATTTGCACCCAATTAAAATTAAAATCTTAACACTATCGTGTAATTAAGTGTGTAATATTGTTATAATGAACGCATTTATATGTATTTAGAGGTTTTTTTATTTTATAACTCCTATTTGAGGGGTCACAAAAAATTTCTTTTCTGATTTTAGTGCATGCAAGGCCAATTAGGAAAAATCGTTAGCTCGTTTTACTCAAAAATCAATTTAAATTCGCAAGATCTTTCGCCTTAATCGCTAAAAATCGAAAATGGCTTGGAATCGGAAATCGCCTCGGTCATATATCCTGTAGCAATTACTCGGTGAGTAATCGGCCTTGGAGAGCGAATTTAACTACACTGATCCTATGCTAAAGTCGAACACGAACTGACGTCAAATAGACAATTCGGGATCCTCACGAGCCTTGAGGTATTTGAGCTTGTGACTGACAACATCTACTGCTTCTTCAGAGAATATATCCTCATTGAGAAGATCTTTAACATGTGTGTTTATGAGACCAAGGTCAGAAGTAACCTTTTTCAACTCAGTTCTTAACACATCAAGACTCTTCAAAGTATCAACGAGCTGCAGTTTTGCTTCCTCAAAATATTTAAGAAAATCATGAACCACTTTAGCAGAAACCATATCCTCATTCTCAACATTCTGATGTGTATAGGCATAGTAACATGAGGCATTAGGATGATCATCTTCTACTAGGGTTCTTTTCTTCCTTCCCTTGGATTCGAAACCAAAACCTTTGTCAGGTTGCAAAACCGCCAGAGTTGGAAGAAGACATTCTTGACAGACCAAAAAAAATCCCAGAGTATGCGTACGAGACTCAAGGGTTTTGGTATTTAAAAGGTTTTCTAGGGAAGAAATATTTTAGGGTTTTTAAACAGTTGACTCGTATCAGAACATGGGTATCCATGTGAACTCGACCCAAAAAAAAGTTTTTAAGACTATAAAATTTTGCTACATGAAAATTCATAAATGGCTCAATAAATTACATAACTTCAGAGAAGCAATTTAGAGCACAAGAGTAGCAGACAACATAGTTGCAAAGAAAACTTCTTTAATAAAAAGAGAACAACAAGGAACGTCATTAGACATAAACAATACTTAAGCAAACTTGTCTGCGAACAATAGTTTAGCTATGGACGATAAGAAAATAACTCAACTAAACAGAAGCAATTTTGCCAACAGTATACCTGATTATTGACACATCTTACTCAACAGGATTTTTATGAGTAAGTTCTTTAACCCTTATGATTAATTAGCACAAGTATGAGCTCTGAGCTCATTAAAAGAATTGTGTTTACGATCGAGTCTCTTTTTCCTTTCAAATCTAGGAAGGAATCCTTTTTGATGTGAGAAATTATCATAAAACTTACTGTCATCAAAATACGAGACATAGTTTGAGTCCTTACCAGAAGATTTTTGTCTTGAGAGGATAGACAACCTGTTGATGGTTTCTTTATAACCTTTAATCATTTCCTTCAGGTTATCATTAACATCATCACTTTTGCTCTTTTCTCCTGGAATTTTGTTCTCACCTAAGGTAACGTTATCTTCTCTGTTAACATAAGACAAGACTTGATCTTTCCTTAGACGATTTTTGTTAAGACGACTGTTCTGTTTTTGAGTGTTCGAGGAACTCATTGAACTGACCTTCTTGGTATCATACACATGACGAGTACGAAAACCAATTGGTTTAGACATACGAATGTCAGTTACACCTTTGAAAATTAAATCTAAGGTGTGTTGAAGTTGAACGAAGGAATTTTTATTCAACCTAGAGTTTCCTTTTTTTTAACAAAACCTTTTGCCTCACAAAAGAGACATACTTTCTGATCACAAGGGTGATTAGATAGTACAGTCTTAACAGTCTCGTTAGGAGATTTCTTCCTTCAATGTGATGTGGAACTTCCTTGATTAGAGAAGACGGCTAACACATTTTTCTGATTGGAAGGGATCCTGATCTTACTTCTGGAGCTGGAACTTCTTCAGTCATAGCAGAAGTACTTGGTATATTAGACTTCTTAGAGCATCCTTGAATTGAGAGTTTACTCAAGAGATGTTCAATTTCCAAAGCATCCTTTTTAAGGCTTGCCTCGAGAAGCATACGTGAAGAGTGATCTTCAGTATTTTCTTTGAAATTACAGTCTCTTACTGCACCAAGGAGAACATTGACATGGTTTTTCAACCGATTAAATCTACCAGCTTGGATTCTAACAAGATTTAGAATCAACTCACTCTCTTCAGCTGTTTCCCTTTATTTAATAGAGATAGACTCTTTTGAAGGGTAATCGGGATAACGCATGTCAGCGTCTGTCTGTCTTGTTTGAACACAAGGTTCGTTTATATTTGAGATTGAAGAATCTTTCTCTTTAATAGAAATAGTCGAGATAAAACTTTTGTTTCTGGTGACACGTTTATCAGAGATAGTACTCTTGTCCATAGAGTCATATCGCTACAACCACAGACTTGTAAGGTCTTTAAATGTGTTTGCCTGCTCTGATACCAATTGAAAAAGCGGGGGTACAACAACCACCCCCAATATTTCGATTATCAATCTGTATGGAATAACTCCAATATACTTTCAAGAGAATCAACTAGAATCAATCTTAATAAAGTATATCAAAGAGTTGTGTCTCTGTTTCTCGATTCAATTCTTACTCAAGCAAATAGAAATCTGCGAGTCTAATTGAATACAAGAGAAATCACTTGAAACGTACCAAAGACCAATGTTCAAGGATCAATCAATTTCGATCAACAACCAAAGGTATGATTTCCAAATTGATTGATTCAAACGCACAACCTGTGATAATTTCAATTATAAAGATAAACAATATGATGCGAAAAAGAAATAACACATACACCAGAAGTTTGTTAACGAGGAAACCGCAAATGCAGAAAAACCCCAGACCTAGTCCAGATTGAACACACACTGTATTAAGCCGCTACAGACACTATCCTACTACAAACTAACTTCAGTCTGGACTGTAGTTGAACCCCAATCAATCTCACACTGATCCAAGGTACAGTTGCGCTCCTTACGTCTCTGATCCCAACAGGATACTACGCACTTGATTCCCTTAGTTGATCTCACCCACAACTAAGAGTTCCTACGACCCAAAGTCGGAGACTTTAATAAACAAATCTGTATCACACAGAAAAAGTCTACGGTAATAGATAAATCTGTCTCCCACATAAATACCTACGAGTTTTGTTCCGTCTTTTGATAAATCAAGGTGAACATGAACCAATTGATAACCCAGACTTATATTCCCGAAGAACAACCTAGTATTATCAATCACCTCACAATAATCTTAATCGACGCAACGAAACAAGATATTGTGGAATCACAAACATTGAGAAGAAGATGTTTGTGATTACTTTTATATCTTGCCTATCGGAGATATCAATCTCAAGCCAATCGTTACGATTATACTCAATATGATAGAAATAGCAAGATCAGATCACACAACTACAAGAAAGTAGTATCGGTCTTGCTTCACAATCCCAATGAAGTCTTCAAGTCGTTAACCTACAGGGTATCAATAGAAACCTAAGGTTAAAGGAGAATCGACTCTAGCTTATACAACTAGTATCACACAGGAGGTGTGGGGATTAGGTTTCCCAGTTGGTAGAGTTCTCCCTTATATAGTCTTTCAAATCAGGGTTTGCAATCAATGTTAGCTTAGTAACAAAGCATTCAATATTCACCGCTAGATGAAAACCTGATTAGATTCAAGCTAATATCTTTCAACCGTTAGACCGAAAACTTAGCTTGTTACACACAAATGAAATGCACGTTTTAGGTTTGTGTAACCGTACCCAGACATGTACATCCGTTGGTTCAACATTAGTTAACCAAAAGGTTAGCCATATGATCACTTTCATATTAACCATATTCTTCTTTACCATAACTAGTTCAAATGACTCAAATGAACTAGTTAGAGAGTTCTTCAATTGCTTAGATCTTATAGAAGTATACAAGACACAATCGAAGCAAAAACGATTTGATTCACTCGAATCGATTCATGAACTTTATAGCCACGGTTTGTAAACTTGCATTCCTTAGTTAATATAAGTATAAGTTCACGAATAATCATTTTCAGAAAATAACCAACCTAAGTACGCGGACTAGGTACGCGGACTTAAGTACCCGGAATAAGTTTGTAAATAGTTCACAAACTCCAGGAGATTTTCTCGGGAAGAGAACCTCCAACAGTAGGCGGACTGGGTTCGCGGACTCTGTTCCGGTTTTCCTGAGCAGTAAAGTACGCATACTTTGGTTCAAGGAAGAAGGACTTATACATGTATGTGTTTCCACACAATGCTTATATCCAACAACGTTTATATAATCTAAACTCTCATTTAAATCATTGAAACATTCTTAGAGGACGTTATATAGTTGTTATTCACAAACCATTTTTCGTCAAAGCCGTTTTCAAGTAATTGAAACATAACATGACTTTCGTCACTAGGTAAAGATGAACTTGGCCAAAGCGAAAGCTTAACAACACATATTTCGAGAAATAGATAAGCGAGATAAACTCGGCTCGAAATAGCAAATGTGTATAATCAAAGTCTATATAGAAAAACGACTTTTGTATCAAGATAGGAGATAGAGTAGATAGACTTTTGAGTGATAGATACGTTCAAGTTTCCACATACCTTTTAGTTGATGAAGTTCCACCAGTTCCTTGAGTATTTCTTCGTCTTATATGATGATCGCCATGGAGTTCTTGATATCAACTACACTTTCTATCTTAGTCCGAGATTTAGCTATAGTAGACTAGAAATCAAGACTTATAGTTTTGATCACTAACATTGACAAACATGCTTGAGATAGCAACGCATGCGAGTTCGACCGAGCAGTGCTCTAATATCTGGGTCAAGTTTCGACGTTGCTCGAAGTCGATCCACATCCTTCCTGTTCGGTAAGAGACCCTTTTGGGGTAAAGGTTGTTAGGAACCTGGTAGATTCCTTCTATAAAGGCCATTTAAGAGAACTACGGTCGGGTTTGATTCCTATTGAGGATATGTAGGCAGCCAATGATGGTTCAATCGACATTGGAAGATGGAGGTGATTTTGTCTATTGATCGTCTCATGGATGAATGTATGATCCTAGGTGGAGAATTGTTGGTAGGTTGGTCAAGGAGATTAGATTAGGAAATCTAATTGTTTTAGGAAACCCTATACTTGTAGGAAAAGTAATCCTTGTTAAGGAATGTGTCTAGTCCTATTGATATATATATAAATAGCCATAGAGAGAACCTAGTAAAAATGCACTAGAAATTCTCTTCTTCTCTTCAAAAGCTTTGTATATTGCTCCTCCTATACGGTTATATATAAAATTGCTTATCCCTTCCCAAGGATTCAACCTCGTTAAATACTTGTTCTTCTTATATGTGTGTGATTGTGTTCTTGGCAATATTGGAGTATCATTGTAGATGTGCAGACTTGACGCTTCCGCAGGTTTTGACACAACAAAAGTCTTATCACACTTAAAAACTCCTGTAATTTTTCAAATTTAGTGCTCACGCCCACATGATGTATAAATGAAATTTAGTTCTATACTCATGTATAATCATTTGGTTGATTTCCGAATATTCAGAATCTACGATTAAGTTTTGATTTTGAATCACTCTTCTAACTAAATACTCAATTATAATTTTGTGTACTTCCAATATTTCAAGTTAGATTTAAATTTTTAGACTTCAATCCATATCTGTTTGATTTGTATTTTTATCATAGTTGTTGTATGATAGTCAAGGTTGAATTAATTTGGTTTTTCACGTGAAACTGTAATCTCTATATAATTTTGTTTTCTTTTCTTTTCATTCACTATTAATGTGATCTTTTATGTGTAGAGTTACTATTATAGGAATGACAGCCAAGTCAAGTTTTAGTCAAATGTACTAGTCAAGCAACCAAGTCAATTATATAATGTTTTTGTATTAATATGGTCTAAAACAGTTTGGTCTGTAATTTTTGGAATTATCTTTTGGAATACAACTCTATTTATTTTCCTCTATACTCTGATTTTTCTCATGGTATCAGATAGGTTAAGATCCAAAACCCTAGAAATTTATAACACACGATTTTTCAATCAAGGATAAAATCTTTTGTTAATAACCTTTTTTGGTTGATTTCAACATCAATTCAAACATCTTTTCATCAATCTTATCGAATTTTTTTCAAGATCATTCAACTTCTTGGTTTTCAGAGATTAGTTCGTCGATCTGGTTATATTAGTCTACGTTCGAAGAAATAAAAACATCAACAAAAATAATAACAACAATCACATAGATTCAACAATGTCTTCCGCTGCCGAACCTACAGATAATAGTAATTCAAAAAAAAAAAATCTCCCTTTCACCAATATTACCAATTTTATCTCATTGAAGTTAGATAATACTACAAATTTTCTTCTATTGGGTGATCAATTTGAATCGATTTCATTCACAACTGATTTATATGGTCATGTTACTGGTGAAACACAAGAACAGAGGAAAGAATTATGATTAATAGTGTTCTTAGTATGAATCCCAGATGGGTTTATTGGAGAAAGATGGATAGGTTTGTAGTTAGTTGTCTAAAAGCTACTTTTACTACAACTATATTTGGTAATTTCTTGAATCTAGTTTTAGAACTCAATATCTAGCTCGCGGGAATATGTTAAGAGCACAATTATTTAGTATGAGGAAAGGAATTTGAGTGTCTTAGTGTATCTGCAGAAGATTAAAACTATTGCAGATTCATTAGCTGTTATTGGTGAAAAAGTTAGTTCACCTGATCTACTAATGCATGTTTTGAATGGATTAGGAAGGGAGTATGACAATTTTTCAATTTCATCACAGAATAGGGAAATGAAAAAGCGGGGGTATAACAACCACACCCAATAATTCGTTCGGAAATCTGTATGGACTAACTCCAATATAATTCTGATGCACCAGCTTATAAAGCGATCTCAACCAAGAAATATATCAAAGAGTTGTATCTCAATTTACCAAAGACCAATGCCCAAGTGCCAATCAATTCCTATCCAACAATCAAGGTCGGATTTACCAATTGATTGAACTACGCATAACCTGTGATATTTCAATTATATAAACAAATATAATGCGGAAAAGAAATAACACAGACACCAGAAGTTTTATTAATGAGGAAACCGTAAATGCAGAAAACCCCCGGGACCTAATCCATATTTGAACACCACACTGTATTAAGATGCTACAAATACTAGCCTACTACAAGTTAACTTTGGACTGGAATGTAGTTGAGCCCTAACCAAGTCTCACACCGATTAAGGTACAGTCGCGTTCCTTACGCCTCTTGAATCCCAGCAGGACCCATGCGCACTTGATTCCCTTAGATGATCTCATCCACAACTAAGAGTTTCTACGACCCAAAGTCGGGGACTTATAAACAAATCTGTCTTCCACAAATAAGTCTATTCTGATAGATAAATATGTCTCCCACAGAAGTACCTACAAAGTTTTTGTTCCGTATTTTGATAAATCAAGGTGAACAGGAACCAATTGATAATCCGGTCTTATACTCCCGAAGAGCAACCTAGAAATATGAAGCACCCCACAATAACTTAACTATATGGTAGTTGAAGAAATTATTGCGGAATCATAAAGAATGAGATGAAGAGATTTGTGATTACTTTTTATATCTTACCTATCAGAGATAAATCTCGAAAAAAATCTTAGAGAAGATAGTACTCAATACGATAGAACAAGTACGATCAGAATACGCAACTACAGAGAAAATAGTTGGATCTGGCTTCACGAATCCCAAATGAAGTCTTCAAGTCGTTAACCTATAATGGTTTTGAAAAAACCTAGGTTAAAGGAGAATCGACTCTAGTCGCAACTAGGACACAGAATAGTGTCGGGATTAGGTTTTCCAGTTGCTATAGTTCTCCCTTATATAGTCTTTCAAATCAGGGTTCGCTTTCAATCAAAAATAATATAGCTTAGTAACAAAGCATTCAATATTCGTCGTTATATGAAAACCTGATTTAAGATTCAAGCTAAGTCTGCTTAAAATCAAAGCAATATCTCTCCACCGTTAGATGGTCTTAGCTTGTTACAGACAAATGAAATATACCTTCATTTAGATATGGGTAACAGTACCTAAACGTGTATATTGAGTTGGCTCAATAACAGTTAATCGAAGTTACCATATGAACACTTTTGTCTTAACCAAATTCGTCTAACACATCTAGATAAACTATGATGATCAATCAATCATGAAAGATAATCAAATGAATCTAATTGTGTTTCACATAGAGTTGTTTTATTGTTCACTATCTCATAGAAATATATATGAACCAAGTTGAAACAAAATCGGATTGATTCGTAATCATACAAAGTACTTATATAAGAATCAATTCATGAACATTAAGCCACGGTTTACAAAGATTGCATTCCTTAATTCATAGATGTATTTGTTCATGAGTATGAAAAACATACTTAACCGATTTTAGAACTTTAACCACTAAGTTTGCAAACTGGTACGCAAACTATAGGTTTCGAACTTTGGTCTTGTCCAGCCTTTTGCATATGTGTATGCAAACAACATTCCCGGACCTAACTCAGGTAGAACCGTTCGCATACCGATATGCAAACAAGGTTCCCGGACTTAACAGTTAAAAGCGTTCGCATACTAATTATACAAACAAGGTTCCCGAACCTAAATCATACCAAAACAGTTTGCATACTAGGTACGCATAGTGTGGTTTATCCAGACAAAGGTTTTTGTTCTAAACTCCCATTTCAATCATTGAAACATCCTTAGAAGACGAAAATAACTGTCTCACACAAACTATTAGCTTATAAGTAATTTTCAAGTGATTGAATGATCAACACGAAACTTTCCGAATCGACATCAAATGATTGTCTCACACAAATCATGTAAGATGTTTTAAGGCAATTTTCACATGATCATATTTTGACATATTATTTAGTTTCCAACAAATAAATTATTTCCAACTAAACTCATCAAGAATATGATGAACGCAGCTAAAGCAAAAAGCTTCCAACACATATTTAGAGAAATAGATAACCGAGTTAAACTCAGCTCAAAATATCAAATGTGTATAATATAAAAGTCTATATAGATATACGACTTAGTCTCATTAGGAGATATAATACAATATACTTCTGAGTGATAGATAAGTTTTAGTCTCCACATACCTTTTGTTGATGAAGTTCCTCCAAGCTCTCCTCAGTAGATCTTAGTCTTCAATCGACGAACGCCGTGAAGTCTAAATCTCAACTACACATTCTATCCTAATTCGAGACATAGCTATAAGTAGACTAGAAATCAAGGATTATAGTTTTGATCAACCAAACTTGACAAACAAGCTTGAGATAGCAACGCTTGCGAGTTCAACCGAGCAATTCTCTAACAGGAAACCCCATTTACTTTTGGTGAGTTGAAGGCAAGGTTACTAACACATGATTAATGGTTATCTGATAAAGAACAAGATAGTGTTACAAATTTTGATACTCAACATCCTTCTGGTTTTTATGCAAGAAATGGGAATTCAGGTGATGGAAGCGGCTATACAAATAAAAGGGTCAAATTTTACAAATTTTGATACTCATCTCTCACAGTGTATGTCTCCATTGTTTTTGAATTTTGTCTTGTTTTTCAAGACTTGTTATTATGATGGGACATTGTATCGGTATGGGTCCAAGGCCGTTAAGGATCTATAAATCCTACTGTACGCGCACCCTTCCTTCTCCTTCTTCATATCGTCCGTGAACGTGAGGATTTGTTTTATGGGTTTCCTTACCAGCACCATGGAAGCTTAAATTTGATCCAAGGAAGAGCAAAGTGGGTAATCATCTACAAGGGAGTCAGTCAAGTAAGATTATAATCTTGTTTCTTCTTCTCTCAAGATACTATTTTAAGTTATTATAGGAAGATCTAATGGAGATAATGAGAGGAAAAGATTTTCTAAGGGTGTTTTGCATCCACTCTCATAAGTAAGATTATACCAAGTGACCAAGACTCTATTAGAATTGTATTTGTCAATGATTCTAGTAGTAAGACTTTTGAAAAGATTTCTTCTAGTCAATTCATCATAGAAAAGAAATTGGTAAAGGAAAGTGGTCATAAAAAAGATTTAGCTTGTTTTGAAAAGTATAATCTTGGTAACATCTTCAATAGTCTTAGTGAAGGATTGATACTCTTACAAGGATCTTTTATGCTAACATCCATGATGTTAATCTTGATAAACTGGTATCCAAAACTATGATAAACTGGAAAAAGATTATTGTTGATAGAGAGTTAATCTCAAAGATTACTTTTGTCTTCCTAGACCAAAGGGAGAAAAACCATCTTGTGAAACCATTTTTTATGGTCTTAGTCGCAAGAATTTTGATTGGATATAAGGGAAATTTCCTACCCAAGATCTTAGTATTTCTTTGAGGATCTTCAGAAAACTTGGCATTTCTAATCTTTGTCCCTCCACGATCGAGAACTCTCGGTGGAGTCGTGATTTTGCGGAGTTGGTCTATTTCCTTGAATAGGTGCTTAAGGTCGTGATATTTTTTGGATTTATTATTCTTCAAATGGTCTCAATGACGTCATCCATCAAGAAGTTAGGCTTTCCATGCTTGATTGGGCAAATATGTCACGTACATTTCGTTGCTCCATTGGCAACTATATTGGAACTCCCAAACCGGTTCTTCCAAGTATTATCAAACATATGAAGATGAATTTCTACAAAATACAAAGATGTGATACTCTTGACGGTTCTTGTGATCATACCACCTTGGGTCTTCTTCAACATCTTCACAAGGGTGTGTGTAATGTCAATTCCAAGGTAAAATGTGTGCAAGAACAATTATGTATGATTGCTACAAAATTTCCCGAAATCATGTAAGAAATGGATAAAATCCAAGCCTCTTGGATGGATTCCGATGATGATGAAGATGATGCTTAGGTCATTTGTCTCATATAATCTTAATGTCTAGGAAACTTCTTATGAGAATTTATTCTTATGTTTAAGAAGGATAACTAGGGTTTGGTATAACAAATATTGTGATTACACATAGCTATTTCCAACGATTTTCATCTTGCAATGTTTTTAGATTTATCTATTTAAATTCTAAGTTATTTGTAAGATGATCATGCAGTATTTAATCTTATTGATTTTATATATTGCAAATGTCTTATGAGATATACATGCGTTTCCGTTCGTGAACTATGCTATTGTCTCATATATGCTCAAAAGTTAATTTTATTATGACTTTATGCAAATATTGATAAAAGATAGAATGAACTTTTTGAGAAAATTCCGCAGTATTGATCTTTCCCTGATCCACTATTATGTGAAAGTACTGTATTTACTCCATAAGTTTTCTTATGTTGAGTGATTTCCGACTAAATTAATCAATAAATTCTTCTTGTGGTTAATTTACTCGAGCTTACTGGATACAAATCCATGTGATTTGTTAACGTCCAAAGAAATCCTTCTGTTCGCGTAAAAGTAAGGCCGCTCATGTTGTTTATTTGGAAATGACGTCAAATGGGGTAGAGTTCTTAAATGAACTTGTGCTTAATTGCCATATCTTTGTGGGGAGAGCAGTTGTGGAATTTGAAGGAGTTAACTTGTATCTTAATAAACTCCTTGATGAATACACTAAGTTTCGACTATGTGAAATCATCGAAACAAAGTTGATATGTTTTCCTTTTAGTCATGAATTATCTTTTGAGAATTCATTATGATCCCATAGTTCTCGTACCTTTTTCAATTTATATTGACAAAAAGGGGGAGAATTATTTGGTAGTTCACACTACATACATATGGTTTACAGATCATTATGTAAGGGGGAGTGGTTTTCATTATAAGATGGAAGTATTGACTAAGGGGGAGTGATACATATCACCATAATATTATTTCAAAGTTGTGATGCAATTGACTTTGATTCTATATAATAATACTATGACACTGAATAACAATGATTGAGAACCTTCGTTTTTATATTGTTATTGCTACGGATCTTCAACAACAATAATGCTAAGTTGAACACATTCAGAATCGATGGAGAATTTGAAGTAACGAAGAATTCAAGGAAGTTGAATAGCCAAGGAAATCAAGCATGATGGATTAGAAGCTACAAAGTTTATTTATTTTGTAATCCATATGTATTGATAGTTTTTTCATTAAAATTGACAAAGGGGGAGATTGTTAGAGCACTGCTCGGTCGAACTCGCAAGCGTTGTTATGTCAAGCTTGTTTGTCAAGTTTAGTTAATCAAAACTATATACTTGATTTCTAGTCTACTTATAGCTATGTCTCGGATTAGGATAGAAATGTGTAGTTGAGCTTTAGACTTCACGGCGTTCACCAGTTGAAGAAGAAGATCTATTGAAGAGCTTGGAGGAACTTCATCAACAAAAGGTATGTGGAGACTAAAACCTATTTATCACTCAGAAGTCTATTCTATTCTACCTTCTGAAGAGACTAACTCGTATAGATATATAGACTTTTACATTATACACAATTGAAATTTTGAGCCGAGTTTATCTCGTTTATATATTTCTCGAAATACGTGTTGGAAGCTTTTAACTTTAGCTTAAACTTTGTCATCTACTTGACGAGATTAGTTGGAGACAATTTATTTGTTGGAAACTAAATATTAAGTCAAGATGATCATGTGAAAATTACCTTGAAAATCTTACATGATTTGTGTGAGACAGTCATTTGATGTTAACTTGGGAAGTTTCGTATTGATCGATTAATCACTTGAAAAATTACTTGAAGCTACTGGTATGTGTAAGATTACCATTGTTGTTCTCTAAGGATGTTCCAATGACTACTACTAATGTCTGAATATAACACAGGTTGTATACTTTTTATGCTAACTGTGATGCTCTAGTTCAGGTCCGTAACTCTTGTTTGCGAACTATGTTTGCGAACGGATTTACCTGTGAAAGGTACGGAACTGTAGTTCGCATACTCTGTTTTCGAACGGCTAGAGTAGACAAGGCTAAGTTAGGAAATATGGTTCGCGTACTCTGTTTTCGAACGACACGACAAGGCCAAAGTCTGGAACTGTGGTTCGCGTACCCTGTTTGTGATCATAGTGGTAATTAAGGTTCTAAAATAGGTAAGTATGCTTTTCATACTCATGAACTCAGGTTCGTTTGCGAACTAAATACCCTGGAACAATAATGAAATAAGGTATGTGGACTTGTTTTGTAAACCATGGCATTATGTTCATGAATTGCTTCTTGTATAGTACTTTGTACAATTACAAACCAAACAGATTTTGTTTCAAATGGTGTATATATATATATATTTATGAGATGATGAACATTTGAACAACTCTCTTGAAACACATTTAGATTCATTTGATTATCTATCATGATTGATTGATCATCATATTTGATCTAGAAGTGTTAGATGAATATGGCTAGGTTATCAGTGTTAATATGGCTAACTTTGGTTAACTGTTATTGAGCCAACAAGGTATACACGTTTGGGTACGGTTCATCCATATCTAAATATAGGTATATTTCATTTGTGTGTATCAAGGTAATACCATCCTATGGTGTAGATTGATTGCTTAGTTTCTAAGCAGACTTAGCATGAATCTTAAATCAGGAGTTCATCTAACGGTGAATATCAATTTCTTTGTTACTAAGCTATTTTATCTTTGATTGTAAGCAAACCTGATTTGAAAGACTATATAAGGGAGAACTCTAGCATCTGAGAAACCTAATCCCGACACTCTCTTGTGTCCTAGTTGCAAACTAGAGTTGATTCTCCTTTAACCTAGGTTTTCCAAAACTATTATTAGGTTAAAGACTTGAAGACTTCATTTGGAATTTGTGAAGCTAGATCCAACTATTTTCTCTGTAGTTGCGTATTCTGATCTTACTTTTTCTATCGTATCGAGTTTTATCTTCTCTAAGATTTACTCGAGATTTATCTCCGATAGGTAAGATATAAAAAGTAATCACAACAGTTTTTCGTTTCAGACTCTTGCGATTCCGCAGTAACTTCTTCTGTTAATCAATTAGGTTATTGTGAGGTGACTAATATTTCTAGGCTGCTCTTCGGGAGTATAAGACCGAATTATTAGTTGAGTTTCCTATTCACCTTGATTTATCTAAAGACAGAAACAAAACCAGAATAGAATTATCTGAGGGAAACAAATTTGTTTATAAGTCTTCGACATTGGGTCGTAGCAACTCTTAATTGTGGTGAGATCAGCTAAGGGAATCACGTGCGCAGAGTCCTGTTGGGATTCAAGAGGCGTAAGGAACACGACTATACGTTAATCGGTGTGAGACATGGTTAGGGCTCAACTACATTCCATTCCGAAGTTAACTTGTAGTAGGCTAGAGTCTTTAGCGACTTAATACAGTGTGGTGTTCAAATATGGAATAAGTCTCAGGGTTTTTCTGCATTTGCGGTTTCCTCGTTAACAAAACTACTGGTGTTTGTGTTATTTCTTTTCCGCATTATATTTGTTTATATAATTGAAATATCACAGGTTGTGTGTAGATCAATTACAATTGATAAATCCAACCTTGTTTGTTGGACAAAACTTGATTGACACTCGGTCATTGATCTTTGGTACCATCCGAGTTATTCTCATATGAATCAGTCTCACGGATTTCTATCTAGTTGATTTAATGATTGTATTGAGAAAGAGATAAAGCTCTTTGATATCTTTATTGATTGAGTCTCACTTTTAAGTTGGTGCTCTCGGAATTATATAGGAGTTTAGTCCATATAGATTGTCGAACGAAATATTGGTTGTGGTTGTTATATCCCGCGTTTTCACAGTCGCAGGCGAAAATATACTTATCGGAGTAGTTGCGTAGTAATCAATCATAACCAAGACAGGATTATCACGTTTACCTCTTGCCTGCACCAATTTTGGTAGATTATCTTATGGTATAGCTCGCATTCAAAACTTATGATGCTCATCCTAAATTTTATATATTGCAACTTTTCTACCTGATTTGGAACATTTTACTAATGAAGAGAAAGCTTGAAGTAAGAGTACTGGCAATTGCTAAATGATCGAAAACCGTGGTAAAAAATTGGGCTCGAAAAAAATATGGGAAATTACGTTTCCGCCGCCAAGCATTTGACAACTACGTAGAATACACTTGGATTTGGTGCACCGATACAATGTTGAACTTCAACTAAATGGAAAAGCTAAGTGTTTGAAGTTACATTGCCAAAATTAAGAGCTTGAAATGAATCACCGATACTAGTATTTAACCACAGAGAAATACTTCGTTATAATAATGTGAAGTACTGTTGTTCAAGAAAAACAAGACATTATTTGAGAACATTCAGCATAATGAAACTCAATTCAAAAGTAGAATATTGAACCTGGTATATGAAGGAAGTTATAGGATGAACGGTACAAAGTGGAATCAAAATTATGATTCTACTATTCTGCAATTTTTCAACATTAGAAACAGATGCACCAAATTTAACTCAATTGTAGAGTGTCAGTGGAATGCACCAGATGAAGGTTATGTTATGTTTTGTTGTGATGGTGCAGCTATTGGTAATCCTGGTAATGCAGGTTTTGGGATCATAGCAAGAGACCAATTTTTTCAGGTACTAGGAACAATTTCAGGAGGTATTGGTATAGCCACTAACTACATTGCAGAGGTGCTTGCAGTTGTATGTGCAATAGAGTGGGCAGTAAGATTATGTTGTTATAAAATTGTCATCTGCTCAGATTCCAAGTCAGTGGTGGAAGACTTTAAGAGAGGAAAAATTCCATGGTTCATTCATGCAAGATGGGTGAAAGCTTGTCAATCCTTAACTGAAATCACATATATCCATTGCTATAGGGAAATAAACTTTTCTGCGGATGCTCCGGCCAAGAAAGGGGCAAGACTGAACTTGGGAGAAGTAATACATGATGAAGGAAGGCCTGCCTTTCTAGTACAAATAGAAATTCCAGATAGGAAATATTACAGATTCTGCTAATTTTGATTTTTAGGAGGCTTGTTTTTTCTTTTTTCTATTTCAGTTGATCCAATTTAGTGATGCTTAAAATCCTTGTAATAACTTTTGTTATTCTCATTAATAAAAATTGTGACTTAGCAAAAAAAAAGAAGTACTCTTGTTCCTTGGTCATCTCCTGGTGACTACATTGATAACGTGAAAAAGTTTGTGTTGTCTTAATCAACTCAAATACATCGTGTTTTAATTTTCCGGCTGTTAGAGCACTGCTCGGTCAAACTCGCAAGCGTTGCTATCTCAAGCTTGTTTGCCAAGTTTAGGTGATCAAAACTATAAGTCTTGATTTCCAGTCTACTTATAACTATGTCTCGGATTAGGATAAAATGTGTAGTTGAGCTTTAGACTTCACGACGTTCATCGATTGGAGATGAAGATCTACTGAGGAGAGATTAGAGGAACTTCATCAACAAAAGGTATATGGAGACTAAAACTTATCTATCACTCAGAAGTCTATTATATTCTACCTCATAACGAGACTAAGTCGTATAGCTATATAGACTTTTACATTATACACATTTGATATTTGGAGTTGAGTTTAACTCGGTTATCTATTACTCAAAATATGTATTGGAAGCTTTTTGTTTTAGCTACGTTCATCATAATTCCTGACGAGTTTAGTTGGAAAAAATTTATTTGTTGGAAACTAAATAATAAGTCAAAAGATGATCATGTGAAAATTTCCTTGAAACATCTTACATGATTTGTGTTAGACAATCATTTTATGTCGACTCGGAAAGGTTTAGTATTGATCATTCGATCACTTGAAAATTAATTATAAGCTAATAGTTTGTGTGAGAAAGTTGTTGTCGTCTTCTAAGGATGTTTCAATGATTGAAATGGGAGTTTTGAACAATTAACCTTTGTCTGGATATAACACAGTATGCAAACTGTCGTGGTATGATTCAGTTCCATAAACCAAGTTTGCATACCAGTATGCGAACGTTTTCAACTGTTAAAGTCCGGGAACCAAGTTTGCATACCAGTATGTGAACGTAACTACCTGAATTGTGGTCCAGGACAGCAGTATGCGTACCCGTTCGCAAACAGCTCGACAAGACCAAAGTCCGGAACTTAAGTTTGCGTACCCGTTTGGAAACTTAGTGTTTAAAGATCTAAAATCGGTTAAGTATGATTTCATACTCATGAACAAATAAATTAATAAATTAAGGAATGCAATCTTTGCAAACCATGGCTTAATTTTCATAAGTTGATTTCGGTATAAGTACTTTGTACGATTACGAATCAATTCGATTTTATTTCAATTGTATCTTGTATACTTCTATGAGATATAAACAATTGAACAACTCTATGAGTAACACAATTAGATTAATTTGATTATCTTTCATGATTGATTGATCATAATATTTGATCTAGAAGTGTTAGATGAATGTGGTTAATACAAAAGTGTTCATATGACTAACTTCAATTAACTATTGTTGAGCCAACTCAATATACACGTTTAGGTACGGTTACCCATACCTAAGTGAAGGTATATTTCATTTGTGTGTAACAAGCTAAGACCATCTAAAGGTGGAGATATATTGCTTTGGTTTTAAGAAAACTCAAATATTGATTGCTTTGTTTCATCTAACGGTGAACATTGATTGATTTGTTTCTAAGCTATCAAACCCTGATTTGAAGACTATATAAGGGAGAACTCTAGCAACTGGAAAACCTAATCCCCACACTTCTGTGTGATACTAGTTGCGACTAGAGTCGATTCTCCTTTAACCAAGGTTTTTCCTAAAACCATTATAGGTTAACGACTTGAAGACTTCATTGGAATTCTGAATCCAGACCCAACTACTTTCTCTGTATTTGCGTGTTCTGATCTTACTTGTTCTATCGTATTGAGTACTATATTCTCTATATTTGCTCGAGATTTATCTCCAATAGGTAAGATGTAAAAAGTAATCACAAAGCTCTTCGTCTCAATCTTTGTGATTCCACAATAACTTCATCTACTACCATATAGTTAAGTTATTGTGAGGTGATTGATATTTCTAGGCTGTTCTTCGGGAATATAAGACCGAATTATCATTTGGTTCATGTTCACCTTGATTTATCAAAAGACGGAACAAAAATTCATAGGTACTTTTGTGGGAGACGGATTTATCTATCAGAATAAACTTATATGTGGGAGACAGATTTGTTTATAAAGTCTTCGACTTTGGGTCGTAGAAACTCTTAGTTGTGGGTGAGATCATATAGGGGAATCAAGTGCGTAAAGTCCTACTAGGATTCAGAGACGTAAGGAACGCGATTGTACCTTAATCGGTGTGAGACTTGGTTAAGGCTCAACTATATTCCAGTTTGAAGTTAACTTGTAGTAGGATAGTGTCTGTAGCGGCTTAATACAATGTGGTGTTCAAAACTGGACTAGGTCCCGGGGTTTTTCTGCATTTGCGGTTTCCTCGTTAACAAAACTTATGGTGTCTGTGTTATTTCTTTTCCGTATTATATTTGTTTATATAATTAAAATATCACAGGTTGTGCGTAGTTCAATCAATTGGTTGGTTGTTGATGTAAATTGGTTGACACTTGAACATTGGTATTTGGTACCGTTCAAGTTATTCTTATACCAATCAATTCACAAATTCCATCCTGTTGATTTGATGATTGATTTGAGAAAGAGATACAACTCTTGGACATATTTTCTTGGTTGAGTCTGACTGTCTAGTTCATTCTCTTGGCATTATATTGGAGTTAGTCCATACAGATTACCGAACGAAATATTGGGTGTGGCTGTTAGACCATCGCTTTTTCACCAGCCTATACTACTTTGTATCCGTTAGATCATAGCTCGGCTGAACTCACCAAGCGTTGGTATGTCAAGTTGGTTGTCATATTTTAGTATCAAAACTCATCTAGAGTCGCTTGATTAAATACTAGAGTAAACTTCGTTTAGGTTAGACTAGAAAGTCTAGGAATGTTGAGACATACAAGTATTACTCCGAAGACCTGAAGAATGAGAAGAAGTAACGACTACAACGACGACATCATCCTCCCACTTGAGGTTAGTAATAGTGACTTGATCTTGTTTCCATTCCTAACGTATATTTCAAGTCGTGCTATATTGAAAACATAACATGCAAAGTTGTATATATTGTATATAATACTCTAGTGATGTGACTTGGTCATAATAGTATGATCAAAGTGTCAAGGAAAACATATTACGAAGTATGAACGCTTATCTTTTGGAACTTCGTAAGTACGATATCGACATAACTATTGTATATAGTTATTTAATTATGTGTGCATTATATATGAACGATTTCACCCTAGGAAACAATGTTTTATAGAATTCGTTTTAAGGAAGTACATTTATGAACTTGTTTCGTAATCGAAAAGGAAATCATGATTGGTCTTGCTATTCTTTGAATATCTTTTGGATGACTTTGGTAGAACCTATCTTAACTTGTTGATATTTATGGTATAACCGGTCATAGCCTATATAATACAGTTTGTTGCAATCGGTCATAAACTTCATTGTAAATCTAGTTATAACCGATCACGAACTATATTGGAATGCAAGTTGTAACCGGTCATTAGTTACTTTGGGAACCAAGGTATAACCGGTCACAAGATGAATTGGGAACTTAGTTGTAATCGATCACAAGATACCTTTGGGAAGCAAGGTGTAACCAATCACAAGCAAACTCAGAAAGTAAGGTATAATCGATCACAAGCTACCTCTGGGAAGCAAGGTGTAACAGGTCACTACCTGGTTTGGGAAATATGGTATAACCGATCACAACTTACATTGTGAGGTTGGTACAACCGATTCCAAGAAGCAAAACCGAGTTTCCAATACTCACATATCGCTGTAAGTTTTGTGTGGAGCTTTGAATTAGGGTTTGCTAAGAAACTTCTAGATGTCGACATATTTGAACATGTACATAACTCTTATCATTTATTGTTCAAAGATATTCCTTGGTACTCAAGGTGATCCCTGGTCCGAAAAATTGAAAAACACTTAATTATGATTTTCATCATATATGCTTTAATTACCAGCAATTATAGCATATCCTCAGGAAAATATTATTAGTTAATGTGCTAGACTAATAACAGAAGTTTTCAATGAGAGTTTACGGAAATATAGGTTTGGCATTTAAGTGGAAATAGGAAAACCAAAATTAGGTACTTTAATGCATATCTTGAGAATATTTTCGGTTTTGGAATTTCATTGTTGTCCAAACAACCTTGGCGTATAAATACTTGAGTTTGCATTTCTTGCAAACTATCCCAAGAGCCAGGCAAACTTCATTTCTTGTTGTTTCTGGTAGAGCCGTCTATTCAGATAGGAAAGTATCCTAATTAGGTGAAATCTCTTACGACCGCTCTTTTAAAGACTTCTGTAGGATCAAGAAGCTCCACGAATATCGTTGGTGGGAAACCAGATAATTGCAGTATTATTAGTTTTTGATTATTGATTTGATTGACTAATGGTTTTTGAAACTTTGATTGCACCTAGTTTGTTTATTCTTGAGAATCTTCTCTTCTGATATAAGATTCACTCAGACTAGATCAAAGTATTGACGAGATCTTTAGAACCATCTTCGGATATAAAGAAATCTTATGATAATTCATTGGTAACAGACTCTGTTCTGTGCGTGATTGATCACAAGAGGATTCAAGTGTTCTTGTGCAGGTATTTGAAGGCAATAGAAGATTTGAAGACGAAGAAGAATTCTTATTAGTTTCCATATCTTGTGGATTTAGTGCACAAACCTTGATCGACTGGGATCCAACTAGAATCGGTTTATCTTTGATAAACTTGATTGATTAGTTGCGTGAGATCAACAACTCTCTATAGTTTTTCTTTGAGATCTATATCGATTGAGTGCGAATCTAGAAATTGATTATTTCGGTAATCAACATTTAGATTGATCTAACCAGACAAAGGAGTTTATTAGATTAAACATAAGAGCCTTTGTCAACGACTCATCAAATATCTTTAGCAAGATTGATTAGAGTAGTTACCAAACAGATTCTTCCTTTGTTGTTTGGAATACGATCCAAAAGATTTGTTATTCACGTGCGTGACTCTAGAAGTCGAAGGCGCAGAGATACTGAGGGAACTAAGTAGTTAGGGGTAGTCTGCTTGTTCTCAACTATACAAAGTTGGTATTAGATTTTGTATAACGGCTTAATTCTTAGAGTATTCAAAACTGGACTAGGTCCCGGAGTTTTTCTGTATTTGCGGTTTCCTCGTTAACAAAATCTTGATATGCCATTTTCTTTACATTTCCACATTATAATTGTTTTATTATAATTAAAGTAAATTTCACTTGTACGTTAATTCCGTAACACTTGATATTGATCTTATAGAGTTTCGGTTATTACCGACCCTGTTATCAAGTGCACACTTTGTTGTCGTATCTTGTCGATCTTGTATCCATAGTCAATCACACAAGTAACCCTGTTATTGTATGATCTCGAATCCATAGATGATCACACGAAGTATGAACCGAATTTGTTATATTTTCTCGACTCAGTCCATAGACGCTCACATTCGGTAAATGACTTATAGGGGGATAAATTAAAAGATTGTGGTGTATTTGGGTACCCTTGTCTTTTCAGTATCTCAACAATTTAAATTTTTTGGGCTGACCTCCGTTTAAGCTAGATCTTAAGTTTGATTTCATATTAATGAAAATTAGCATACCAGAGATTCACCAAACTTTACACCTTCACCAGCATGTATGTCAAATATCTATATCATCTAGAGTATCCACTACGCCGGACATGCAAGAGCGCATCCAAATCCTAAAATCCCTTGCACCGAAGGCGCAAGTGAGGTTGAGACCAGGCCGAACACTTGGTGATACCCTAGTTTATATTATAAGGGACACTGGTATTTTTCTATGTAGAAACTCAAATAGTCATAAAAATAATATAAATGGTCCTGTTGACCTGGTCAAATGTCTGTTTGGTCCCTTTTTATGTTTTTATTACTATTTGGTCCAAATATTACTGTTTGGTCATAGGGTGGACATTACTCACTAAATTCAATGCCTATAATACCCTTATGTATCCGTATATATAGAAAAATCAGTAGCGAATAAATCATTTTCAAATTTACTTTCTCTCTCATGTCTACTTTCTTTCCGCTCTCGATTACTGAAGATGATGAAAACGACGAAGATTTGTAACGGAGATTTATGAGGTTTCTTCTCTGTTGCTGCTGTTGAGGATTGCGTCGAAGATTGATCCACTGATGTCGAAGATGAACTCATGTTGCTGTAGAAGATTGATCTGCTGTCGAAGATGCTGAAGACTTAGTTAGGTTTTGTGTCGATGATTGATTTGCTGCTTTCAAAGATAACTCATGTTGCTGTCGGAAATTCATCTGCTGCTGTCGAAGATTGATATGCTACTGTTGAAGATTTAATTAGGTTTTTCTTTTTCTCTGTTGCTCTTTTTCTTTGTCGATGTTGAATCTCGATTTGAATTAGGTTTTTTTTATTGTGTGTTCATGTTGAAGAATTTTTTATTGCGTGTTCATGTTGAATAATGAACTCAGTTACCAGATTTCGATTAATTTTAATTAGATGTTCATTTGAAAGATCAACTATGATTTTTTTGTTCTTAACAATGAAGATTTAATTAGGTTTTGTGTGTTCATTTTAAAGAATGAACTCGGTTTTTTTTGTCATAATAATGAACTCTAATTAGGTTTTGTCGTATGTTCATTTGAAAGAATGAACTCTGTTTTTGTTCATAATAATGAAGTTTTGTTGTATGTTCATTTTAAAGAATAAACTCTATTCTAGTTTTGTTTGATTAGGTGTTCAATTGAAAGAATGAACTCTGTTTTTGTTCATGATAATGAACTTTGATTAGGTTTTGTTGTGTGTTCATTTGAAAGAATAAACTATTTTTTGTTCAGAATAAATTTTTTATTATGTGTTCATATTTAAGAATGAATTCCTCTTTTGCTATGCACTTTTTAAAGTTATTTTTGAAGTTCAAAGTTTCATCAAACTGGATGAACTCAAATCTACAAAAGTATTACCAACACGTGATAGTTCATCAAACATAATGAACTCCCACAAGAAGCTCAGAGTTCATCAAAGAGCGTGAACTCAAATCTACATAATCATCACCAACGCCTGATAGTTCATCAAATAGAATGAACTCATGTATGAAAATAAGCAGGAAGCTCATAGTTCATTAGAGAGCATGAACTCAAATAATTATGGGAATAGAAGAGTTACGAAAATTAACGCTAGAACATTACTGAAGGGTATTTTGGTCTATTTAATATTTTTAAATAATTATAGACCAAACAGAAAATATTTTTTTGTCGTTGGACCAAACTGTTGAGGTCCCGGATATTAATGGACCAAACGATAATCTATATGGATATCTACGCTTTGGACACATAAACAACAGTTATGATTGAGACATATGCTTTTTACTCAATGGAAGTTGCTCTACATTTTAAAAACATAAATAACGGTCGTGGTTGAGGTACGAAATCGGCTAAAACAATGTTTTTATCTTTTAACGCGTCTGCGCTTCACCTACCAAGCAGTAACTCGAACAAGCCCTAAAAATACATGTAACATATGTGACCGAAAATCCCCTTTTCTTCAACCATTTATTGCGCGACAGTGAATATAAGGAACACTGAAGTAGCCAACTGAAATAGAGATGATTCCCCGTGAGATGTCGAGAGACTGAGATGAAAGTGGCTGCAATTGAAGGATTTCTACGTTTTCTTTAGGCTATACAAATCCGATTTTTGGTTGATTCGCTATTCTATTCTTCAAAAACCGATTGCTTTTCTTATTTTCTCTAGCACGAAGATCCCGTACGATTCCATTTTCTTATTTCAATATCATAGAGATATTAAAGGTTTTCACCTTCTTCTTTTTTTTGATTGTGTTTGATGGAATTCCTGAATTAGTTTCCTTTAAGATTATTAATTTTTAATTTTTATGAAACTCTTATTTATTTAATTCTTCATGTTTTTGCAGTTGATGATTCAATGTATGTAATTGAGTGCTTTGGTTGAATTCTTCTTTGGAAATAACTACATCTAGATAGTTATTTGATTCCGTATGTAGTTATAACCTTTGTTTGGTCATTCAGGTATACCGAAGGAATCATAATTTTGAGGTGTTGTTTTAGGTTTGAATGTTGTACCGGGTAATCATATGCTTGATCTTTATTATGTCCCAGGTTATTTGCTCACATAGTAAGGATATGTCATACATAGCTACTTACATATTATTTGTAATACGATGATATTCGTTGGTATAGTATTTCCCAAGGTAGATAATTCACAACATGAGCGTTTGCAAATTTTGGCCGCTATATTTCCGTTAACACCGAGCTCTGCAATGGGAAGGATTCTCTGATGCCATGATTCAACAATGGCATCTAAACTCCTATATAGCTCTATACAATGTCCCTTTGTTTTTTTTTAGATAAGAGAAGATTTTATTTCAGAACGAACAAATTACATAGATAAGTCTTTTCCTAAATCTCCCTTAAGGAAATTTGGAGGAACTAAGTATCAAAGGTCATTACCATTGGCTCTCTCATGTTTTGCCAAGGTATCTGCTACTGAGTTTGCCTCTTTTTTTTATTTTTAGATAAGAGAAAATTTTATTTCAGAACGAACAAATTACATAGATAAGTCTTTTCCTAAATCTCCCTTAAGGAAATTTGGAGGAGCTAAGTACCAAAGATCATTACCATTGGCTCTCTCATGTTTTGCCAAGGTATCTGCTACTGAGTTTGCCTCTCTTTTAACAAAAGAACAAGGCCAATTCTCAAAGATTTTTAACAGAAAAATACATTCCTGAACTACACTATTTGTGGCCCTAGCTACATTTTTATTATCAGCCTCTAAAATTAAATTCTTTATTCCTTGCTCCATAGCTTCACCATGTTCTCCACTGACTACTTGGATCATTTCTCCTTAGGCCCCTTCAAATTTCCCTGCACAATTCATCAATATTAGACGACCTCCACTTGGTATATTTTCATCTATAAAGTACACATCAAAATTTATTTTGACAAAATTATTGCAAGGAGGATTCCATATGATCACTCCAGAGAGTCTGTTTATATCAATTGTTTGTTGCTGAGTTGGTGTAATTAAAGACTCGCAGTCATTTATGTTGATTTAAAATAAATTCACCATGTCTAAATTGTTTATTATGAAGACATTGGAACATCTAAGTTTCCATGTATACCAGATGATGTAGGAAATTAACAAACCTGATTCTTCTTTGCATATTTTCATCATAGAAATTAGGGGACATGAACACTTGATGAAGCCAGTCTAACAGATTAACATTACTCATAGACACATGAAAGTTTGATCATTGAATTTAGACTTCTCATACATCCTATGTGAGACTAATAATCTCAACACAAAAGGATGGAAAATAGCAAAAATGGGGATGGAAAACAGGAAATTCCTAATTTAATTACAGTGCAATAGAGTTTTGAGTCTAGCGGAACAACACCTAGCTCGAGGAATATTGTTGGCAAAAGAGAAAATTTACGATAGCACCCTATACATTTCCAACATCCCACAACTATTTCATGTTTCAGTTTCGAGATTCTTAATTATAAAGAGATCTACTAAAGAAAATTGATTGTGATTAAATGTCTCAACATTACTTGGTAATTTATTTTATATATTTTTTTGTCTTGGCAAAACCGTGATCGTGAAAACCAATTTGGCAATGTCGACTCGAAACCTGGTATGGCTAATAGCAACTCCGATGATCCAGATTTTCACTGTATGCATCGGCTTTGTGAAATTGTGCTCAAGTATCCAAATATATTATCCTTCCGTCTATTTATTACTATTATTATTCATGCATATCAGACCTAATATTGAATCCTTGTAACCTCATCACAGTTCACAAGCATAAGCACTTAATAGGAAAACGCAATTAATCGCAATTAATAGATGTGACTAGTTCGCATTGCTCCATCAAACTGTGGTCCATTAGTTTATTGTATTAAGGCTCTTGATTAAAGAGAGTAGTGGTCCAACAACAATATAAAATATCTCATATCATAAACTTTGATGATCATCAATTGGGAACATAAACTTTTTTCTTCGTTCGATTAGAAAATTGTTACAAATAAAGATTTGACTAATAAGCTCTAATTAAAGGCTACAGCTAGCTAACAACATCAGCAACACTACTACTATTACTAGTCTAGTAGTACTAGTCTACTACTAAGCTAAGATCAACAAGGCAAGTTGATTTTGATACCGAAGTTAAAAGTTAGGGACAAAACCTAAAGATAAACAGAATCAAACTAAAGTTAATTAAAGAACCTAATTTTAATTATTATTCATATTTAACCCTGAAAATAGAGATGAGACAATCTAACGGCCGTTAACAAGAGGGTTAGCGCCGAGTTCCTTGAATGGACTTGGTGGTAAACTATTTCTCCCGTTGACTAGAGGGCTAACTGAGATTTGTTTGCACGGACTTGGGGGCAAGCTACTTCTTCCTGATGCAACAAGCCGTTGAACAAACTTGTCTATTCTTTGCCCGTTGGTCTCTGTCAGTAACCGTTTCCCTCCAAATGGCAATGATTCGACTCCTCTTTCTCTCAATAAATCTTCCGTTACTGTCTCCATTTTCTCGGTCATAATACCGTGTGCCTGAGTAACAGTAAAAAAAAACTTAGTAAACCAGTCGAAACCTTACTACTGTATACTGAGAACAAGACAGTGCTTGCGCAGTGGCTGAGTTTTTTTTTTTTTTTTTTAATAACATTGAGATTTGAGATAAACGTAATAAAGAGTAACTCAACCAAACCACCAAAATTAAATAACTCTAGTGAATGGATATATTTAATGACTGATCTAAATCTGAAATAAAAATTCATAAAGAAATTAAGAAAATATTTACCTGGATACGGACGTAATCTGATTGATTCCAACAAAATGCATTTCCAAGCATTTGATCAACAGTTTCAGAAACCCCATCAAGAACAATATCAACGAGTGCAGGTACTGAACATTCTCCGTTACTACCAACTTTCTCTTTTAACGGATTACTCAACGGGCCATTACCTAACGATAAAACATACAAGTCTTCAACTCCATTAACAGACGGGAAATCCCGTTTATTGTGTAAAACATGAGTAACAGCAGCAGAAGTTGGATTATTCATAACTAATCCACCATCAATAGCTAAACAACAAGTTTTTTCATCCACAGACATTAACTCATACGGCTTAAACATTTTCGGCGTTGCTGATGTTGCTCGACATACTTTCCATAACTCAAAATCAAAACTATCTGATTCTATGGCATCAGCTCTTGAGAAAACAAAAGGACCTGAACTTTTCAAATCATAGCAAGGAATCAACAATGGCTTACACGTATCCTTGAGTGTTAAAACCTTACCATCATCTTTAGTCAGTGTTTGTTTTAACACTTTATCAATGTTTTTACACGAATATCTCCGGTGACGGCGAAAAACACCAACGTTCTTTACTTTAAACATTTTAGATTGTTTTTCAGTAACTAATTTAACAGCTGATTTAGCTGTAAACAACGGACGACCTTCACCATCATCAGCAACTAACATTGCAGCATATAATGCGCCAATGCCAGTACCAGCAACAATGTCGAAGAAATCGGAAATGCGTGAATTAGGATCACCAGTTCTCTCTTGGATCTGATCTTCAAGATGTATCAGGCTTGATCCAGAAATAAAACCCTTTGTTCCTCCTCCATCTATACTTAAAATTCTTGTTTTCTTCTCTTCACAATTTGATAGTAACCATTTTTGTTCTAGTTTTGTAAAAATATCTAATGTTAGTTTACTTATATCCATCACAAAATATTTCTTCAGCTGAGTTGCTACTAACCTCGCTCACAATAACAAGGAAAGAACAAGACCTGTTATTAATAAACAGATCGATCGTGAAGTACTGAGTAAAAGAAAAGAGAGATCACGTTTCTTAGCTGAGAAACATTAATGGGAGGATATATTTAGAGGTTTTTTTTTCTTTTCTTTTTCTCGAACTGAGAGAAGTAGTCAGTGATGAAAAATGGAAGTGTGAGTGAGAGAAACGGTTGAGTCCAATTTATATATAACAAGTAAGATTCTCTTTCACCTGGCTTTTCTCATCACTTTCGTTTCCTCTCGCTTTCATTTCATTCATTCATTTTGACATTTTCTTCTTCTGATCTTTTACACTCAGTTACACCTAATTAATTGTTTCTTTCTTACTACAACTAGTAGTATAATTTTATGGGTAATTTTATTGAGCTGACTATGCGGCACGTGTAAGGTTCTTACTGTCGAATGCACGTGTTTAACTGCGCCGTGTAAATAGCTGACAGAAATTGTCGGCTTTTGAATCGGCTACCGTATGTGTGGCTTTGGCTAGACTATGTTTTCTGCAGTGACATTACAGACGTGGCTACTGTAGTACTAGTACCAAGAGATTTGAGACTTGAGTGAAACAGGGGAGCTATGTCTTCGTGATACTTTTTCTCTCTTTGGGAAGTCTTATGAAAGTGGTTGTATCTGTCTTTTTAAGGTATATATCCTTGTCTTCGTTATACAGGATCGGAAAATATCAACAATGTTTACTAACTAGTCGAACAGATATTCCTAGAGAATAGAGTACCAGCCTAACAAGCATTACATGTATTATGCTGATCAATCTGCTTTTTTCTATCCGTACATCGTTATAAGCGTGATTTGTACTTAAGTCTGTGACTGATCATGGTCTCAAGAACTTTACTCTGCTTCGAAAAAGAAAAAAGAAAAAGAAAAAAATTAATAGGGGGAATATTGTTTTTATGCTTTTTAATTGAAGTTGATGGATACTGAGGAATATGTATGGCGTACATTGCAGTTTGCACAGACGGGGAAAAAAGAGGTCAAAAATTTGACAACAACTTCAGCTATTCTTTGATTCTTTGTGGTGGTGAATAGGTCTCAGAGTTTTATCCCAATTAATCCTGTGTTGTCTGTCTAAATTTGCTGTAGGAATGGGGTAGTTGCTAGTTTCAGTTCATGTTACACATATTCTGATTAAACATTTTATGATAAACTTTAAAGGTTCTGTTGAGTATCTGTAGTGAAGATATCATCACTGACAACATATATGCAAGTAAGTTACTGGAGGATTGAAAAGGAGATATGCATGAATCTATGGATCCTGCTCCTTTCTAAATCCTTCCCCATACATTTTTTGTCCATGGTAATAGAAATAGCGAAATACAATACAATTTGAAATAGACGGAACCAATTTTTTTTACAGATTGTCCTTAGCGAAATATTGTTCAGTCATTCCTCAAAAGAACGATGATAACGGGTACATCCATCTCGAATAAGAACTCACTCATTAGATAAATTTTCATGATAATAAGTATGCCTAGAAATTTTTGGAAATTTTATAGACGTTGGTTAAGAGACCCATCCCATTCACAACTCATCTCTAACTCTTTGATGTCTCCTTCGGATGGACACTCAGATCAAAGCATTGATCACAAGCTTACTTACACTAGGAAAAACTTATCCAACTGGAGAAGAGGGAGTTTTCGTCAGATTGAGCAACAAACTAGTCGGTTGAAGATTTAGTAAGGGCGTTCCTTTATATACCCCTCCGAAATGTTAGTGGTACCCCTTTCGTTAGTTATGTTAGTTATAATCCGGTTAACTCAAAAATCTAGAACTTTTTTGGAAATATTGATACAGATACCCCCAACTTCCGTAGCTAAAAAAAATCCTAAACGATGGGAGGATCCAACATAGAAACTTTTTGCATAAGTTCTAACTTCTAATGGAGAATCTGCATTCTAACTAAACAATAATCACTGACAAGCAGTTGATTAGCAACAATAACTTCGATATCTTAGCCTCCTCGTTGGTTGAGTCCCTTTCTTCTTCTGATTCATTACCGTCCCTATCTTCAGGGACGGAGCTACTAACAGTCTAATGGGGACAGTTGTCCCCCCTAGATTTTGTTATGCTTCCTATATAGGTTCGGTAATTTTAGTACATAGGGGGACAAGTTTATAAGAGATAGTTGGAAAATCGGTAAGGGAAACTAGAATTTGGTATTCTTCCCTTAATTACTAATTGTTTTCCAAGAATAAACAGTGTATATGAAAGTTTTCCTGGAATAAGCAAATTTAAGAATCCAATAAGCAATATGCTAATCTGAAGATGGTAAATTGATTCAAAATGGTTAGATACCCTTAAAACTGTCAACCACACCCATCCCAGCATGTTTATTATACACGAATTCATATATTATAATTTAACAAATATTTCAATGGGTTGGCGACCCAAAAATACATTAAGAAGACGAGAGAAAAAATTCGCGCCCTTCGGCCGCCTAACGAGTTTTAGAACATGATTTTCATCTGTCCCCCCTGAACAAAAGTTCTAGCACCGTCCCTGCCTATCTTTATCGCTGGTATTGTTGTTGATTGTTATGGAGTTTCATGGCAACGAATCTAATTTCTTCATAATACCTACGTCTTCACCAGGGTATTGCTTTCTATGTCTTTTTCTTTGTTGTAATTGTTGTTGCAGTGGTGGAAATGGTGGTGAAGATGATTAATTGTCATCAGTGGACAGTGGAAGAGCAACAGGAGACGAACCCATCTCTGTTTTTCTTAAAGGGAATGTATGTCCTTTTCCATTCCGATCCATAGCGGAGACAAATTAACCGACGATAGATCTAACAGATTTGTATTCTATCCCATCAACCTTTTTAGCGTAAAACAAGTTTCCAGTATCAAATCTATCAAACCCTACTTCAAATCTCAATAAGTACAATCAGAACAAAAAGATCCCCAAAGTTTCTAGGGTGATTTTTTTATTTTTACAGTATTTTTTTTTTATTATCTAGGGTGATCGGTATTATTTCTTTCATTATTTAGTCTTCCTCCCAAATTAAAGTAATGATCTATCTACTCAATCCAATACGAGTTACAGAAAAATGAAGACATAGCATTAGAGTTATATCGATGGTCTTCTGTTTGTATCTCGGTCAGGGGTATACAGAGTTAACAAGTATGATGGGGTAGGAAGACGCGTTTTCAGGGTACATAGATAAAGGGGTACTATTATTGTTTTCTAGGGGTATATAAAGGAACACCCTATAGTAATCAGACTAGCCTTCAAATCTAAGACACCATAGACAATCCGCATCATTGGAAAAAAATGGAGGCTGAATTTTGGCAGCAAAAATCAAGAGACCAGTGGATTAAGGAGATTTCGTCTTTTTCGTAAGTTTCAGATTTGGTGTATTCAAACGAATACAAGCAACCAAATCGTCCAGGGTAATTTAAATATATTTCAACTATTTTTCTAACATAATCACCTTCTAAGCAATGTGGGCTAAGGTCCCAATTATAGGTGTATTGGAACGAATACAAGCAACCAACTCGTCCAGGGTAGTTTGAATCGTCTTCATCTCCTTTTCTAACATAACCACCTTCAAAGCAATGTGGACTAAGGTCCCAATTACAAAATGGCAGTATTTAATGACTTTCTGGGTCTGATACTGATAGTTGTAAGCAATGAAGTTGCGCACCACAGAGTCCAACAGCTCTTAAGAGCTGAGTTGCTAATGATTTTTCCGCTACACGTTAAGAGCGGGAAGAGTTTAGTTGCTCTTCCAAGCTTCACTCCTGTGTCACCATGCGGCACTAATTAGGAATAAAACTCCTCCACACGATAAGACTTGCTCTTCTAGAATACCCTCAAGTTCAGCAACAATGAGTAGTAGAACATTGGTACCAAAACTAAGTTTTAAAGAGAAATTCAGTTCTTATCTCAAGTCCACGCCTTTGAAAATTCCTTCAGCGCTAAATACATCAAATTCAGAAAAAATTCCCTTTTCTAAACATTAGCCATCTGCAGACTTAAATGAAGTTCTGAAAATTTCTTACATTCAAAACCTGAAATGTTTATACAGAAGATTGTACGCTAGACATAAACACATGAAAGGTCTGTTGTGATCAAAGACTTCAGACAAACTGTTGGCAAAATATTGATTTCAAATGACAGCATGTGCTAAAATTTTGAACTATTCCATACAATTGAACAATATCAAATCAACGACAGTTTCAATGTACTCACATTCAAAGTTTATATTCTCATATGTAATGTTCAACATCCAATACATAAAATCAGAACTACAGACTTAACTTGCCTTAAAATCTTTTTTATCTTGCAAAATTTGGCAAGGTTCCCTCAAAATTAACAGCGATGGCAGAGAGATTATCTGCAAGACATGTTGAAGAGTAGACTCAGCCCATTAACATTGGGTAACGAAGAGTGCTTTAGACTTTCAGCATCTCCTGAGAAACCAAACACAAATGAGATCAGCTCTAAAAAACAAGTTATGAAAGTTAAGGGACTTTGATAAAAATTCGTAAACGCTCGAGACTTTGTGGATTTTGATTTCTATTGTTCAACTTGAAAGTCGGAGTTACGTTCAAAGTGATGTTGTGCAAAAATAGGAGATATCCAGCCTAGAAACTGATAAAAGTGAAAATGTTTAAGAATATCTTATCACATAAAAGACGCATGTACCAAATATCGCATTGTAAACGTAAAATGCATCAAAAGTACATTAACTTGCCAACTGTAGTCCGAACTCCAAACATGGCTGATAAGGTTTTAGTTATGTTTCCTTTTCGGTTATGAATTTGAGTTGATGCCCCACTAACAGCTGAAGTATGTCTTGGGCCAAGGAATTTATGAGGTGGACCCATCAAATATTAGGTCTTAACATCTAGCAAGTGGTCCAAGAGTATAGAACCTTAATTGGAGACAACGGGAGTTCTGCTTTCCATTTTTAATTTGTTTTGAGAAATTCTCTCCTTCACAAACTTTAGTTATCAATTTAAGGAAGAACTACCATACCTTCTCTTTCAGCTTGAAAAGGGCTTCAATCTTCTTCATATAATCATCCGTTACTTTCTGTATAGAGACGGAGAAAGGTTATGATATAGAAGGTTGGAACTCAGAACCAAAAAAGATAGTGCAATTTACTGGCGGGTTCAATTTTAAAAACAGAAATGAAGTGAAACCTTTGAAAGGTTCACAGTGAATACCGCCAGATCCTTACCTGCAAATCACCTGACAAGTCTTTAACAATGTCTTCAGAAAGCTTTTTCTCCTGCAAAGAAAAATGAAGCAAAAACATCAGCACGAAGCTAACCAGTTCAATAGCAGCGCCATCGATTACAAAAAGGAAGATGTTGGATAGGAATATATAACCTTCTCAAGTTTCTCGTAGGATTTTATGGCATCCCTTCGTATATTTCTAATAGCTACCTATAAAGGTTAGAATATCAGTAAACAGCAAAAAAGGTAAATAATAGGAGCAGGAAAAGAACAGTCATGAACTTCCAAAAATACATTGTCTGATGAGAATATAGCAGACGAGTCCTCTATATCAATCACCAGGTTAAATACTAATCTCCGAGAAATACCTACTTATGCCTATTAACATATCATCACTGATGACTGGCGCAATATTCAAGGTCACCTACCTAGTTTTGATCTGCATGTTGTTCTAAGTAGCTAGAAAAAGCCCACAAACACAAAATGGTGAACTAAAGATTTCAATATAATTAATGGACCTCCTAGTTTATAACAAGGAAATAAAGCATCTTCTTCTTGTCCTTCTAGCATACCCATAGACAAGTTAAGTCATTAACATATCATTAACAAATATGATACGAGGTATTGCTTAACAGTGATCTATTTCAGAAAGTTCATACAAAAATATATAAATTCATTTACCTTCCCTTCTTCGGCTTGTTTAGCTGCCAATTTTGCCAACTCCTGCACTTGACAAACATTAAAAAAAAATTACAGATCAGTCTTCTACAGGAATGTGCCTCCTATTTCCTATTTATAAGTAGCGATATGCTGTAATCAACATTTAGGCTCCAAAAAGACCAAAACATTATGGTCATCTGCATAGTACTGTAAATTTATACAGTTTGAGTGTTTTACATATAAAACTTATAGGTTTGCCTAATCCCAGACGTTCAAGATGAATTTAGGCTATGGGAGGAAAGACAGAGATGGGTCAGCACTTGGCAAAATTGTAATGGAGGAATGTTAAACATACCTTCCTTCTGTCAGATGTCAATTGTGGAACAGTCAGCCTAATCACCTCACCATCGTTACTAGGATTTAAATCAAGATTGGAATTGACTATTGCCTTCTCGATAATTTTTAAGCTGAAAAACAGTGAATTCATCAAGAAAAGATGTAATGATTGTCAAACATAAACGAACACATAACAGTTGGGTATCTTTGAGAATACGATATGTTCTGTCTGCTTTATATTTACCAAAAGTTCAGCGCGTATAGAGGCCCTGATAAACAAATTAAGTAACAGAAGTTTGTTACACCAAACATCTCATTTGTATAGTCCTGAAACTGGAACTGTGGAAAGACAACAATATTCAAGTCCCTAGAAATGTTTATCCTCCCCTAATTTCTTTGCTTCCGACTCTCTAAGTCCCATTCAGATGGTAGGTCCCTTTCCCCCAAATTTTCTCATAAGAACTACATAAAGTCAGGGAGGAATACGAAAATCGTCGTCTGATAAGCAAGCAACACACCCTAGGGTAACATAAAATGATTTTCCAGAAGCTTACCAAGATTTGTCATATGGTTGAATGAGAAGAGAGCTTCCATCTGGAGTCGTAATTTGAGCGATGCTTTTCAAGCTAACTGGACTTCCATAATACTCGACCTATAAAATTTTATGTATTTAAGTTACTCCAGAGGCCAATATAGAAGAACAGATGACAAAGTAGAATGCTCAAACGAATACCTCGAGCCGATCTAGCATGGTTGGACTCGCTCTTCCTGTCCGAAAACCATTAAAATTTTCTCGAACTGTTTCAAGAGTCTTCTCCATCCTGTTTTTCTGACACAAGAACAACGATAAAGACACACTTATTATATCTTTCAAATTCTCAAAATTCCATCTCAAAAATATAACTATGGAATTACTTAAGAACCAGGACTTACAGCATCTGATTTGATTGCAGACTTTTCAGCTTCGATTTCTTCGATTGTTGCACACTTCCAAACCCCTGTTCTGAACATGAAGCAACGAAATGTAGAACGCATCAGAAGAAAGAACAAAACAAAAATCATATACGAGAAAATGAATAAAAACCAATCAGAAGGAACTTATAATACTTGCCTCTTTTTTCCAGATTCTCCGGCGACAAGAGCAGCTTTGCAACAAAATTTAATAGAACCATCTAGAAATTTTACATAATTTGAAGATGCACCCAATGAAGATGCCTTGGCAGTAAGAGGAGGAATGCATTTTCCAGTTGCTCTATTATAAGAAGAATCTGCAATACAACATATTAATGAATTAAACCCTAAATTCAAATCCATAACAAAAACCCTAACTGAGAGAAAATTTACCTCGAACTGAAAGGAGCGACCGTATAGATGTTGTAGATGAAAATGAAATCGCCATTGAGTTGAGCGCTCGGCTTTTTTCTTTGTCTGTTTTTTAGGGCAAGAAAATGGCGAAGAGGGGTAATAGAGAGTGAGAAGATGTGGATAAGGAGACGATGATGATGATGATGATGGCGCGGGTGTTTCTGAGAGGGAAGGAGCTTATCTGTAATACGCTCGAATAAGTATTTTAACGGACAAAAAATATTACTGTAGATTATTTATATACGGAAACCATTTACTCTAGACCATCTTCTTTCTGTAGTAAGAAAATCCCACGGTATTTAAATTTTTAACTATATATTTGGATAAATAGTAGTATTATATTACGGTCGCGGATCGTCTGTTACCAAAATCCCATGTTCCTCTATTCCACCAAATCTCTAATAGACACGTGTCTCCTTTTATATCCACTACGACACCAGATCCTCCGCGACCAACTTTCCCATGTCCTCTGTCCCGTCCAATAACAAAGCACCACGTGTAATTATGTTAAATTACTACAGTATTAGATAAATAACGTGTTTACTAATTTAGTCAATTCAATATTCTTTCCAAATCCAAGGAAGAACTTGTTTGTTTGCAGCTGACTCGGCGTATGAATCTGAGTCAACCCCTGATTCGGACCGAGTCAACAGTCAGACCGTTTGTTTTCCATTTTGAGTCAGATCTGACTCGACCTCTGACTCAGACATAACCCCTGACTCGGACTCATTTGAGTCAGGTAACAAAATATCCCTGACTCATGAGACCAAACCACTGACTCACTTATTTCCGAGTCAGATGAGTCAGATCTAACTCAAAACAAACATATCGACTCAGATCCAGATGAGTCAGGTGATTTCACTCAGATCCAGATGATTCAGATCCAGACGACTCAGATGAGTCAGGAGTAAACAAACATGGTGGAAGTTCGATATTCTATAAGAACTCCTTCCGTATACAGTGTTCCCCAAATCAATTAGGGTATTTTTAGTTCATCATCTATTTTGGATAATCACACTTCTGCATCTTAAATCGCACTATGGAATGTTGGCAGGTATAAATTGCCTTTACTTTTTGCTTTTTATCGTCTTATTAGATAAAGTTTGTATCGATTTGTTTAGTTTTTATCAATTCTTTTGTAGGCTTCAAACTCTGAGAATGGTCGGGTGGGAGATGGGGTTCAAACTTGTCGCAGATTAAATTTTGATAATGGTACAAATTTTAATAATTCTTTAGATGACGAATGCAATGATCATAATATTGATACAACAAATGCTAGTAAACGAGTCGATTTGGTTCACTCAAAATTACAAAAAGAACAAATTACAGTAATTGGAATGGAGTTTGAAACCGAAGAAGATGCGTATAGTTTGACAATTCATATGCATACGATTTTGGCTTTAGTGTTCGAAAGAGTAAAGCACATTTTTTCAGTAAAGGAAGATTGAAAGACAGACTTTATGTTTGTTCAGTTGAGGGTAAGCATGGTGTAGACAAACATGATGTTAATGTCAAGGTTCATCGCGCAGAGACAAGATTTGATTGCTTAGCGAGGATGAAAATTAGGTGTACAACAACCAATAAGTATTGTATCGTTGATTTTTCCGCTCATCATACACACGTCACTACAACCCCTAATAAGACCCATTTCTTTAGATCTCACAGAAATATGAGTGTTGTGCATACAACACAGGCTGATATGGCTGATGCTTCAGGGATCGCTTCTAGAGAAACTGTTGAATTTATGAGTAGACAAGCCGGTAGTCGCCAAAATCTCGGGTTTATACCTGTAGACTATAGAAACTATTTGCGTTCCAAGCGAATGATACAAATGAAATTAGGAGATAGGGTGGTGTATTAGAATATCTACAGAATATGCAATTAAATGATCCAAATTTTGTTTATGTTATACAAGTAGATGGGGATGATTTGATAACTAACATATTTTGGGCTGATGCAAGGATGATGGTGGACTATGAATACTTTGGCGATGTGGTATCTTTCGACACGACCCACGGGAAAAACAAAGATGGAAGACCTTTTGCTATGTTTTTTGGAGTAAACCATCATAAGCAAACAGTTATATTTGGTGCGGCATTATTGTATGATGAGACTGGAGAACCTTTATGTGGTTGTTTGATACTTTCGCTAAAACTATGTCAGGTAAGAAGCCAAAAAGTATTTTCACTGATCAAGATGCAGCAATGGTTAAAGCATTAGCTTCACAGTGGCCATAATCATGTCATCTGTTATATATTTGGCACATATATCAAAATGCTGCAAAGCATCTTAGCCATGTATTTCAGGAGTTTAAGGACTTTACAGATGATTTTACTAATTGTGTATACGATTATGAGGATGAAGAAGAATTTGTAAATGCATGGAAGAAGATGCTCGAAAAATATGGTCTTCATGACAACAACTGGTTGAAAGAGTTATTTGGAATAAGAGAAAAATGGGCATTGGTTTATGGGCGAGATACTTTTTGTGCAGAAATTATTACCACTCAGTGCAGTGAAAGTTTGAATAGTGCTTTAAAACGGTACATTAGTTACAAGTATGATTTACTGCGGTTTTCAAACGTTTTGAAAGAGTGTTAGAAAATCGCCGTTACCAAGAATTGAACATGGACTTTAAAGCTAGTCAAAGTTACCCTGCGATGTCGTTTCTAGTGAAAATTCTGAGACATGCCGCTATGATTTACACGCCGGCAATATTCACACTGTTTCAGAAAGATCTATGTAGAGCTCATGATTGTGCTTGACTGTTATTAGCGAGAACGAGACAGTGAGTACTTATGGAGTTATTCCTCATGGGAAAAATTATCATCGTACGGTAATCTTTGACTCAATGGATAATAGTATTTAATGCAGTTGCTGGAAATTTGAATTTGCCGGTTATCTATGTTTACATGCATTGAAAGTTCTATCTTTGAAAAATATCAAGAGTATTCCTGAGCCATATATACTGAGGAGGTGGAGAAAAGCCATCAAATCTGGGAGTGTAAAATCAAGTTCAAATTCTGAAGACAGAATTGACTCAAAAGAGAAGATACTAAGACGTTACAAAGAGTTAGGCAGATTGCAAGTTCAATTGGTAACAAGGGCAGCGGAGTTTGAAGAATCATATCAGATTGCTTTATCAGGTCTCAATAACATGTTAAAAGAAGTTAATGCAAGCTTTCAGGGAGTTCAAATTCAAGAAAATACAAAAAATGATGACATCTTGCCGACAGTACTTAATGATGTATCCAACACTAAAGAGTACGTCATGGATGATAATTGTAAGGTAAAAGGAATTAAAATCAAAGAAAAAACAGTTGATTTAAGTTATGTTAGACCTAAGAATGCTCTGGAGAAAATTGTAAGGAAAAAACGACCTCTTAAAGTCTTGGATCGTACCAGCAATCCCGAGAACTCTGTTGTTCCTAATTCCCAAAGCAATCTCTCAAGGACGCCTCAACTGGTGCAGCAACTGTTTATTATTTGAGCTTGCATAAGCATGTAGAAGCATCTGAAAACCATCTTTAATTGTTCATCATTTTAAATTCTAGGAACCTACTACTCTTTTTGGAACCATGTGTAAAAACAATAATAAAGTAGTACCAACACGTTACCACTACGTATTACAAACAAAAAACGACCTCGCAAAACATTGGATCCTAAAAGCAATTCTGAGACGGTTGTCCATAATTCCCAAAGCAAGCTCTCAATGACGTCTTAAGTGGTGCAGGTACTGTTTATTATTTGAGCTTACATAGAGTATCTAGAAGCATCTGCAAACCATTATTAATTGTTCATTTTATCTCTAGGAACCTACTGCGTTTTTTAGAACCATGTGTGCGAACAATAATGTAGTATCGATACGAACACCGTTACCACTACATACTATGTCGGTATTATAATTCTTCTGAACCATCTCTTTGCATATGCTATTTGATAATCGTTGTGGAATGTAAAAAAGTAACATTTATATGTTAATGTGTGTACCAGTAATACTATACTGGAGGCTATATCCCTTTTGATCCTTATCGACAACAGCCTAACATCATGGTTGGACTCTTGCAGGTACTTAATTAACTTGATTATATTGTCAAGGTTCAATAGCTTTTGATTTGAACAAATAACAATATTGGTTTGTGTTGTGCATGTGTACGCGGTTGAAGGAGCAATTGCGAAGAGGACAAAATTCGCATAATCCATGCGCGCAAAAATACCCGTGCGAACAAGAATATAGATGAAACAGAAAAAATAAGAACATAACCATTGTCGTCAAAATACTTATCTACTATCCAAGACTTGATTATTGTTATATGGATTTTAAAACGAACCTTGTCAATGCACCAGTTTGTTTTATCTTTTGATATTAAGTTTTTATTGTTGATTCATCGCGCGTAATGCCAATTGATTCATAGTACATTAGTTCTGGATTTAGAATATGTGATGTACTAAAAGAAGAGAACTACAAGAACAAGTCTACTTTGGACATGTTCTTACTGTGGAGGCTCAACTTTTAGTTTTCTTCTTTCAACTGTTCTTTGGTGCTCATGCTTGTACGTGGATATATGAGTAAATTGTAACATGAGTAAGCAAGGGATTTTTATAAGTTATGGATGTAGCTAGTTGAAGTGTTTGATCTTTGAATTGTTTTATAGGAACTTTGTTTTACATTTTCTTTTAACATGTCGACGGAAAGATAATACAGGTAATAAGCAATAACAAAATGTAAAGCAAAATGAGTTTAGGGAAGATGAACTAAAAAACCATTGTAGTCCCAAATTCATCGTAAAATATCACAACTACTCATTCATTAATAGCTTTATAAGTGATGTTCTTCAATGTTTCTTCAAGTGATGCTTCATTATACCCATTAAGGGAAGCACGAGTTAAATATGAAACTTATTCCTTTGAGATCTTTGTATTATATAGCTGACTTTTTTTATATCGCCTCGCTCTTTTTCTCCATCCCCAACAAAGCCTCTTCATTCAAACATTTTTTTTCCTCTTTCTCTCCAGCTCCAACAAAGCTTCTTTATGAATATTTTTTATTTCGACTCCATCAAAGCTTCTTCGCCAATTTATTTGATTTTTTTTTTGTTTTTTTTCTTTTTGCTCCCGCTCCAATTAAGCTTCCTTTCGTAAATGTATATATTTTTTTTAGCAAAGTTTCTTTATGCATATTATTTTTTCATTTTTTTTTAAGATGTTACCAGGCGATTTTCACATGATCATCTTTTGACTTTCGTCAAGAATAATAGATAAACTTGGTTAAAGCGAAAGCTTACCAACACATATTTCGAGAAATATGTAAGCTAGTTAAACTCAACTCGAAATATCAAATGTGTATAATGTAAAGTATATATAGCTATACGACTTTTGTCTCAATAGGAGATAGAATAGAAATAGCCTTCTGAGTGATAGATGAGTTCAAGTCTCCACGTACCTTTTGTTGATGAAGTTCCACAAGCTCCCCTTAGTAGTTCTTCGTCTTCAATCGATGAACGCCGTGAAGTATAAAGCTCAACTACACATTGTATCCTAATCCGAGACATAGCTATAAGTAGACTAGAAATCGAGATTTATAGTTTTGACAACTAAACTTGACAAACAAGCTTGAGATAACAACGCTTGCGAGTTCGACCGAGCAATGCTCTAACAATCTCCCCCTTTGTCAATTTTACTGACAAAACTATCAATACATATGGATTACAAAGTAAATAAACTTTGTAGCTTCTCATCCAAATGCTTGATTTCCTTGGTTTTTCAACATTACTCGAAATCTTCATCACTTCCAAGTACTCCAGTGATTCTGAACGTGTTCAACTCAGCATCATAGTTGTTGAAGATCCGTAGCCATAACAATATATAAAAACAAGATGTTTTCGTATTGTTATACAATTTCATAGTATTATTACACAGCATCAAAGTTCAATTGTATTACAACTTTGACAATAATACTACGTGTATCACTCTCCTTAGTCAATACTTCATCTCACAATGAAAACCACTCCCCCTTACATAATGATCCGTAAACCATATGTATTTGTAGTGTGAACTACACAATAATTCTCCCCCTTTTTGTCAATATAAATTGACAAAGGTACTAAAACTAGTGGGATCATAATGAAATTCTCATAGAGATACTTCATGACTAAAAGAGAACATATCAACTTTGTTTCGATGATTTCACATAGTCGAAACTTAATGTATTCATCAAGGAGTTTATAAAGATACAAGAAAACTCCTACAATATTCCACAGCCGCACTCCCCCACAAAGATTTGGCAATTAAGCACAAGTTCAATTAAGAACTCCCCCCATAAAATGTCATTCCCGGAAGAACAACAAGAGCGACCTTACTTTTACAAGAAAAGAAGGATTTCTTTGGACATTAACAAATCACATGAAACATGAATTTGTATCCTGAAAACTCAATAAAATTAACCATAAAGGAACCTCAATGATTAATTTAATCGGAAATGCTCAACATAAGAAAACTTACGGAGCCGTACAGTACTTTTACATAGAAGTGGATCAGGGAAAGATCAATACTGCGGAATATTCAAAGATTCATTATATTTTTCATCAATATTTTCATAATGATATCACAGACTTAATATTTGCAATTCAAAAGTTCATTCTATTTTCCATCAATATTTGCATAATGGCACAATAGACTTAACTTTTGACATATATGGGACAATCAAAGTTCACGGACGTAAACACATATCCCATAACATTATTTGCAATATATAAAACCAATAAAGATTAATACTGCAAAATCATCTTCCAAATAAACTTTAGAATTTAAATAAATAAATCTAAAAACATTGCAAGATGAAAATCGTTGGCAATAGCTATGTGTAATCACAATATACGCTATTCCAAACCCTAGCTATCCTTCTTAAACCACAAGAATAAATTCTTATAAGAAGTTTCCTAGACATTAAGATAAGAGAAGAGAAACTAACCATCATCTTCGTCATCGGAGTTCATCCAAGATGCTTGAACTTTTTCCATTTCTTCCTTGATTTTGGGAAACTTTGTAGCAATCACAAGATTGTTCTTGCACTCATTTTACCTAGGAATTGATCTTACGCACACCCTTGCGAATTTGATGAAGAAGACTCAAGATGGTAGGATTAAAAAAGTGGGGGTACAACAACCACACCCAATATTTCGCTTAGCAATCTGTTTGGAAAAACTCCAATATACTTTCTAGAAAATCAACTAGACAGTCAGACTCAATCTAGATAAAAAGTATATCTAAGAGTTTATATCTCAATCTCTCGATTTGATATATACTCAAGAAAATAGAAATCTGCGAGTCTTTATCAAATACTAGAGAGATAACTTGGATGGTACCAAAGACCAATATCCAAGTATCAATCAATTTAAATCAACAACCAAAAGGTCGTATATTCTAATTGATTGAACACCGCACAACCTGTGATATTTCAATTATATAACAAAATATAATGCGGAAAAGAAATAACACAGACACCAGAATTTTGTTAACGAGGAAACCGCAAATGCAGAAAAACCCCGGGACTTAGTCCATATTGAACACACACTGTATTAAGCCGCTACAGACACTAGCCTACTCCAAATTAACTTCGGTCTGGACTGTAGTTGAACCCCAATCAATCTCACACTGATCCAAGGTACAATTATGCTCCTACGTCTCTGATCCCAGCAGGATGCTACGTACTTGATTTCCTTAGCTGATCTCACCCACAACTAATAGATAAATTTGTATCACACAGAAAAGTATACGGTAATAGATAAATCCGTCTCCCACGAATATACCTACGAGTTTTGTTCCGTCTTTTGATAAATCAAGGTGAACAAGAACCAATTGATAAACCAGACTTATATTTCCGAAGAACAACCTAGTATTATCAATCACCTCACAATAATCTTAATCGACGCAGCGTAAAAAGATATTGCGGAATCACAAACGATGAGACGAAGTTTTTGTAATTTCTTTTATATCTTGCCTATTGGAGATATCAATCTCAAGCTAATTATTACAATTGTACTCGTACGATAGAAACAACAAGATCAGATCAGACAACTACAAGAAAGTAGTATCGGTCTGGCTTCACAATCCCAATGAAGTCTTTAAGTCATTAACCTGGTTTAGAATAAGAAACCAAAGGTTAAAGGAGAATCGACTCTAGCTTAGCACAACTAGTATCACACAGAAGGTGTGGGGATTAGGTTTCCCAGTTGCTAGAGTTCTCCGGTATATAGTCTTTCAAATCAGGGTTTGCAATCAATTTTAGCTTGGTAACAAAGCATTCAATATTCATCGTTATATGAAAACCTGATTAGATTCAAGCTAATATCTTTCAACCGTTAGATCGAAAACTAGCTTGTTATACACAAATGCAATGCACGTTTCTAGGCTTGTGTATCAGTACCCAAACTTGTACATTTGTTGGTTCAACAAGAGTTAACCAAATGGTTATCCATATGATCACTTTCATATCAACCATATTCTTCTTCACCATAGTTCAGGTGGCTCAAATGAACTAGTTAGAGAGTTGTTCAATTTCAAGGAAATCTTATGTAACAACACAAGACACAATTGAAGCAAAAACGATTTGATTCACTCGAATCGGTTCATGAACTATATAGCCACTGTTTGCAATTTGAATTCCTTAGTTTATATAAGAATAAGTTCACAAACATCGTTTTTAGATATAACCTACTCAAGTTCGCGGACTTAAGTTCCCGGACGGAGTTCACAAACTCCAGCAGAATTTCTCGGGACGAGAACTTCCACAAGTTCGCGGACTGAGTTCGCGGACTTGTCTCACGCCACCATTCCGGTTCTCTTGATCAACAAAGTTCGCAAACTTCGGTTCAAGGAATAATGACTTATACATATATGTGTTTCCACAACAATGCTTATATCCTCCAACGGTTATATAATCTAAACTCTCATTTCAATCATTGAAACATTCTTAGAGGACGTTGATATTCTATAGTTGTTATTCACAAACTATTTTTCGTCAAAGTAAGCAATTTTCAAAGTGATTGAAACTTGTCATGACTTTCGTCACTAGGTAAAGATGAACTTGGTTAAAGCGAAAGTTTACCGACACATATTTCGAGAAATAGATAGGCGAGATAAACTCGGCTCGAAATAGGAAATGTTTATTATGTAAGTCTATATACCAAAACCACTTTTGTCTCAAGATAGGAGATAAATAGACTTTCGAGTGATAGATAAGTTCAAGTCTCCACATACCTTTTAGTCGATGAAGATCCACCAATTCCTTGAGTAGTCCTTCGTCTTGTATGATGATTTCCATGGAGTTCTTGAGCTCAACTACACTTTCTATCCTAGTCCGAGACCTTAGCTATAGTAGAGTAGAAATAAAGACTTGTAGTTTTGATCACTAACATTGACAAACATGCTTGAGATAGCAACGCATGCGAGTTCGACCGAGTAATGCTCTAACAATCTCCCCATTTGTCAATTTTAGTGACAAAACTATCAATACATATGGAATACAAAAAATAAGTAAATTAACTTTTGTAGATCCTATTCCACATGTCTAATCTTCAACATTACTCGAAATCTTCGTCACTTCCAAGTACTCCAATGATCCCAAAGGTTGTAAGTTCAGCATCATCGTTGTTGAAAATCCATAGCTATAACAACGAGAAAACAAGAGTTCTCAATCATTGTTATACAATGTCATAGTATCATTACACATTGTAAAAGTTCAATTGTATCACAACTTCAACAACAATACTATGGTGATATGTATCACTCCCCCTTAGTCAATACTCCATCTCACATGGAAACCACTCCCCTTTACATAATGAACCGAAAACCATATGTATTTGTAGTGTGAACTACATATTAATTCTCCCCCTTTTTGTCAATAAAATTGGCAAAGGTACAAGAACGAGATCCTAATGAAATTTCCGAAAGAGAAATTTCATGACCAAAAGAAAGAAACACATATCATCTTATTTAGATGCAATCATATAGCCGAAGCTAAATGCATTCATCAAGGAGTTTATAAAGATACAAGATAACCCCTATAATATTCCACAGCCGCACTCCCCACAAAGATTTGGCAATTAAGCACAAGTTCAATTAAGAACTCCCCCCCATAAAATGTCATTCCCGAAAGAACAACAAGAGCGACCTTAATTTCGAAAGAAAAGAAGGATTTCTTTGGACGCAACACATAAGGAATTCTGACAGAAAATCCAATCTTACGGAAACAAATACATAATTGAAGTAAACACTACTGGAATTTCATACTCAATTTCCCAAAAGATCGAGATAAGCACAGGGGCAAGAGTCATAGAAACAATTAATGAACCAAAACAACACCAATAGACTGCCATAAGTGTTGAAAAGTAGCAGTGTCTAATGGTTTAGTGAGAATATCAGCCAATTATTGTTCGGAAGGCACAAATTCCATACTTATGATACCATTTTCATAGAGATCTCGAATAAAATGGTACCTTATATCAATGTGCTTTGTTATTGAGTGCTCAACAGGATTCTCAGTGATTCGAATCGCACTAGAGTTATCACAAAAGATCTTCATTATTCCAGTATCAATTCCATAATCAGCTAGCATTTGTTTCATCCATAGAAGTTGAGTGCAACATGACCCATCAACAATATATTCTGCTTCACATGTAGACAGGGATTGTGAATTCTGCTTCTTGCTATGCTAAGCCACAAGATTCAGCCCTACGTAGTAGAAACCCCCTGATGTACTTTATCTGTCTTCTACACATCCTGCCCAGTCAACATCTGAATAAGCAGAAAGGTCAGTGTTAGTATCAAAAGTATAAGATAGACCATACCCGACAGTGTGATTGACATATCGTATGATCCTTTTTGCAGCTGCAAGATGAGATTCCTTTGGATTAGCCTGAAATCTAGCACAACAACCAACACTAAAAGAAATATCAGGTCTAGTAGTTGTAAGATATAAAAGGCGACCAATAATAGATCGATACAATTTTTGATCTACCTTAACTCTTTTCTCATCTCTGTGCAGTTTACCAGTTGTGGGCATAGGTGTCAGTTTTGGAGATGACTTATCCAGACCAAATTTTGACACAAGATCCCTTGCATACTTTTCCTGGGATAAGTAAATTTCATCCTTATGTTGTTGAATTTGTAATCCTAAGAAGATTTTTAATTCAACATTGCTCATTTCAAATTCTTTAGCAAGAGAGACTTGGAAATCCTTTGCAAATCTCTCAGAAGTTGAACCATAGATGATATCATCTACATAGACTTGAGAAATGACAACATCTTTCCCACTCCATTTGGTAAACAAAGTTTTATCAGCTCCACCTCTTGAAAAACCTTTTCTAATGAGAGAAGTGGTAAGTTTTTCAAACCAGGCTCTAGGTGCTTGTTTTAACCCATATAATGCCTTTTTGAGCTTAAGAACATGATCTGGGAAATCAAGGTTTTTAAATCCTTTAGGTTGAGCAACATATACTTCCTCCTTTAGAATTCCCTTTAGGAATGCGGATTTTATATCCATTTGGAAAAGCTTAACCTTGAGAAAACAAGCATGAGCTAATAAAAGTCTAATGGACTCAAGTCGTGCCACAGGAGAAAAGGTTTCGTCAAAGTCGATACCTTCAATTTGTGAGTATCCTTGAGCGACAAGTCTGGCTTTATTTCTGATAATTGTGCCAAATTCATCAGTCTTGTTCTTGAATATCCATTTTGTTCCAACAATATTAACATTGGAGGGACAAGGTACGAGTTCTCATACGTCTTTTCTTTGAAATTGATTTAACTCTTCATGAATTGCATTCACCCAAAAGGGATCGTTCAGAGCTTCATCAATATTTCTTGGTTCTACTTGTGACGGATAACAACCAAAATTGCACATGTTTTGAAGTTTCCCTCTAGTCTTAGCTGTAGAATCTCTTCTCCCCTATAATACTGTTGGAATCATGATTCCTTTGAACCCAGAGGTGTCGTGGAGGGACACGTTCTCGTTCGTCAGGAGTAGCCTGATCAGTGCTCTTCTCCTCGTCACTAGAAATATCAGGATCAGCAACAGTTGGGATAACTTCAACTGATTCTGGTATTTCTTTGACTTTCTCAATTGTCTCGGTTGGAGGCAATTCAGAAGGAGGATCATCATGATGAAAATCACTAATATCATCAATGATAACATTAGCAGATTCCTTCATGACCTGGGTTCTGAGATTAAATACTCGAAAACCACGTCTATCAGAAGCATAGACAAGAAAGATACCTTCATCACTTTTGGTATCGAATTTCCCTTTATGTTCTCGATCTTTTAGGATATAGCACTTACTTCCGAACACTCTAAGATAGTGTAGGTTGAGTTTTCTTCCATACCACAACTCATAAGGAGTGTTTAGGGTTTTAGACCGTAAGTAAACACAGTTGATCAAATAACATGCTGTAAAGACAGCTTCTCCCCAAAACCTTAGAGGTAAGTTTTTGTTATGGAGCATTACCCTGGCCATTTCCTGAATGTTCCTATTCTTTATTTCTGCAACTCTATTAGCTTGAGAAGTAATGGGTGGTGAGTATTGTTGAATAATTCCAAGTTCGTCACAAAATTCAAACACCTTAGTGTCCTTGAATTCAGTTTCACGGTCGCTCCTAATTTTCTTTAGTTTGCGACCTTGTTCGTTCTGGATTCTTTTAACAATAATCTTGAATTCATCAAGGGTTTCATTCTTATGAGACAGAAATGCAACCCAAGTGAATCTGGTGTAGTCATCTACCATAATTAAAGCATACTTCTTACCATCAACTGTGGGTTGTTGAATAGGTCTGAAGAGATCCATATGAATTAAATCAAGTGGAGCTTTAGTGAGAATATCTCAAGATGATTTATGGTGAATTTTCGTTTGTTTACCCTTTTGACAGGCACCACATACACCTTCAATCTTTGCATTGATTTTGGCAACGCCTCTAACAAGTTCTTTTGTTAATGATCTTAGTTAGAAGACGGTAGTTGATGTGACCAAAACGCTCATGCCAAAGATGTGTAGATTCCACCTTAGTCAAATTGCAACAGTTGCTGAACTGAGTATCAAGAAGATAACAGTTGTTTTTACCACGAGTTCCTTGAAAAATTACTTTCCCAGTTTTGTCTATAATGTCACATTGATAGACGCATTTATGTGTCTATTTTGTTCTCAATGTTCTGTATTGTTAGACTCGATTAAATACTTATTGTGTTATTTTATGTTTTTGTAGATGTTTTTGGAAAAATAAGCTCTTGCTGAGAAATTGGCTCGAAAAGTGGTGTTTTACACCCTATGATAGAGTACTAAAGACACCCCAGAAATACACCGGAGGAACCCAGAAAAATTACTAAAGGCACCCCAAGGGACATGTGTTATTCGGACTCCAGCAACGGATAAGGGGGAGACCACTGGATAAGGGTGACCTTCTTCGCAAATTCGAAAAATAGAAAATATTTTCTCTTCACTGGCAGATTTTCTCGATTGCATTTGGACGTGATTTTGTGCGATACAATCGCTGAAACTTTGTGGAAACATGTAATATATCATAACAGAGCTGGTATGGGTGATTGTTTCGACTGAATTTGGCTGGATAATCACGTGGAAGAAATCAGAGTCCATGTTAATGTTATTGAGTTTTTATTTGTCAAAGAATATATAAATGAACCTTGTGTAGTGAATTCAGCCAAATCCTTAGTCCCAGTACCTCTCACCCATTGTTAATATATTTGTATATATATTTTTATTAAATCTAAAAATTCCATTTCCTTCACAAGTCTGAAACGAATCCTATTTACTACAACCCCATCAAAAATCAAAATCATTTTGGCGCCGCCGACGCGGATTTGTGCTTAGGTAGAATTTTTAGGGGTTTTTTTTTATTTCATTTGTTCTTTTTACGTTTCTTTGGGTGTATCTTTGTATTACAGGTTTGAAGTTGGATACTAAAGACTTGGAATCAAAGCTTAAAGCTAAAAGAGAAGGAAAAAAAAAAAAAAAAAAAAAAAAAAAAAAAAAAAAAAAAAAAAAAAAAAAAAAAAAGAGAGAGAGAATTTATTTATTTATCATTTTTTTTAGAGACCTTCCATTTTTTGTAATTATTATTATTATTATTATTTTTTTTGTATTTCTTCTCTTTTGCAATTTATTTGGACTTTGGACTTGGACAATTATTTTAATTTTTTTAAACCTTAAGGAAGGGTACATTAAATATAAAACTGTTTGCAGAGAAGGACGACGATTACAATATCGTCTCGGCCCCTCGGGTTCGCACATGACATAGGAGTCGTGGCCCGAGTCGACTTCAGCGGTTCTGCGCCCGTCTGGTACGGGAGGTAAGCTTTCGAAACACCCGCGAATCCCCTGTCAGCGGGTTTATTGTATGCCTTAAGGTGAATATATGCCGAGGATTTAAATACGGTTGTTTTAATTTCCTAGTAAAGGGAAAGGCCTGGCCAAATTAAGATAAGGACTCGGATTTCATCACCGTTTCCTTCTTGCCCGCTTTAGGAAAACGAAACCAAACGCGAACCTAAGCTTAAAATTTTGACTAGAACGAGACCTATAGGGTAACGAGCTTAGTAGGAAAGTCGTTCGAAAAATATTGGTTACTCTTTTAGCATACTTCGAAGTTCATGATGGTTTCTGTGAGTTGAATGCGTGACTGCGCCGCCTTGTGATAGCGGTGAGGCCTTGGGTATCAAAGCTCCACTGAGCTTCCCTCGCCTCAATTCAACTTACTTTGACTCGGATTGATTCCATAGGGGTTTGCTTAAATTGTAACGAATTCCCTTTCGAAGGATTAGAAGCTGGTCTAGAAACAATCTAAGTGGATCCATCATGCTTGTTGTTTGCTAGATTTTATAGGTTTGATTTGGTCGAGTCAGCCTTGTTTGTGATTGTGTAGAATTCCCTTGCAATTAAGAATGTCGAACTGGTATGATAGAAGCCAATACAATGATTATCGACCTAAATTTGAATATGGACATCATCCTTTTTATGACCATGTTGGGAATAGTGGTTGGGAACGCCATCCTTTGGAAGGATATGGGTCATACCCTGGTGAGCCCAATTACTATCCACACATGCATCAGTCTTACGAGCAAGAATATTATAGTACTAGTTCTTCGTCTCTAGAGGATACAATCAAACTATTGAAAAGTAGTCCTTTTTATGATCCCTCTGTTCCTATTCCTCCTTTAGAAGAGTCCCCCAGGGAGTTAGCTGAGTCGACGCGTAAGTTAGATGAGATGAATAGTGTAATTATAGACGAAAGAACTACAATAATGAGTGAACTTTCTATAGAGGAATCCCTCAAGCTGATGGCTGAGACGAACGAAAGACTTGCTCGAAATAATCTTACTTTCCAATATAGTGTTTCCAATAATACCCTTAAAAATGAGGATAGTTATTTTCATAATCAAGATGAATAGGTTAAAATTGGTAACACTACTTGTTTCGATGAGGTTCGATATTTTTCATGTTATTATGATAAGGATAGTGTTGATGAAGAATCATACTTATGTAGGAATAGTGATCAGGAAATGGTTACTCCAATTGAGCTTTACAATGATAATATTATTTCTAGTTCAAATCCAAATAATTTTAATAATTATTCACCTATTCAAAAGGACGAGGATTTGACTAGAGATACCCTCGTTTTAGACGATGTAGTATTTCATGTTTACAAAGCCGATAATGATTTAGAGGAACGAGTTTATTCTGAGAATTTTTAAAGTCTAGCGATTTAGAAACAATAATCTTAGACGAAGAAGATGAACTCGTAGAGATGAGTGAGGATGAACCTGACTTAGAAGAATCAATTGACCATTTCCAGGAATCTGATGACCTAGAAATTAGGGAAGTTGTGACTAGTCTTTCTAGAGACTTTGGGGGTGATTATCATTCTCCATGTGCTTTAACTCATAGAAAGTTCCCTCGTGTAGGACTTGACATTTATGCCTCAACCATATTACAAGATTATCTTCATACATGTTTTCCCGAACCTAATGATGTCCATAGAGAAGCTTAGTTGTTAGAAACCCATCCTATGGTTGATGTGGTTAACCCAGGCTATGATACCAAGATTGACTTTGTTTTCCCACCAAAAACTTTTCTTCCAATTGAGGGAACATATGATTTTCAGATGTGTCGGATATTAAGTTTTGAGAGTAAACCTAATAACTTTAGGATATTAGGGTCGACACATTTTCTTAAGAATGACCATTATTATGGTCAACTTTGTGAGTCAAATCTAATTGACTTAGAGGATCCCCAATTATTCAGGTTGTTGTTATGTGCTTCTAAGTTCTTAGTTGAGTTTTTCTAGACTCTAATACCTGAACCGGATCTTAGCTTTGAGGAAATCCAACCGATGAAAACTTTTTATTTAGACCCTTTTATAGAGCCTGAACCTGAACCACAACTAGATGTAGTTGTCTTAAGCAAGGGTATGTTCGGTATCTTTTTGGTCTATTGCAGTTTCCTCTTCTTGTGGGTAACACGTTTTGATCCAGATGACCCACAATTATTCCGGCTACTACCATATGATTCTACGTGGTGACTAATCCTTGCTTAGTCTGGCTGAAGACTTTAAACTTAGCACTTCTTGGGAGGTAACCCAATATTCATGCGACACGGTAATATCTTTCCTTATCTCTTTTGCTTCATTGGTAACAGTTTCTCCTTGTTCATGATTTTAATTTCATCTTTAGAACATTGAGGACAATGTTAGATTTAATTTTGGGGGTATGGGAGAAAGTTCTTAGTTGCAATAAATAAGCTCCAGAGACTAGAAATTTATGCTTATTAAGGTTGGCACTAACTAATCTAAGTGGATGGAAGCATTTTGGTTGTAGGATTTGAGGAACCAATCTGATTAGATGGAAACATCTGAAGAGTCTATTCATAAAAGCACAAAGCTCAGGTGTTAGAAAAAGAAAACATGGTAGTTTCGCCATATCCTCGTGATGGAAACATTGAAAGAATCCTGATCACTTCTTTTTTTTTTTTCTTTTTACCATTACTAGGGTGAAATAGAGTGACTGAGATGAAAAAAAAAAATTGAGACCAGACCACCAGACCAACCGGAATAAATATAATAAAGTCGACCACTGGTACCCTTGTATATGCCAGCTGAGTTGACCTAGAGTTAGGATTATCGACCACTGGTTCCCTTGTATTTGCCAGTGTGTCGATATTAGTCCAGACCAGTATCTCAGTCCATTAGGATAGGTTCACCTTAGTCAACATCATCCACATTTTTCTCTACATCCATCTTCTTAATCGATCCATGTGATTGGTTGACTCCGGTTTATGATGTCCAGAAACTATCTGAGTAGAGCTCTGTCACTTTATATGAATTTTAGTATGCTTGAGTGCAAACTCGTGTACAACAATTGAAATTTCACATCAGGGTACTTCCTCCTGTAGTCAATAAGTATGCCAACCAAGGAGATTCTTTAGTGCCTTCCAAGGTTCTGCATAGATAGCTAGGGTCTGGAGTAATGGTTTTGTGGGCACACCTCTGGTAAACCCTCCCGAGATTAACTCGGTTTTATTTATTTTTTATTAGTTTTTCTCGAGGACTAGCAAAAAATAAGTTTGGGGGTATTTGATAGATGCATTTATGTGTCTATTTTGTTCTCAATGTTCTGTATTGTTCGACTCGATTAAATACTTATTGTGTTATTTTATGTTTTTGTAGATGTTTTTGGAAAAATAAGCTCTTGCGGCGAAATTGGCTCGAAAAGTGGTGTTTTACACCCTAGGATAGAGTACTAAAGACACCCCAGAAATGCACCGGAGGAACCCAGAAAAATTACTAAAGGCACCCCAAGGGACATGTGTTATTCGGACTCCAGCAACAGATAAGGGGGCGACCACTGGATAAGGGGTGACCTTCTTCTCAAATTCAAAAAAATATTTTGGCGGGAAAATATTTGCTCTTCACTGGCAGATTTTCTCGATTGCATTTGGATGTGATTTTGTGCGATTCAATCGCTGAAACTTTGTGGAAACATGTAATATATCATAACAGAGCTGGTATGGGTGATTGTTTCAACTGAATTTGGCTGGATAATCACGTGGAAGAAATCAGGGCAACAAGGGTTTGAAAGTGATATTCACGGATTTTCAGCAAGTTTGATGTGTGCTGCTCGTGTTTGGATGACACTTAGTCATTGAAGATGCGTGTAGAAGCTAAATAAGGGAGTATCAGAAGCTGTTTACGCGTGGAGAATCATTTCAGGGAAGAAAATATTCGGAAAATATTTTCTTTTAACACCGAGTAATGGAGGATCATGGAGAGTTAATGAGCGTGATTTCTTGTCGTTGTTGGGTATAAATAGTTTCCCTGGGTGTCCTAGAAGGGTGTCGAGAGTTTGGGGTCGAGAGGAGGTCCAGAGAAGCATAAATCAAGAGTTGATGAAACTCTGTTTCTGCTGCTGCTGCTGATGAAGAACACCAAGAACACGAAGAACAGACTCGCAAGGACAGTCGTTTATCAACAGTATCTAAGACGCGCAGCCGTGGGTCGCAGTGCAGTCTAAACAGCAGCAGCACTTGTGTTTTATCGTTCATTCTGTGACGCTTTTTGTGCGTCGCAGATTACAGTTTTACACCATTTTCTCCTTTTCTCTCCATTGTAAACACCATTTGAGCTATAAAAATATATTTTGAGCGTGTTTTCATCATGAGGAGCTAAAACCCAACACTGGGACGACGGAGGAGGCTGAATTTCATCCTTGGGGTAACTTATTTTATTCTTTTTTATGACTTTTGCATTAAAATAAAATTCAAATATGATTTGAATTAATTGGTTGTTATTTAATTTGATGATGTATGCTTAGCTTAGTTGTTTTGATACATCATGCTCAGGACTTACAATCAATGTTTTAAGAATCTATCTTGGCAAAATCAGAGTTTATGTTAATTTTATTGAGTTTTAATTGTCAAAGAATATATGAATGAACCTTGTGTAGTGAATTCAGCCAAATCCTTAGTCCCAGTACCTCTCACCCATTGTTAATATATTTGTATATATATTTTTATTAAATCTAAAAATTCCATTTCCTTCACAAGTCTGAAATGAATCCTATTTACTACAACCCCATCAAAAATCAAAATCACACATCCATTTGCATTGAAGACAACTCGATGGCCTTTGTCACAAATTTGACTAACAGAAAGAAGATTTGCAGTCATACCTTTTACGTAGACTACATCATGGATTTCAGGTACACAGGATAATTTGATCGTCCCCTTCTTGCTTATGTAGCAACAACTCCCATCTCCGAATGTTACAGGCCCGCCTTCATAGTCGTCTGATGAGATGAACCAAGTGAGACCACCTATCATATGTCTGCTACATCCACTGTCAAGAAACCATTGAAAGGGTGATGTTGATTTTAAAGCAAAAGCTCTCATACTATTAGTACTATTCTATTTAGGGTTTCCTGATAGTTTGTATGTCTTTTTAGAGAAGCAAAAAGTTGTTTAGTTCTCTTTTGAAGATTATTTGCAACTTTTAGACTCTTTTGAAAAGACACACAATCATGTTGAAAGTGATTGGAGGAATCAGAAAACAAACATGGGCCAGCACCTTTTAGTTTAGCAGATCAGTTCTGAGTCAGATCAGTTTTCACAACATCAAATAGTTGTTTATCACCTGATCTACGCCACTTCTTCAGAGAGGAACAACTGGAGTTACTCAAATCCATCAAAGGACTTATAATGGGTTTCAAATCCTTAAGTATCGCAATTTCAGCAACAAGATCAGAATTGATCCGGATTTGTTCATCCAACCTTTTCTGGAGAATAACCAGTTTATCAGAACTTTTCCTACGATTGGTTTTTAAACCTGGTGAAGCGTTACAAGAGACTTTATCGTCCATAGAGTCAAATCGCTACAAACACAAACTTGTAAGGTCTTGAACGTGTTTGCCTGCTCTGATACCAATTGAAAAAGTGGGGGTACAAAAATCACACCCAATATTTCGCTTAGCAATCTGTATGGACAAACTCCAATATACTTTCTAGAGAATCCACTAGACAGTCAGACTCAATCTAGATAAAAAGTATATCAAAGAGTTTATATCTCAATCTTTCGATTTGATATATACTCAAGCAAATACAAATCTGCGAGTCTTTATCAAATACTAGAGAGATAACTTGGATGGTACCAAAGACCAATATCCAAGTATCAATCAATTTAAATCAACAACCAAAAGGTCGGATATTCTAATTGATTGAACAACACGCAACCTGTGATATTTCAATTATATAACAAAATATAATGCGGAAAAGAAATAACACATACACAAGAATTTTGTTAACGAGAAAAACGCAAATGCATAAAAACCCCAGGACCTAGTCCAGATTGAACACACACTGTATTAAGCCGCTACAGACACTAGCCTACTCCAAATTAACTTCGGTCTGGACTGTAGTTGAACCCCAATCAATCTCACACTGATCCAAGGTACACTTATGCTCATACGTCTCTGATCCCAGCAGGATGCTACGTACTTGATTCCCTTAGCTGATCTTACCCACAACTAAGAGTTGCTACAACCCAAAGTCGAAGATTTTAATAAACAAATTTGTGTCACACAGAAAAGTCTACGGTAATAGATAAATCTGTCTCCCACGAATATACCTACGAGTTTTGTTCCGTTTTTTGATAAATCAAGGTGAACAGGAACCAATTGATAAAGCAGACTTATATCCCCGAAGAACAACCTAGTATTATCAATCACCTCACAATAATCTTAATCGACGCAGCGAAAAAAGATATTGCGGAATCACAAACGATGAGACGAAGTATTTGTGATTTCTTTTATATCTTGCCTATCGGAGATATCAATCTCAAGCCAATTATTACAATTGTACTTGTACGATAGAAACATCAAGATCAGATCACACAACTACAAGAAAGTAGTATCGGTCTGGCTTCACAATCCCAATAAAGTCTTTAAGTCGTTAACCTGGTTTAGAAGAAGAAACCAAAGGTTAAAGGAGAATCGACTCTAGATTAGCACAACTAGTATCACACAGAAGGTGTGGGGATTTGGTTTCCTAGTTGCTAGAGTTCTCCCTTATATAGTCTTTCAAATCAGGGTTTGCAATCAATGTTAGCTTGGTAACAAAGCATTCAATATTCACCGTTAGATGAAAACCTGATTAGATTCAAGCTAATATCTTTCAACCGTTAGATCGAAAACTAGCTTGTTACACACAAATGCAATGCACGTTTCTAGGCTTGTGTAACAGTACCCAAACTTGTACATTTGTTGGTTCAACAACAGTCAACCAAATGGTTAGCCATATGATCACTTTCATATCAACCATATTCTTCTTCACCATAACTAGTTCAAGTGACTCAAATGAACTAGTTAGAGAGTTGTTCAATTTCAAGGAAATCTTATGTAACAACACAAGACACAATTGAAGCAAAAACGATTTGATTCACTCAAATCGGTTCATGAACTATATAGCCACAGTTTGCAATTTGCATTCCTTAGTTTATATAAGAATAAGTTCACAAACATCGTTTTTAGATATAACCTACTCAAGTTCGCGGACTGATATAACCTACTCAACTCAAGGAAATAAACCAACTCCGTAAACTCACGACTCCACCGAGAATTCTCAATTATGGAGGGACAAAGATTAGGAATACCAATTTTTCCGAAATACATCAAATCAAGACTAAGATAATTAGTAGGAAATTTCCCTTCAATCCAATCAACACTCTTGCCGCAAAGACCATTAGAAATGGTTTCATATGATGGTCTTTCTTTCCTTGGTCCCAATGGAATTTTGGTAATCTTTGAAATCAACTCTCTATCAACAAGGATCCTTTCTCTATTTATCATGGTCTTGAATTCCATGTCATCAAGATCAACATCATGGATGTTAGCATTGAAGATTCTTGTAAGAGTGTCAAAACCTTCACCAAGACCATTAAAGATGTTTCTAAGATCATATCTTTCAGAACACATCAAACCTTATTTATGACCACTAACCAAATCCAATTTCTTTTATAGAATGGAACCATTAGAAGAAATCCTTTCGAAGGTCTTACCACTAGAATCATTGATAAATCTAATTCTAATGGAGTCTTGGTCCTTAGGTATGTTCATACTCCTAAGAGAGAAAGAAACATGGTTTTTTAATATCTTTATAGAAACCTTATCATCATTATTGATTTTCCTCATGAACCCTAAAATTGAGAGTAAAAAGAAAAGAGAAAATCTTACTTGATATGCTCCTTGAGAATGATGATAAGCCTTTGCTCCTTATTGACCTCCACAAGGAATTTAAAGGAGTAAATTCGTGAACCCTAGAAACGCCCTTGCTCACGAACCCGAACAAAGAGATGAAGAAGAAGGGTATGCGTACGGGAACCCTTAACATAACCTGGTAGTGGGCCTGGACCCTGTTGATGGTGGTTTTTAGCTTAGGGTTAAAATTGTAAAGCCTTACATCTGATGTGACGTCACTCTGTAAGGAAAAGGAGCCATGAGTGTCCACCTCTTCACTGGCATATTTATTGAGCAACTCAATATTTTCTTATGAAATTTATCCATAATGGTGCATGTGGCAACAATCCCAAGTATTCTGTAAATTTTGGTACCTTGCCTACATTCGATTAATATAAGTTTCTTTGAATGCTTCCTGTACTATGTTCCCCGGCTGAATCTTAATGTTGATATGGCATGACAATTTTTATTCACTCGCAGCAGAGTAACACGAATTTCCAAGTATCAAGGATGAGGTCTTTGCATAAGGTATTCAATCATAAAGCATGCTGCTCTCTGGCAATGAACTTAAAAGAACTCTGTGTCAACACGTAGAATTCAATCAATTATCCTGACTAATTTGCAAAAGTTAGGGTTTTTGCGCCTTGCGCAGTATATCAGACCTTGCTTGTCGAAATTAAGCCTAGACAAACTAGATAATTAATCCGCCATGGATTAGCAGGTGAAAAATCTTGCCCAGAATCAGAAAACAAGGAGCCGCAGGATAGGAACAACAACAAAGGGAGGTGTGGCCATGCCTTAGGCCAACCAGCGCCATTGGCCACGCCCCATCCTAAACCGGCCCCATCTCCCTCGACCAATCAGGTTGTTCTAAAGCCGCCACACTCACACCAGAAGTGTAGCCACTCCTATGCTTGGCCCCCTCTCCTTCCTACCGACCAAATCAGGTCACTTTAAAATACGCCACGAGCACTAGAGGTGTGGCCGCGCTTTATGTTTGGCCGACCCCTTTTCTTGACCAGTTAGTCACTCTAAACTCGCCACCATACATTAAAGGCCAAACGACCCTGCAGCGCCACCATACTAACTGGAGGGCCAAAGGCGCCTTGCCACAACAACATATTAATCGGCATGCCAACACGCCACTCTGCCTTAGTAACATGCCAATGTGCCACAAATGATGCCACAATGCTCTAATCCACTTTCTGTTCGTGGCCAATGTCATAACGGACTCCAATTAGGATTTCATGATCGAAACAAGACTTTTGCTTCAGTAGCGTTAGACGAAACCTTAATTTTTGGTCATGGTCCACAACATGCCACGAGCCACTTTAGCCTTGGCCATGCCGCCAAGCCCTAACTTTGGCCATGACGCCAAATCCTAGCTTTGGACATGCCGCCAAGCCCTAACTTTGGCCACGACGCCAAATCCTAGCCTTGCCATGCCGTCAAGCCCTAACTTTGGCCATGGCGCCAAATCCTAGCCTTGGCCATGCCGTCAAGCCCTAACTTTGTCCACGGCGCCAAATCCTAACCTTGACCATGCCACAACGCCAAACAGGCATGCCAAGTGTACGTGCCAAACATTCCACTTACCGCGTCAACATGCTAACGACATGCCAAACCTTCCAAACGCGCCATAAATAGCGCCATACATGCTAACCTACCTCATGTTCGGGGCCAACGCCATGATAAGCTCAAATTAGGGTTTTTCTAGTCATAAGCACGACCCTACATTAACCAAATCCCTAATTTTCGCAAAAAAAATTATGCCACTTCGGACCCACAACATGCCACGAGCCGTGTGGGGCCCAGGAAGCCCTAGGAATGGCGCCATATCATATCCATCGACGGCAATCCTTGCTCATGTGGTCGTTTCCACATTACGGCCTTGCCATAGTTCCTTTGGCATAGCTATGGCACCGTTTACACAAAAGTGTCACCATGTCGCGGCCGCATGCCACACGCACCAATTAGGGTTTCAACATGCCAAACCCTAATTTAGGTAAAGTTGTTACGCCAACCAAGCCAAGTAACGTTTCCCAGAGCATTGGGATTGATGTGGAAACATGGCCAATGTTGCCACACCATATTTGGGTCTAACACCGATGTGCCAAAGCAGCTGCCACGGCTACGCCACTGGCATGCCGCTATGCCATGGCTCCGTCAGGCGCCACTATGCCAATGGCGCCACTTCTCTATACAACAAGATGCGGCCATAATCAATGGCCATCCTTCCTCATGAGATGCAATCTCAGCCATCCAAGTTCGCCACAGAACTGACAGACTTGTGGCAAGTTTCATACGACCAGCTGCCTAAATCTAGTGGCCAGGCGCCACTTGCATCATCGTGCCACTGACATACACGAGCCATGCCGGCCATGCCACATTGCCACTGGCGTACACCAAAACACCACCGCGTCATTATCAGGCGCCAACGCAAGGTAGCCATAATCAACGGCTACCCTCCTTCATGAGATGCGATCTCAGCCATCGAAGTTCACCACCGAACTGATAAACCTGTGGCAATTTTTAGGCGACCAGCCAAAACGAGCATAATAGCATTACATGCTATTTTCCTGTGGTAAGTCCCTTGACTTTGACTTGCCACACGTAGCAAAGTGCTACATGTTTTCCACGAAAACACTCGAGACATCAAACATGTCACAGACTGGGGGATGCTCATCAGGGTATTGGTCTGGCGGTTTACAGCGTGCGGCGTGCAATGCGCCCGTTACAAGAAAGTGTCATGAAGCAGGACAATTAGTGGTGGTAAAAAGTAACGGTGTAAACGAATTCAGTTCCTTCATCATGGAAGCATAATGACTGACGGTTACACGTTACTCTATTCTTCCACCACTCAATCATTTCCACTTCCTACGAGACCAGGGTCCGTTTCAATATGACTTGTATAAATAGGCTTCACCTATTTTCACCAAACAACAAGTTTTTGGTCGGCAACAACACAGTATCTAGAAATCACCTGGTAGCTTTCCATTCTGCTAGCCAGTTCTACTTTCAGATACGAGTCATAAGCAACCACACCTTCAGAATCAACTATTCTGGTCTCAACACTCTCTTCGCTTCCTTCCCTAAGACCAACCCTTCTTCTTCACTTTGTGACCGAAGCAAGCCTGGAACGGCCATTTCTTGGTTTAGGCCCGGATTGTACAGATTGATCTCTCGAATCAAAAGTACTCACGTGCAGCTTATTGTTTAGGGTTTAGATTCGTTTCTCATCCACACACCCAAATTTACCAAAATCAGCAGAAACGGTTTTCACCCACAAACAGACCCATACTGGTTCGGTAACCCATAAAGGGAAATAAGATTCCAATTTTAAACTAAAACCAAGAGGTTTGCACATGGAGAGAAACCAATGTGATGACGAACAAAGTGTATAACCGCACAATATCAATTAACCTCAGGCGGGTAGGAGGAATCCATTAAGAGAGTTTTTCCTCAAAAAAGAAAAAAAATAATTTCAAAAAAAACTAACCCTTAATACAAAACAAATCAGGCTATTACTTGCCCCACTTCAAATTATATACAAATGGGGTGGAGCCAATCTTGTTACCAAGAGGCAAGATGAACAGAGGAAACCTCTTGCACCTTTTCCGGTCGATATTTGTGAAATGTACCAGAAGTATAATCATAGTAATGATGATTCTCGGGGTTATTTGAAATTTTTGACTCCCTCTTCTTATGATTAAAGGAAGTTTTTTTTCCAATTACTGGAACTTGCAACACCACAAGTAAAAATCTTTTTATCGATTTTGACTGAGTTGTTGCCAAAATTCGAAGGTATGTCAAGGATGACAAACTCAGAATTTTTTCCAGTACAAGCCTTTTCCTTAATCAAGACCAGTTGTTCCAGAGATTTTAAAACGTTTTTAAAAGCCAAAAATAGATCTTTGTCAATTGATCCATCACGATAGTATTCCTCAAAAAGATTAATAAGAAGTCTAGTGAGGTTCCATATCGTTGAGCTTTTATTCACACGTTTCCTGCAACGAACCTTTTTGAAGGAATCATTAGTTTTTCCTTTAGATTGTTTTCTATCATCTGGGATTTCTAACGTCTTAGATGATGAGAGATTATCTTGAGAGACCAGCAGTCTTGAGAAGAATAAACTCTGAACAATCTTTGAGGAATTCTGGTATGCGTTACAGACGCCCATAACAAGTTTTCCAAAGTGATTTCCCATAGGAACAAACTTTAGGATCAAACAAACACAAACTTATTAGGTTTATCATGTTTGCCTACTCTGATACCAATTGAAAATGCGGGGATCGAACAACCACACCCAATATTTCGTTTAGGAAATCTGTATGGACTAACTCCAATATAATTCCAAGAGAATCAACTAGACAATCAGACTCAATCAAGGAAAATATATCCAAGAGCTATATATCAATTTCTCAAATCAATCTGCAATCGAACGGATAGAAATCTGTGAGCCGGATTAATAAGAGAAATAACTTGGATGGTACCAAAGACCAATAGCCAAGCGTCAATCAATTTCAATCAACAACCAAATGTTGGATTCACAAATTGATTGAACTACACACAACCTATGATATTTCAATTATATAAAAATATAATACGGAAAAGAAATAACACAAACACCAGAAATTTTGTTAACGAGGAAACCGCAAATGCAGAAAACCCCCGAGACCTAGTCCAGATTTGAATACCACACTGTATTAAGCCGCTACAGACTCTAGCCTACTACAAGTTAACTTTGGACTGGAATGTAGTTGAGACCTAACCAATCTCCCACTGATTAAGGTACAGTCGCGTTCCTTACGCCTCTGAATCCCAGCAGGAGTCTACACACTTGATTCCCTTAGCTGATCTCACCCACAACTAAGAGTTGATGTTGTTAGAGCATAGCTCGGTTGAACCCACCAAGCGTTGGTATGTCAAGTTTGGTTGTCATATTTTAGTGAATCAAAACTCATTTAAAGAGTCACTTGATTATATACTAGAGTCAACTTCGTATAGGTTAGATTGAAAGTGTTAGGATATGGGACTTACAAGTATTACATGAAGACTTGAAGAATGTGAAGAAGTATGGAGCTACAACGACAACATCATCATTCCTATTGAGGTTAGTAATATTTGACTTGAACTGTTTCTTTCCCTAACGTATCATTCAAGTCGTGCATATTGAAAACATAACTGCGAAGCTGTCTATGAAACTCTAGTTGGACATAGTATTAAAATACGAGGTTTATTGCTTAACCATCAAACTTTGTATATAAGACATCGACATGATCATATGAATGCTATTGTGATTATGTATGGGTATGAGTGAAGATTTCATCCTAGGAAACAATGTTTTACATTCGTTTAAAGGAAGTAAGTTCATAAACTGGTTTTGTGAATCGAAAGGGAAATCGCTAGGCTTATTGGTATTGTTATTCATTGCAAATCTATTTTGAATTACCAATATGTGTGTTTAGTATAAACGCTCATAAACTTGTTTATGTATCTTGGTAAAACTATTCACGAGGCCTGACTTATGTATTGGTATAACTTTTATTAGTGAACCGATCTTAAGTAATCACTCAAGATGGTATGATCGATGCCTTGTAAATAACAACTTTTATCTAGTCATTGGGGAACCGATCCTAGTAAGAGGTGCAACAAATTTGCAAGAGGGAGTCGATCCTTATAAGAGGTGTAACACATTTTTAGTAGATGGGGGAACCGATCCTATGAACATGTGCAACAAGTTTGTAGTTTTGGAGGAATCGATCCTATGGACATGTGCAACCGAATACAGGTAGTTACGGTAAGTTGTGGGCAACCGATCCTAGTACCTAGTTAACCGAATTTTGGTAACTAGCGTGACTATGCACAGTACTCACATGGAGGTAGAACCGAACTTGTTTTGGTAGAACTGTGAAACCCGTAATTGGTGATTTGATAGGATAATCAATCACATAGTTCTTGGAATTCAGACAAACTAATTCCAAACTTGTTTGGAAGTGTGGAAAATCGTTTCCAAGATTGTAAGTATGAAAAAGTACTTGCAAAGTAAAGATGTCGACATACTTTGAACATGTGCAATAACTCTTATCATTAATTGTTCAAAGATATTCCTTAATAGCTAAAGGAGAATCCCAGGATCGAAATAAATTGAGAATCTTTTAATTAAGGTTTCTTAGTTTTTATATGCTATTTAATCTCCAGCAATTAAATGCATATCTTTAGAAAATAATGATTAGTAATGTGCATTTACTAATTAAAGATTTTTCTATTGGGATTTCAGTCAATATTCAGACAGTGCATTTCCAGGAATTATGAAAACCGATTTTGTGTTTATTGCATATCTTTGAGAATATTCGATTTTGGGAATTCCTTGGTGTCCAAACTTCCTTGTCTATAAATATTAAAGTTTCCATTTCTAGCAAACTAATCCTCGGAGCCAGCAAAACTACCTAGTTGTGTTTTTACTGATGGAGTCGCCTATTCGGAGAGGAAAGTAACCTAATTAGGCGAAATCTCTTACGGCCGCTCAGTTTAAAAACTTCTTTGGGATTGAGAAGCTCTATTAGTACTGTTGGTGGGAAACTAGATAATTGCAGTTTATAATTAGTTTTAAGTTGATTTGATTGACTAACGGTTGTTGAACTTTGATTGCACCTAGTTTGTTTATGCTTGAGAATCTTCTCTTCTGATATAAGATTCACTCAAACTAGATCGAAGTTTCGACGGGAATCTTTAGAATGTTTGTAGATCTAAAGACGTCTTGTGATAATCCAATTCGTTTTATGTGTGATTGATCACAAGAAATTCAAGTTGATTGTGTGCAGCTGCTGATTGAAGATTAAAGAAGATTTGAAGACAGGAAGACTTTTTGGGTTGATAATCTTTGGTGTGCACAATACTTGTTTCGGCTGGAAAGGGATCCAACTATAATCGGTTTATCTTTGTGATGGATTGGATTGATTAGTTGAGTAGATCGACATCAATACACTTCTTTTTGATTCACAGTATTGATTGCATAGTCTAGTAATTACTTCGGTAGTTGTTGAGAGATTGATCTAAGGACCCGACAAAGGTGTTTATTGGTTAAACGGAAGAGCCTTTGTCAAACTCATATCACGTTGTCTGAAAAGAGTTGTTACCGAACCAAAGGAATTGTTCCAAGTGCGTGGCTTATTACAAGTTGGAGGCGCAGGGATACTGAGGAAACTAGGTGAACTATAGGTTTAGTTGCTTGGTCTCAACTATACGAAGTTGGCTTGATTTTGTATAGCATCTTAATTCTGAGAGTATTCAATTCTGGACTAGGTCCCGGGGTTTTTCTGCATTTGTGGTTTCCTCGTTAACAAAATCTTGCTGTGTCATTTACTTTTATTTTCCGCAATTATAATTGTTGTTATTATATTTTAAAGTAAATTACACAAACGTTAATTCCTATTTTACTTGATAGACAATCCCTAGAGTTTGGTTAAGTCTGAACCTATTATCAAGTAAACATACTTCGTTTTTGTATTGTCTCGATCTTGTATCCATAGTCAATCACACAAGTTATCTTGTTGTCGTATTGTCTCGATCTCGTATCCATAGAAGATCACACGAAGTGTGAATCGATTAGTTTTATTGTTTCGACTCAGTCTATAGACAATCACTTTCAGAGAAATGACTTATAGGTGGAAAAGTTTTAGATTGAGGTATATTTGGGTACCCTCATCTTTTCAGAGCCACACATTTAAAAGTAAGAGGCGACTCTAAACTACTGGTCAATCAGATGAATGGAGTATACTCGCTCAAAGAGGAAACACTGGTCCCCTATAGATCTGAGGCGCAAAAGCTATTAAAATACTTTGTTGATGCAACTATAACTCATATCGTCCGCAATAACAACAAACACGCCGATTACTTAGCTACATTAGCCTCAAAACTGCAATTCGAACGCCTGGAAGAAACATTAACAGTGAGGAGGCGAACCATGGCGTCTACGTGGCTTTACAGTCCAAAGATGTTGAAGCTAGCGATTGGAGAACTCCTATTATTCAAGAACTTAATAGTTTTCTTTCCCAGGGAAAGGTTAGTCTCAAAATCCTACAAAACTTCTTCATGCTCCACGGAGTGCTATACCACTGAAACCCAGATGGATCCCTGTCAATATGTCTCGGAGACGAAGAAGCACAACTACAACTTAATCGTATTCACGGCGAGATCTGTGGACAAACACTAGTGGTGAACTTTTACCGACGTCTTCAACGCCTTAGCTACTACTGGCCATATATGGAGACCCAATCTCGATCACTCCAAGGTTCTTTCTCCAGTTGTCAAGCACCACCACATCAATTAGAAGTCTTTAACGTTGGCTATGCTGGGGACTGGTGAAAAGCGGGGGTCTAACAACACCACCCAATATTTCGCTTAGCAATCTGTATGGACTAACTCCGAAATACTTTGCTAGAGAATCAACTAGACAGTCAGACTCAATCTAGATAAAAGTATCTCAAGGAGTTAATATCTCTCTCTTGTTTTTGATATTACTCAATCTAATAGAAATCAGCGAGTCCTAATCAAACACAAGGAATACTTGGACGGTACCAAAGACCAATATCCAAGGATCAATCAATATCAATCAACAACCAAAGGTCGGATTTCCAATTGATGATCTTTAACGAACAACTCGTATTATTTCAATTATATAAAAAATATAATGCGGAAAAGAAATAACACAGACACCAGAAGTTTTGTTAACAAGGAAACCGCAAATGCAGAAAACCCCCGGGACCTAGTCCAGATTGAATCCACAATGTATTAAGCCGCTACAGACACTAGCCTACTCCAAGCTAACTTCGGACTGGACTATAGTTGAACCCCAATCAGTCTCCCACTAATTCAAGGTATAGTTGTACTCCTACGCCTCTGATCCCAGCAGGATACTGCGCACTTGATTCCCTTAGCTAATCTCACCCACAACCAAGAGTTGCTGTAACCCAAAATCGCAGACTTGATAATAAACAAATCTGTCTCACACAAAAAAGTCTATCAAAGGATAAATCTGTCTCCCATAGAAAAACCCTAGGTTTTTGTTTCGTCTTAAGATGTGAAATCAAGGTGAACATGAACCAATTGATAATCCGGTCTTATATTCCCGAAGAACAGCCTAGATTAATCAATCACCTCTCAACAGTCTTACTTGAATACACAAGAGGACGTCGAGGAATCACAAACAGTGAGACGAAGATGTTTGTGACTTCTTTATCTTGCCTATCGGAGAACTCTCACGATCCCAAGCCAATCAAAGATTGTACTCGTACGATAGAAGATGCAAGATCAGATCACACAACTACGATAAAAGTAGTATCGGCCTGGCTTCACAATCCCAATGAAGTCTTTATGTCGTTAACCTAATTTTAGAGAAGAAACCCAAAGGTTAGAGGAGAATTGACTCTAGCGAGTGCACTAGTATCACACAGACGTGTGGGGATTAGTTTTGCCCAATGCTAGATGTATCCTATATATAGTCTTCAAATCAGGGTTTTGCCTTAGTTGCAAAGCAATCAATATTCACCGTTAGATTAAAACCTGATTTAGATTCAAGCTAATATTTCTCAACCGTTAGATCGAAAACTTAGCTTGTCACACACACTTGAGATATACGTTTACTGGGTTTGTGAAAACCGTGCCCAAACGTGTACGTGTATGTTGGTTCAACATAGTAACCCAAAAGGTCAACCATATGAGCATTTCATATTAACCTTGTTATTCTTCACCATAACTAGTTCAATTGACTCAAATGAACTAGTTAGAGAGTTTTTCAATTGCTATGAGATCTTATGTAACTACACAAGACACAATTGAAACAAAGATGATTCGATTCGATTGAATCGGCTCATGAACTTTATAGCCACGGTTTGCATACTGCATTTCTTAGTAATTTAAGTTTCATGTTCAGAGCACATCTTTACATCATAACCCACTCAAGTACGCAAACAAGTTCGCGGACTTAAGACAACCTGCAGAGTTTTTCAAACTCAGCAGAAAATCTTGGCAAGGAGACTTCCGAGTTCGCAGACTAAATACGTAAACGAGTTTTTGGAAAATCCCAGCAGAAATTCTCGGAAAGAGAACTTCCGTCAGTTCGCGGACTGAGTTCGCGGACTTGGCAAAGCCAATTCCTCCGGTTTCTCTCAATCAACAAAGTTCGCAAACTTCGTATTAAGGAATAGATCTTATGCACATATGTGTTTCCACACAATGCTTATATCCATCATTGGTTATATAGACCTAAACTCTCATTCAAACCATTGAAACATTCTTAGAGGACGTTATATAGTTGTTACACTATTTCTCGTCAAAGCGATTTTCAAAGTGATTCAAGCATTATGACTTTCGTTATTAGGTGAAGATAAACCCGATCAAAGCAAAACGCTTTACCAACACATGATTTCGTGATATAGATAGGCGAGATATACTCGGCTCGAAATATCAAATGTGTATGATCCAGTCTATATAGCATACGACTTTTGTCTCATAAGAAGTAGGAGATAGAAGAGATAGACTTTTGAGTGATAGATAAGTTCAAGTCTCCACATACCTTTTTGTTGATGAAGTTCCATGGTTCCTTGATTAGATCTTCTTCATTGTATTATGAATCTCCATGAAGTCCTTGAGCTCAACTACACTTTTTTATCCTAGTCCGAGACTTATCTATGTAGACTAGAAATCAGGACTCATAGTTTTGATCACTAACAAGCATGCGAGGTCGACCGAGCTATGCTCTAACAACTGGCGAGAACCATACATCAACTATCTTCGTGATGGTGTGTTACCTTCCAACAAGAAGGATGCGTCCAAGATGAAGCAAAAGGACAAAAGATTCGTATTCCATGAAAGAATCCTGTACCGCAAGAGTTTTGGAGGCAATCTGTTGCGATGTTTGCAAAACCTGAAATAACGACTATGTTAAGAGAGACGCATGAAGGAGAACACCAAGGAAAGAAGAAGTTGTTCATCCAATTACACAAAAATTATTACTGGCCAACTATGTAGGATGGCGCAGCGGCGTTCGTTCAGAAATGCCATGAATGTCAGACCCACGAGAATCTCATTCACGCGCCTTGCACCCCGCTTCATTCAGTGAGTAGTCCATGGCCTTTCTACAGCTGGGGACTTGATTTTGTTGGGAAAGTCAATCCAGCATCATCAAAACAGCATGAGTATATCATAACAGCGACGGAGTACTTTACCAAATGGGTTGAAGCTATTCCTCTTCGGGGAAGAACTGGGGCGACGATTGCAGCATTTATTAAGGAATACATCATCTGTCGGTTTGGTGTTCCTAAACACATCATTACTAATAATGGGACTCCCTTTGCTAACAAGCAAGTACAAGAATTGCTCGGGGAATACGGAATTAAGCAAGTCTTCTCCACTCCTTATTACCCTCAAGGGAATGGGCAAGCCGAAAGCACCAATAAAATTCTGATTCAAATCCTCAGTCGAACAGTGCACGATAATACCAGGACGTGGCATGAACAACTTCCAATGGCGTTGTGGGCATATCGGGCGGTGCCTAGGATTTCTACTGGCGTTTCTCCTTATTCGTTTGTCTTTGGCGCAGACGCAATTCTCCCGGCAGAAATTAAAATCCCATCAGCTAGGATTGCATCAGCAAGCGGAGTCCAATGGAATGAGGTCGAAGCATCGAGTTCTAGGATTACGGAGTTAGATACTCTGGACTCCAGGAGAGTAAAGCGGAAGAACACGCTCAAGCGTACAGAAATAGGATCTCCAGAGCATACGATAAAGCTGTAAAACACATTCAGCAAGACATGTTCGCACCAAAGTTATCTCCAAAATGGGAAGGTCCCTACGTGATCACCAAGGCTTATAATAGTGGTTACTACAAGATCGTCAAAGAGGATGGAGGTAAATTGGAAGCAGTCATCACTGGAAAGTGGCTCAAAGCATACTACGCCTGACCATTATTCCACCCCTCGATGCCTCATGACACGGCAATCATGCATTTTTCGTTCTTCTCATATCTGAGTTATCAAGTTCTTCATTAGTTAAAACCTATTAATGTAAACTCCATTCGTTTACCAAAACCCAATGCAATCCATTTTCCAAAAACAATGTTCAAGACCTAAAACAAAAGAAGAACGATCAAACTTTCTCATGCCTACTTATTCAAAAAAAAAAACATAAATATGGCTCAGAAAAGGCCATCCAACAAGTTGTAGTTCCTTGAAAGCATAATTTTCAACCTATCCTGATACCTTTTTCAAATTTTGGATCGCCTGTTCCACCTTCTCAGATTCTGCAGCCAAGGCCTTTTCCTCTTCCAAGATAGCTTTCGCAGCAGGAACAACATTGGCAATGATACCAGCTCGATCAACTTTGATAATATCAATGCGCCGCTGCAACCATCTCACGTTGAACTCCATGGATTCACAGGTAGATACCATGTTCTACCACTTTTCAATAGTTGATTCAGCAACATCACGGATGGATGTACTTTCCATCTCCGCAACCATGGGCATAAGACAGTTCACCGTAGTGACCAAAGCCAACGAACAATGTCGCAATATATTCCTGGTAGCGATGTGGCTGTACTTCTTCCATATTTTTGTGTACAAGGGCACAAACTCCTTCCTTACCAGGAATTAACCAACATTCCGGTAACCAGAAGATAAAAACTTCATGTGAATATCAAACGGAAAACCTGCATTGGGTACTCGTAGGAGAAGACACCCAAGTCAGCGTCTTTCAGGTCTGCACTAGTAGGCGTGTTTGAACTCGAAGGAAGAGGAGTGGTCAGATCATCATCGTCAACCACTGTTACACATGTTCCAACCGGGTACCTCTATAAAAAAAATTATTACTTACGGGCCATGGCAAATGAATACCTGTTTACCAGTGAAAAAGTATACCGATATGATCTTCTTGACTCGGAGGATTCGGACAGGGGAATTGTCACGAGGCTCAGTGATTTGTCCACTCTAAAAAAAACGACGATGATTAGACGTCAAAAGAAAATGAAGAATTACCACTTCAAAATCAGGAGATATATAAAGTCATACTATGTATACAAGCCGCCTGAGTTTGGTAGAAAGATCTGACCGAGACGAAGAAGATGACCCACTTCTGTCTGACATGATGAAAAGGATGAGGATTCAACAAGAGAGTCTTATTCCAAATCGATAAGGATGGTCTAATTTCACCTGCATATGTATACACGCTGTAGGAACCCTAAGAAGAGGCGGACGCTGAACAATCTCAACAGGACTTATCCGATAGACAAGGATTCAACGCCAACCAAGTTGTGCTTCTTGTTGAAACCCTAGTTAAAGTCGGGAGAATACTGTTAGACTCGAAATCCTAATAGAACATGCTCTCTAGTGTGGCTGGACCGTAATCAACATACCCGAGAGGTACAATCGTGGTCTGGCGTCCTGAGTTACTGTTTCGAGACAACTGCCACTTCCCTGGTAACGTTTATTTACTTTGATTTGATCATTTATCTTCTGACTGTCACCATCTAGTGCTTACCCCGCAACAATGTCACTGTTACGTGCTAAGCAGGGTACTTAATGTTGATGGTGGTTTTTAGTTCAGGGATAAAATTATAAAACCTTGTATTTAATGCGTCGTTATTTTGCAAAGAGACTGGGCCATTCAAAAGTAATGGGTGTCCAGACCTCTTTACTTACATATGTATTGAGCAACTCAACATATTTATGAAATTTATCCAGAATGGTGCGTGAAGCAACAATCTCATATATTTTGTAAATTTTAACCTATCGCATTATTCACTAATGCATGACCTGCCTAGTATTTTCCTATGCGATGTTCCCATCCGAACTCTCAATATTGGCATGACATGACGATTAATGTTCACTGGCAGCGGAGTAGCATGAATCTCCCAAAGTGTCAGTATTGAGACCTGCATGAGAACACTCACATAGGCTACACCACCCTCTGGCAAAGAGATCAGCGTGTTTACATACTTTTTAATTAAAAATTAGCGCGATCGAACGCGTTTAAATTCCTTAAGGAAAATCTAGACTGTTCATATCAGTATTAAAAAACGGTCATGGCCACACGATTTGGCCACACAATTCAACAGGCCTAGCCTATTCCTAGCGGAACTAGACGATCATCATGATGACCACCAGCGGGCCCACTAATATCCCGACCGATCGGATTCCATCTAGTACACCCGCAACGCCTTTGAACTAACCCTAACATGGGTGATCGCGCTGTTGAAAGATGAGATCACACGAACTAAGACCGGCAAAAACGGTCTCAAAAAAACATCACGACCGCCCAACTTACCTAGCCTAGTTGGACGGCCTAGATCTTCCCTCGAATGATCAAAAGGGTAATGGCGTGTTCACCGGCAACCCAACTACATTCTTGGTCAATCGACTTGCCCACGAAAAACCAGAAACCTGTTGAATCGCTCGCCCAAAGACGGGTGATCGTGCGATTTTTAAAACCCTAAAATTAAGTTAGCAACGTTATGCAACTGCCGCAAATCGATTGTGTCGGTCCATCTTCGCAATCTTGGTCGAACAACTTAGATCGGATTCTAGATGGACAACAGCGTGGCACTGTGATCACCGGCCACCCCTCTTCCATGAGGAGCGATCGGCCAAGCCATGGCTTGCTCATATGGTCTTCGATCGATCACCCAAAAGAGGCCGGTCGCGTTGCTTGCATAATCCAACGGTAGTACACAACTGCCGCAAAATCATCTCGTCCATACAACTTCGCTAGCCTAGTCGGATGGTTTAGATTTATTTTTACGAGGCCAACAGGGTAACGCTGTGATCATCGTCCACCCCTCCTCCCCAGGGAGCGATCGACCAAGTGGTGGCTCACCCATAGGTTTTTCAAACGATCGCCCAAGGGTGGCCGGTCACGCTACCTCTTTAAGACGTTCAATCCGCGACTAATTTGAACGAACTCTAAAACAACGATGTTTCCTGCACATCGATTTATTTTCAGATTCTTGTTTAAAAGCGATGCTTTATATACAGCGATTATAAGCGATGTTTTATAAATATCAATTTCACAAATAATTTTATTATTTAAGCTAAAAGCACTATGTGCTGCTTTTGGCGGTGAGTCTCACGACTTCACCCATTTACTCGAGATATCAAACGTGTCACAAACTGGGGGATGCTCACTAGGTTATTGGTCTGGCGGTTTACAGCGTGCGGCGTGCAAGGCGCCCATTACGAGAAAGTGTCAGGGAAGGACGGGTGATTAACATCAATGGGAGTAGTGGGTGAAAGTGTTCCCAGTTTTCCCTCGTAATGGAAACGTGGTGATCACCACTTTTTTACACAACCCCACTTCTCCACTACTTAACTGACTCCACTTCCTACGAGATCA